>NW_017728886.1:248333360-248336536 GCF_001723895.1 Crocodylus porosus | reverse complement strand
TATATATATATATATATATATGCATGCTTCATATACATGCATAAGTGAAAAAGGCCATTTACTGGTCTGGTTAAGTCTAAGGATCTAATTAGACCTGGCAGAGTTCCCTGCTAATGCAGCTCTTTTGGTTCCAAGGCCCAGCCATTGTGCTATACAGACTTACCTAAGAGTAAGCAAATTTACTTCCTTTAGTTGAGAAATCCTGTTTACCATGGCTAGTGTGGCCTGATCCAAAGCCCCTGGAGCTTTGAGTCTGGGCATCTTTCTGTTGATTGGAACTGGGAGTCTTTCTGCTGGTTGCAGCAGGTTGTGGATGGGTTGCTTTGTCAGTTTGCAGGGCTGTTCCATCAGTTCGAACTTCACACTTATTTCCAGGGCTAGCTCCATTATAAATTCTGGCTTAAACCATGGAAGTGAGGATTAGACAACAAAGTGTCACTCATTCTGCTTTGACAGCCAACCCAAAAAAAAAAAAGACTGTTTTTACTTGAAGAATGGCTGGAGAAAGCAGGTGGGTCTGGCGGGGCTATGTTTTGTTGAATCCCGGCAGGATCCTCCATAAAGCAGCCTCTCAAGTCATATGCACTAAATGGTCATCTGACACCTCCCCAGAGCATAGGGTGTTGTTCATTAAAGACTTCAATGACTTAGGTTCTTGCTATGTTATCCTTCAGATGCTTGGCTTCTGCCTCAAAATGAAGTATCAAATGGTGACTGAGATTTTTGTTACTAACCTTTTATACTAGAAAGAGGTGTTTTAATTCATGCTCAGCATAACAAAATATGAGCCAAATTCTTAGCTGCTGTAAGTTAACTTCCCTTTCATAGAAGTCAGTGGAGCTGATCTGTCATACACGAGGTAAGGACTGGGCTCAGAATTTTTAAGGAGTAATCTCCAGGTTGCTTGGCCATACTGGCCAAACAATACGCTTCCTACAGCAGGGATTTTTGGAAAATTATCTGTGAATCTGCTTGTGCAGGAGCTGAATGGATAAGAAATATTTTTAAGGTGGCTTTGCACTGGTCAACAATTTATTTTCCTCTTCTAAACCACCAGCAATATTATGGGGGAAAAGAAAATGTTCTCTGCTGAAAGCTAGATGCATTTTTTTCACCCTTTCATGTGGGTAGTCAATTGTTCTCACAATATGGTCAGAGGGAACCAAATTTTCTTAATGTAAAGTTTCCAGCAACATGACAGAAGCTATTGGGGTGCCAGTGAAGGAGACCAAATAATGAGTCTTACTCCAAACTTTTTTTTTTGTTTTCTTCCACTGGATTTATGGCTACCTCAGTATTTTACATTCCTTCTACACTGTGAGTACTTCCAGGCAGTCTCTTACTGCAGTTTAGCTGCATGCCATTGCATTTCTTTTTCCCATGAATAATGAGCTGAAGCATCACATTGTATTTTATTTCCTCCTCTTTTCAGCTCCAAGTTTCCCACCTTCTTTCTATAGTTAATAGTTGTTCTGTTGTTTTTCATAGAGGGAATTAAAGAACAAGAAAACTCTCTAAGAAATTAATAAATCCTTATTTGATACTTCGCAAAGACATGCCAACATCGGCTTCTGAGCTCATCGTTAAAAACAAAACAACAAAAACTCACCAAGGGCCTGGGCACCCAACACTGGTGTAATGTATATGCATCTGCACACAGCTGTAAGTGATACTGGTGTCTGGATTGGATAGACCGACAGCTCTCCTAGGATGGCTGCCACAGAAGGCAGTAGTACAGTGCTTTGCCACTTGGTGGTAAGGAAGCCAGTAATAGCTGGTTTGCATTGAGCTATCCTAGAATAGGGGCAACTACACAATACCTACACAAACCTGACTTCTAGTGATGTAGTTGTACGCTCCATTTTTTTGCAGCGTAACTCTACAAAAGATTGTAATAAGTTTCACAGGTGTAGGACTACATAGTTTGTATAAGCCTATTCTTAACACTGGCATAAAGGT
The DNA here is from genome assembly GCF_001723895.1 of Crocodylus porosus. Taxonomy (NCBI): domain Eukaryota; kingdom Metazoa; phylum Chordata; order Crocodylia; family Crocodylidae; genus Crocodylus; species Crocodylus porosus. The sequence continues at coordinate 248,334,577 of NW_017728886.1, read as the reverse complement.
AGATTATGGACAAGAGCAGCAAGCTGGGATAAAGCTGAAGAGTGCAGCAGCCTAACTAGGGCAGGGTAAGTGGGGCAGCAGTCCGCGATGGCGGGTACAGAAAAGTAACAGCTGCCGCTATGGTCACATCGGTGGTACTGTGACTGTCAAAAGTCACCTCTGCCCCAGGCACCTGGCTGCCTAGTTATGCCTCTGGCATACTACCATTGAAGTCGACATAACTGTGCCACTGACCAAGGCTTAGGACCAAATGGACTAGAAAGAACAACAGTTAATATCCCTCTTTCCCTTTGAATGGAATTGCTGTTTGCCACTAGTTGCAAATTTAAAAGTGTTATTTTTACCTATGGTGGATCTTGATCTTTCTTACTCTACCCAATTGTGTTCTACATTTCACTGCCCGTAAGGAGGTACAATTCTGTTGGGGTCATTTTCACCCTCCATCTGCTTGCAGTGTTGCCTCTAGGATGTCAGACTTGCTTTCCACTACTGACTACATTAAATCCCTACTTAGAGAGGCATCATTTCTGAAAGAGGTTCTCAGCAAGTGCATGCTTGTATGCATCCATACTCTGGTCAATACTACCCATTTCTGGAGCTGTATTGCACAGCAGCACAACCCCCCACCTAATAGCAAGCCAACTCTTCATCACAGGGAGGCCTTGCTCCTCAGTTACCCTGGCAGCCCACAATTTAAGTAAGATGATTGATCTGCTTCCACTGAAGTCTGCGGGAATTTAGCCATTAACTTCAATGAGTACAAGATCAAACCTTGAATATCTTTGGATTTTTCATAGATTTTTTCATAGACATTAAGGCTGGAAGGGACCCTGGAGGATCATCAAGCAGTGCCCCAGGGGCAGGAAGTCAGCAGGGATCATAGGATCCCAGCAAGATAAGCATCCAAATGTGTTTTGAAGGTGTTCAAAGTGGGCGCTTGAACCGCCTCAGGTGGCAGTCTGTTCCAAACCTTGGGGCCTCGGACAGTGAAGAAGTTCTTTCTTATGTCCAGCCTGAAACAGTCACAGAGGAGTTTGTGACCATTTGGTCTTGTCATCCCTTGGGGGGCTCTGGTGAACAGTCGTTCTCCCAGATCCTGGTGGTCACCCCAATAAGCTTATAGCTGGCCACCAGATCACCCTGAGCCTGCGCTTTTCCAGGCTAAAGAGACCCATGGCTCTCAGCCTCTCTTCATAAGTCTGTTTTCCTGACATCTG
>NW_017728886.1:248281668-248333250 GCF_001723895.1 Crocodylus porosus | reverse complement strand
GCCTCACCAAGGCCGAGTACAAGGGGAGAATGACATCCTGGGATTTGCTTGAGAAGCATCTATGGATGCAAGCCAGTGTTTTGCTCACTTTACTAGCCGCAGCATCACACTGAAGGCTCATGTTCATCTTGTGGTCAACCATGACCCCCAAGTTCCTTTCATCTGTAATGCTAACCAGCATAGCACTACCAAGCCTATAAGCATGCTGCAGGTTTTTCCTCCCAAGGTGGAGAACCTTGCGTTTTTCAGTGTTGAACACCATGTGGTTCTCACCGTCCCATTTCATGAGTCTGTCCAGATCTGCCTGGATCACCCTCCTGTCCTCAGGTGTGGATGCTTTACCCCAGAGTTTGGTGTCGTCGGCGAACTTAGCCAGTCCGCTTCTGACACCACTGTCCATATCATTGATGTAGATGTTAAACAATATAGGCCTTAGGACAGAGCCTTGTGGGACCCCACTGGTCACAGGGCACCAAGACTATTGGCTCCCATCGACCACCACACTCTGTTTACTCTAGTGTGGCCAAGATCAGAATCTGACCCTACATGCAGAGAGAGACTGAGAAAAATTGTCAGTGTTTAGTTGTTTTTGGAATGAGCTAGATGTATTTCATTACTCCAGGGAGATTGCATTTCAGACAGTTGGTCAACTGTAAAGGATTACATACACTGCCCCATATCAGTTACTGCCAGGCACCATAGACAATTCATTGCATTTGGATCATCTTGGGATAGATCCAATAGCAACAGACCCCTCATTAGAGAGAGAGAAGGCACTGCAATGAACTGACACACACTACACCTGCTCACCTTTAAGGAAATGCATGCTTTTTCAGCTTTTCCTTAATCTCTGTTTATTAAGAGGTAACCCAGTGGACTCATTGTCCAGTGACTGCTTTAATGGGACAGACACTAATTTTAATGTGCAGTTTTACCAGCCTGATTCAAATGACAGGTACAGAACGCTGGTGGGAGGGGAGGAGGTTGGCAGTCTGTTATGAGATGCCAAGCACATCTTACTGTAGATATGGCTTGTTACCTGGCACGATGTAATCACTGCAAAACAAAAAGACATTTTTGTTCTTGACTCTCAAAGTCTGGTTCTGCTGTTTCCAATGCCTATGAAAGGCTGTTGCTTTCAGGGTAGCTACTCCTGATTTGCATCAACCTCCATGAGAAGAGAAACAGTTCCTTACTACTGTGATCTAAACAGAAACAAAACCAGAACATGTTTTTGTTTTTGTTTTTTTTTTCCAAAGCCAGGTGCTGGCATTTTGACTTAGTCGCCATTCAGATTTCCAGATGCTGCTGCTCCAGCAATGGTAAAAATAGCAAGAGCAATGATGAAACCAGGCCACTGGCATTCTAATGACAGTGTCTTTGGGTGCAAACAGATGTCCTAGCCCCTTGTTGCACTCCGAGTGCCCAAAAGTGTTGTCGCAGCCCAAGGTAGTCACAATTTGTGACACTGTATAGGGGACTGCATTACCACCTACTGTGGCAGCCACCCTAGGAGAGCTAGCTGGCTGTCCAATCCAGACACCAGTGTAATCTATAATTGTGCACAGAACAATTATAATTAAGGAAAAAGAGATCTGTTTGCTTACTGCACACCATAGGCATTTCCTTGCAGGGTGCTTGCAGACACATGCAGGGAATTCGTCTGGCATGTGTATCTGGTTGCCGTACCTTGAGTCGGGGCACATATCTGCTAGTGGGGAAACACTCATGGAAATTAATCCTCTTGCAGATGCCAGCCCCAGGCTGGGGAACATCACCTGGGGCCATTTGGTCCTGCAAAATCAGGCCCCCGAAGCCCTGGGAGTGGCTGGGACCTGACTTTGCAGGATAATGGCCTCAGGCAATGTCTGTAAACACTACTGAAACAGATTAGCTGGACTGAGGCACATCGTACCACAGCTGATCCTGCTCCAAAGACGATTCCTATTTATATTTACATAGACCTGCGCTGGGCAGGATAGTTCGTATGTCAGGTAGAGGTTAGATTTTCGAACAATAAATGGGGCCATTGGACAGTGAATGCTGCTGAAAATTTGACCAGTTCATGTACATTTTCAAAACAAATGATCCTTGGTTTTGTGGGGGTTAGGATCTTCAGTGGAGACACCTTCAAGGGGTTTGATTTTCCAAGCTCTTCCTGAAAAAAGAAGATGATTTTAAGGTCTCTTCAACTGGGTAGACACAAAACTGAAAGCCCCCAAGCCACAAGTCACTTTTGAAAAATCTGAGCCTAAAAAGCCATACTCATCATGAAGAGCAATGGAAAGGTGATAAATGTGAAGAAAAATGCATGTTGGGACAGAATTGCAGGTGGACCTCATGGTGTCGACTATGATTGGAATTTTGTTTATTGCATTATTTCAAAAGTAAGCGAAATCGTACTCAACAGCTAAACAGCAAGGTAGCTGGTTAGGCCAGAAAAATCTGATATATTGACCTTGAAGCAAAAATTCTTACTGAGGATATCTTTTTATTGGATCAGCTGCATGGTTGGAATAGACACAAAGGCCGCGTTCAAACGAGTGCGGCCGTGCCGTACGTGGTGCTGCAGACACATCACTGCACATTCACCTGTTCTCTGTGCTGCGAGGTAGCAATGCGGGCGGCGGGGAACAGATCCTGGGGTCAAAGAAACCCACATTAAAATTTTTTAAAAGTGCTTCCCTCACATGTGCTGCTCCACGCAAAACTGGAGCCTAGCTGCCTGGAGCCATGCTCAAGCTGCCAGCCAGGCTCTGAACGGCAGGATTGCTGCTGCTGAAGCCCTAGGGAGGCCCCCATGATGCCAGGTAAGGCTGTTGGGGCCACCCAGTGTGGGCTCCAGCCTCCTCTGTCCCACCCAGGGTAACTTGCCATGCACCAGAGGGTACGTGGGACAGACACTCCCTGGGGACAAGTAGAAGCGGCACAAGGTGTGCTGCTGCATCTTGTCCCTGGGGAAACGAATGTCCATGCTTGTGTGGGTGTGGCCAAAGATGCTTTTGGGTATCACAGTACCCTTCCAATAAAAGATACGAATGAACAAGAGTTCTTGCCTTGCGTGTATTTCCTGGACCATCACAGCACCAACATCACTTCTACACTACCAAAACATTTGTTAAGCTCCTCATTGATTTCCCTTTCTTTGAACTTAACACGATTATTCCAATTTTTTTTTTACTGTAGTCTGAACAAGAAGCAGCTTTCCTTCAGTCGTACCACCTGAAAGAACTAACAACATTTACCAGTCTGCTGAGCCCCAACAGGCGCTATTCATAACAAGTCAGCCTCAGTGGGAGGATAACCTCTGTGCCAAGATGCCTTCCAAAAAGTTCTACCAAATCCAATGTGTTACATGGTAAACAGTTTACAGTGTGTTACACACTGTTTTCATGTGTTTATTGGTAGCACAAGGAAAGATAGTTTGACTTGCAGCTTGATAATAATTGAAATTTTCTTCTGGTGTATGTGTGTGTGTGTGCACAATGTGTCAAACTTTTTGGCAGTTGCAGGTAACACGATCTGTAATGAAGTGTGCAGGCATATGAAATGTAATTTACTGAGTGGTACCTAGGGGAGTGTTCCTCTCCATATCAAACCTATTGTAACTCTTCTCTCATTGTTTTGTGCACTGAGCAAGTAATAGTATCTATGTTCTCCTACACAACATCTTTGATACAGCTGACAACTCAAACCTGGTGTCCTCCATTCTTTTTGATGTAAGGCAATAGATCAATGAACCACAAATGTTCCAGACTGGCAAATTATAAGGGGTTAATGTTCTGGTTAGGTAATGATCCTTGTCAAAAGATCACTCTGCCAAAGCATAGCAGCAACAGCACTGGAGAAAATTCAGGGCTGGGATCATTGATTTTCCCGTTCTCTTAGTTGTAAGTTGCATTCGATGAGGGAAGTTTTCCATTAATAGATCGAGAGTTCTGCACTGAACATGACTCAAGTGTATTAATCCATTGTGTTTTCATTTAGGAAATGAATGGCTCCATCAGACTTGTTTCCTCTGCAGGAATTAGTTTATGTTGTTGCTCTGCATCCACATTTCCTGTCAAACAGCTGTGTAAGTGCCAGGATCAGTGAAGGTCAGCACACTGATTAATTTTCAACATAGAGGAAGGCAAGGTTTTTGCTGAGAGCCTATGCATTCTTCTTCACTATTTCAGGAGACAGAGCCTTTTAAAGTCATCAAGCTGCTGGTCTGGTGGACTCATCTGCTAGAAGTTGGACTAATTTGCTAATTTGCTAACTTGTATCATGTAAGAAATTTATAGTGCTGCTGGTTTAAATTGCATCCTATCTATGGTTTGCAAATGTAAAAACAGTAAACTTAGCACAGCGTTAACTGCCTTGCTAATCAAACATGCTTACCATGAGCATAGAAGTGTGTTCATCCATTTTTCTGCAATAGAGTAGAATTGCTTTCTGATTTCAAATTAGGCTTGGGTTGCAGAATAGGGAAGTTGCTGGTGGAAAAGAGCTTTACAGTATTGTTGTTCCTGGGGGGGGTGAATTCTCATAACTGTGCTTTGAAGCAGCAAACTTGGAACGATTTCCTGCAAATTATTGTTGCTCTGTAAATTTCCTGAGAGTGCACATCGTTGTTTTTAATTGGTTTCCCTCTATTTGTGTGCGTGATGTATAATTTCCACCCCACCATCTGAAGAGTGATGATAAGCGGATGGCTGATGAGGCCCCAAGAAAATTCTAGGGGCCAGTTTTACTGGGAGACCCCAGCTGCTTTGTGCCACTTTGGTAACACAAAGCAACTGTAAACCTAGTTTAACTGGATAGTTAAACTAGGTTGATGAGTATTTTGCATCACTGAAGTGGCTCAAAGCAGCTGGATCATATCAGCCACTCTGGTCCTCAATGTTTAATATCTAGCATGGTTTCCCTCCAGAGTCTACCCCTTGCCCATGCAGAGAGGTGGCTGCCTTGCAAGATCTCTTCCATCTCTAACCAGTATAACTGCATGATCAAGAATAGACATCCAGAAATGAACTGCCATGAGGTCTTAGAATGCTATATCCAACTGCCTTCTCATTGGCAAAGGATAGGTGATGTGCAGGGGGAAGAGAGCTGAAGGATAAGAGGGAGGTGAGGGTAGGAAACTGCTCTTTGTCCTCAGCTACTTCTCTTGCCCTCTGCATGAACCGGCAGCAGTGTGTCAAGGAAAGTGACTAAGCTACCAGCTCGCCAAAGTGCTTTGTGCCCATGCTTCAGAGACTGGGATGTGAGTCAATTCACTGATGCTACTGCTAGTGCATACTGAGTACAACAAAGCAATGTCGCAAGGAAATATGTGACAAAGGAGGTTTGCAGGGAGGGATTTGCATACATGTCACTTTGACCCTGTTCCATTTAAAATAGGTCTATGGGAAAGTAAAGAACACAAAAATTAAGCTGCAGTTAAAAGCCTGTCATCTGAGCTAAACCAGTGTGTAACCACAAAAGACATTCCAGAAATGTAGGCACATGCTAAAAGCTGGAGGCTCAGGTTAGCAGCCTAGAAGCCAGGTGTGTGTGGCGGGGGGATGTCACTAGAGCAGCCCTACTTTCCCTTCCATGGTGCTGATTTGGGGAGGGGGGTGGCCAGACCCCATCACGATGCTCTGATTAGGGAGGGGTTCCTGGCCCCCTTGATGTTGATAACAGAAAATTGAGTTACACAGCACGGTGTTACACAGGGAGTTGTTAGCATTTATAAGCCCATCAAACAAAACAAAGCTTGTCTCATTAGTTCAAGCTCTTCTTATCAGTTTTTTCCAAGGAAGGAACTGACAGACATTACCAGTTACCTGTTGATTAGCTCTGTAAAGCCATAAACCAACACTGTCTTGTCTGTCTTTGTCCCGTCCCCCACAGCATGTGGTATGCTAGCTAATACTGAGAGGTGTCTGTGTAAGGCAGAGGGGAGGGGGGAACTCCTGCTTGAATGGGGGTGGGAGGAGAAGCAGGAGGAAGCCAGGCAGACATTGCTGTACCTGCAGTCTCTGCTGGAGCTGCAGCTAGAGAGCAGAGGGGAGGGGCCAACCCTGCTGCGCTGGAGTAGAGCCCAGGGTTGCAATGCATCTGGGATGCTGGAGGATGCTGATTTAACTTAAACCAGGAAGGGGTCTGGGATGGACATTGAATAAACTGGTTTGACCCAAATCAGTTAAGTCTAATACTACATTCAACCAGGTTTATCTCAAACCCATTTCAGCCATTTTCAAACTGGTTTATGTGCACTGAACATCTGTTCTAGTACAGGTTTAAACCAGTTTTTGTATACTTAAACTGGTTTACGTGTAATGTCTGTCCTTAGCCAAGGAGCCAGGCATAGACCTGAGGAAGAATGTTTTGCATTTGAAAGGTTGTTTAAGTCTACTCAAACTACACAGTCAGTTCAGTAAAAGCTATTACCCTAAGAAATCCTTGACTCTCACATAATTCCTGGACCAACATGGCTACAACATCTCTCTTGCATTGCAACAGATGGACAGACGAGAGCACAAGGGCACAATAAGCCAGTAAACTCATTTCCAGTAAGCAGTGGTCTTGGCATACCGTCAGTCTTTAGTTGCCAAGTTTTTTGAAGGCATCAGAACAAAGGAAAGCATGACGGAGGTTTTTTGAGGAGTAGTTTTGCAAATATCGATAGGCAGCTCCTTCTAATCATGGGACAAATCACAAAGTTGGTAGGTTCAAAATGTAGCAAGAGAGCAATAGAGTGCAGCATCAGTGTACAGATGATGTTCACAGGAGGGACTCAGATTTTTAATAATGAAAGAGAGTTTAGATAGATTTAAATAAGCTACCAAGGCCGTTGGAAGCAAAGACAACCAGATTATGTTGGATGCAATACAGAAAGAAGAACCAGTGGAAGGGTGCAAAGAGACAGGTGACAGGGAAAAGTCAGCAGGCATGAACATTTTTTTTACAGCGACATTCTGAATAGATGTAAAAAAGCCAAAGTGGCATTTGTGAAGGCCAGATGAAAAGATATTATAATAATTGAGATACTGGGTTAAATTTAGTTGGGTGGCTAGAAAGAGTCAGATCTTAGACGTCAAAAGGATTTTCCAGGTTTAGATGCCACCTGAATGTGAGCACCTAGAGACAAGTCTGAGTTAATGATGGTGTTCAAGATACTTGTTGACACAACAGTGTAGAAAGGGCCTTATGGGAAGGAATATATAGGGTAAGATTAAGAGCCCCGTTTAACCATGTTGTGCTTGAGACAATGGCTAGACTCCCATAGGGAGATGTGAAAGGGACAGGCCAACCAGGAGAGTAGAGTAAAACACTGTAGTAGTCTGGAGTAGAAAGATGGCAGATATGCAAGCAACCAGCAGAGAGATGACAGGTGAATATGTCTTTTTGAATGACAAGGTGTAGAAAAAAAAGAGGATGGGACCAAGGACAGAGTCCTGTGTACCCTGCCCCACTCTCCACAAAAGCCGAAGGGAGGATGCAGGGGATTTTCTGAAGGAGTAGTCAGAGAGGTGGGAGGTGCTCTAGGAGAGAACAGTCATAAAAATCAAGGGAGGTATGGATTTCAAGTAGAAAATCCTGATCAACTATGTCAAATGTAGCTGACAGGTTAGAGAAGATGGGGACAGGACACTTGTTCTGGACTTTGGCTAGGAGGGCCTGCCAGAGACTTTGGTGTGTGTGGTTTCAGCATGAAGGACAGAAGATCGACTTGTGAGACTGCAATGGAACTGAAGGAGAGGAGCTCCAGACAGCACCTACAAATAGCATGATATTAAAAATGAGCTAAAAAGGGTAGTAGTGTGGGGGGAGAGGGGTAAGTGGCATAATTTTTTTTCTCAGGAGACCAAAGCATATTTCTATTGGTGGGAATGAGGGGATAGCATATTTCTATTGGTGGTATGTGAGGTTACGGGGAAGAGAAAGAGAGTGGGTGAGCATGGCTACAAGAGATATCAGGAGATGGGATAGGGCCACTAGAGCAGGTGGAGGGTCTATGACATGGAGATTGATGAGACGGGGAGAAAACATGATAAACTAAACTGGTGTAAAAGGTCAAGTTGTTAAGTTTTTTTTTGGAAGAAATCAGCAAAGAGGTGTTTAAGCAGGAAAGGAAAACTATTTGAAGAGTGAGTGAAAGGTGGCAAAATAGGAGAAACAGATTAGAAAGGTGTCATGGATAAAGGAGTGAGGAATGAATTTTGTAGCAAAGAAGCCGAGCGTGGTCAAGAATTTACCCGAGAGACATGCTATATAATGTGATGAAGGAACAGAGGCGAGGAAGAGGGTGTTTGGGAGAACAGGGATGGGGTTTGGATTTGGGAAAGAGGGAAAGTAGTAGTGGCTGCGAGACACCAGGTGCTGATTAGATAGTAGGAACTCAAAGACAACAATATCTGGTGAAAATCAAGGTGAGTGAGTGCCTTTTTTGGTAGTGAGAGAGTAGAGAGAGAATAACTCTACACGGTGTTTAATTTGATTTTATGAAATGAATACACTGTCAACTGGTCAAAAAGATGTACCTTACACTTGCAGTAGAAGGTTGTGAGGTTGGGGATACATTGTGTGTCCTTCACCTTCCATTTGCTTTTCTTAAATGTGAGCTGTCATCTTTTGTTTGGGAAACAAAACATGGTTTGGGGAATAAAACAATTATGGTTCTATTAAATAACAAATCATTGTAATAATCTCTTCATAGTCAAAGGGTTCGTCTCTTTTTTCATACTGGCTACCACTCAATTGTGCCTGAACTGGGTCCAGACTGTCCTAAGAATTCATCTTCCATTAAGAGACCTATAGAAGGGCCAAATTTTCTCAGGTGTTTAGCTTGAATTAATGAAAGAGGCTTTTGTTTTGTTTTGTTTTGTTTTGATGGGGTGCTAAGTGCCCTGTTATCAATTCCCTGCTGGGCTGGTCAGGAGCAGCAAGGTGCGGGGGAGAACCCCTCCCTAATCAGAGCATCCTTCCAGGGCCTGGCCATGCCCCCCCACTCAGCTCAGCACTTTTGCAGGGGAGGGTGGGCAGCTCTAGCACCCCCTGGCTTCTGACTTGTGCCACTGCAGACATCTACCTGCATGTCCTCAGTCCAGAGAGGATGTCTGTGTGGTTACAAACTGGTTCAGCCTAGCCAGGTTAGATTAACCTGCAACAATTGAATCAATTTAAGCTCAGGCTTTTTGACTGTCTGTCCCTAGCCATTATGGCTGTTATGCATTAGATCTGTACAACAGTTAGATAGTATTAATTCATTTGTATTTTAATGCTTAAATGAGAGCTGACCCCTAGTGTCAACGATTGATCCTCTTATCATAGATCAGAACTTTCTCCAGGCCTCAGTTTCCTCTATAAAATTGTCTTTATAGTCCTTAGCCAGGATGAGAGGCCAGACATTTGATTAATACCTTCACACCATCTTGAACTTTTCTCATTGGTGATGCTAACAGGTTGATAATATTGTCATTCAGGCCCATTGTCTTTCAAGTGTGAAGACAAGCTAATCATTCGGTACCTATGATCAGATAGAAAGTAATACACATGTTGTCTTTTTATTATCACATAAATCATCTTTTAACCTGCTCGTAATTTTTATTATGACGCCAAAGAACCGGCCATTTATTTTTTAATGGACATATTAGAATTTGCCATTTCTTGACAGCATGCGTTCAAGGAGCTGTGGGCAACAATTCAAAAGACTCCTGCCTGCTTTGCCCCTCTGGAAGGGCCATTGTAGCTCAGCTGGCTGAGCACTTGCCAAGGAAATCTATGGATTCTGATTGTGTTTCTGCAGCTGAATGCCGGTGCCTCACTTGGCACATACTCCTTTGTGCTGAGAGAGTTGCAGAAGGGTCACTAACCACGTGAGTGAGCAAGAGAGAATGCGGCCTATTCTGCTTCTGAAAGAACTTTGTCCAGGCTGTTGTCATGTAATAGGATAGGTACAAATGTAACCTGCTGAAAGAAGTCTTTCAAACAATTCCAGTGTAAAAATTCTCAAATCAATCATTCCAGGTAGCCTACTGAGGCTCTCTTAGCTTTAATCCTAGAAGTTTGTCCAATTTCTGGAAGCAGTTTTACATGATAAGTAATGAGGTAAAGGAAAAAGGATATTCAGAGAACAGACCAATTATTTTCCTGCTTTGTCAGTGAATGGACAAGTCAATGCACATGGTGAGCACCCATGAGATCCATGGAGAAAAAAGCACTAATAAGAAGTAGCCCTGACTCACCCCACTTATAAAAAAAAAAAATGCAAAGAAGAAAGGGTTCTTTCTCTCATTCATAATTATTTTAAAAACTGCAAAAAAGCAGGCTTTCTTATTGCCTGGGCTTTCCCACCATCTGCTTAGACAAGGCCTAATGTGAACTGTATCTGTTCCTGGGTATGTTATACAGCTACTCCTCGCTTAACGTCGTAGTTACAGTCTTGAAAAATGCAGCTTTAAGCAAAATGATGTTAAGCAAATCCAATTACATCACAGTAGTTACCTACTAGCAGGTGGCGGCTAAACAATGTTATAACTGAACACTGCATGACTTTAAACTTGTATTTTCTCTAATAGATCAGCGACGTAATAATGCAACATTAACCAGTACGATGTTAAGTGAAGAGTACTTGTAAAGGCACCTCACAGAAGCAGCCTGACCTTCATGCATTTGCCTAATACAAGGTCTCTCTTACAACAGGTCTTTTTGGGGCTGGCCCTTTAAATCAGACAGAGTCAAACTGCTATAGTCCTGACATGGTCATTTTACAGCTGGCTGCTGCTTGTCACTTCTCCCTCCCTCCCAGCTGGTGAGTACTGTTTTACCTTTCTTATTGCTGAGGAGATGACATTATCTCACACTGGAGAATTATCCTGCCATGCTGCAGATCTGGATAATGTTTGTGTACAGATGATGTTTATGAAAGTCAGGAGGTAATTTACTTATTGCAGTAAGCGCCATTGCAACATGTAAAATCATCATACACAAATATCATCCACTAAATGGCTCCCCCTCTCCTCGTAATTAATCATCAGAACAGGATACCAGGGGATGTGAGGCATTCTCTCGCTCTAGGAGTCTTTAAATCAGGTCTGGTGCCTCTCTAAAGGATGTGCTATAGCTAAATCATAGGTTGGACTAGGTGCAGGAGTCACTGATTGAAATTTATGGCCTCTGCTATGCAGATGTTTAAACCAGGTGACCATAACAGTCCCTTCTGGCCTTGAAACCTACAAGTCTATTATTATGACTCTGCTTAACCCACCAGAGAAATAAGGACAGTGATGGATTAAACCCTTCCTCCTTCTCCCCGAGTTCTTCTCTAATGCCTATGTCCTGCAGCACAATGTAAATATGTAAAGGTATTCCAGCTTTAGTAGAGTAAGTTTAGTTAGAATATGTTGGTTAATTTTCTAATCTAAAAGTGTTTCCAGTGTGAGCCCCAGTAGCATGTAAAAGACCCTTCAAGCCTCTCATCCACTACCCACTGGGGAAATCCTGAGTAATGAGTTTCTGGTGATGATCTACATTGGATATTGACTCCCTCAAACCAGGAACTTGTTACCTCTCAGCTCCATGTGTTGGGGAACCCTGACACAGGATGCAGCCTGTGTGTCTGACCCCTCCCCTCCTCTACTTAAGCAAAACTGATTAGGATGCAGTGGGAGACATACCCAAAGCCCTCCAGATAAGGGAGCAACTGCCGTAGGTCTCATTTGCATCCAAGATGGAACCGGATGACCATTCATTTATGTGGGAGATGGAGAACAAAAAGCCCGAAGAAAAGACTGCAGTGAATTCTGGGATCAGAGAAGCAGAGGAGCACTGCACGATGGGGAATCTGTGCTCCAAATGCTAATCAACCCACATTTACGCACACTCAGCTCAGCATTTATCAGACCAGTTCTAATCTGGATTTACAAAGGACTTTCCCCCCCAACACACACATACACCTCTAAGCAGAAGCAAAGTTTAATAGGCATCTTGGGCCGTACATTCCCCAGTCCCACTATGGGAGACCTATTTAAACTTGATTGGCTAAAACTCGGTTGCTGGGTTAGGGAATGCTGAGGCAAGAGACTGAGTCAGACGGGGTATGGGCAACATTTGAACAACGATTAAGGGTTCATCACAGTATCCAGCCTGTTGGAGCCCTGACCACAAGTGTTGTCATACTTTTCCTGGGATGACTGGTGGAAGTCCCTCCCACCCCAAAGGTTGTGAACACTCCAATAATTGCCTTAAGTCTGTTAAAAGACTATAGTAAGATCTGGAAAAGTCATGCTAGGCTGAGGCTTGTTCACAACAAGTAAAAATCCAGAACCCTGATGCTGTGAGCTATCTATTGTTTCTGAAGAAACCATGAGATATCCCATCAGTATATCTGCTATCCATAGGGATTTCAAGCTGGCTCCTAACTGTCTGGTTACTCCCTAACCTTATGGTTTCCTGGTTATTAATCAGTTTTTTTTAGATGTTCCAAACCAGATAACCCCTTGTCAAGAGAAAAGGCAATGATTTACACTATTGAAAATGCTTTGAAGAAGCTGAACTGAGGGTATAAAAATCTTTTAAAAAGCAGCATAGTGTGTGTGCTTCAAGAAGAAAAGTCTCTCTGATACCATCCACTGTTGTTCTCAAGAAGCTGGAAGAAACAGATCGTCTCCCTTCAAGGATTCTGCTAAGAACTTTACCTGTCAGCATTGCAACCCGAGTGCCTTGGACTGGTGAGATCCCAGCTCTTGCTCTCTCTCTTTTTTCTTTTCTCTCTAGGCATAGATTTCTGAACCCAAGCTGTATTAGTTAAGCTTGAGCTAAGTTTTCCCAAATACTTAGTGAAATCAGGGTAGTATTGTAATTGTTTGTGTCTGTTTTTTCTTTGCATGTCTACTAGTATTAGTACCATTATATATGTTTCATATACTTAGCAATAAATAACTTTTATAGTGAAACTGGTAGTAACTGGCTTTATTTTTCTTTCTCTACTTCTCCTTTCCCACTTGCTCTGCAGGAACATTTCTTTTATCTAAGCTAAAGTTCCCTGTGAAGCCCAAAAATACTGTGAAGTCTGCTCATCAAGAGGCTAAAGATTGGGATGTGCTGAGTTTGAAACACAGAAGGGGATCAGCTTGTACAGGCTGATTGACCCAGTTTGGCTCAGACGTGCCCTAATGAACTGAATGCTGGCCCATGAGGGTGTCAGCTGGACACCCAGCCGGATTCAGAGGTATTCCGTTTACCTGTGTGCTTGTGTCTGACTGTAGTTATTGTTGCTCTGATTAACTGATACTTGGCATGTGAGGGTATCAGCCTGTCCATGCTGATCAACCCAGCCGGGTCAGGCGTGTCACATTAATTTGTGTTGTGTTTGTGTGTATGACTGATTTAGTGACTGGAGGAACCCAGCCCCATTGAAATGGAGTCCTGCAAGATAGCTCCACTGGGGGTGAGGACTTGCAGAAGGGAGATATACAGCTCTGTAACACAAGCAGCACATTAATAGAATTACAAAAACCCTAGAAACGTATCCCTAATAAATAATCTGGTAACAAACCCTAAGGTGATGGGCAAATCTGGTAACAAACTTGAGGTCAAAGGCCCGCGCTGATTATGCCCCGCTCCCGGCCCTAGCTATGCAGCACTTGAGACCAGATGATTGCACGTGCTGTTAGGTGCGAAGAGTTGTAGAGGAAGGCCTAGAATCTTTTGCATAGCAAGGACTCTCAGTAGCATCTTGAACTTGCAACATCACCTTCCCTGGGCTTAACTGCTATTCCAGTTCATGGGAAGAGACTGTCTACAGTGGGTTAACAGGCACTGAATGGTGGGGAGTAACAGGAGATTACCACAGTCATCTGCATTTTTGCAGCCCATGATGAGAGCTGAATGGAAGGTAAATGGGCACTGCCAACGATCACAGACTAAGTTTCAATTTTGTCTGATTTTGTACCCATGGTAGCCTACGGGTCATTAGGCTCCAGAACCCACATTGTAGCTTTGGAGTCAGAAATAGAAAATTAAATGGACAGTTCAGCTATTTGCATGTAAATATGCTGCAATTGTTATGACAGAGAGTCTGGTTTAGTTTAGCCTGCTTTTTAACTAGAACCATAAAAGCCTCCTGTGCTTAGATAAGAGGAAGCCTGATCAATTATTGATCTGTGCACAGAGCAACTTTAAAGGGTTTTCATTAGTGTTATGCAGAGGGCAAGAATAAACTTGTGAGGAAAGAGCTGTGAATTCTGAATCAGCATTTAAGCAGTAAAACAGGCATCTAAATACATGCTCCTGCTAGGGGTGTTTGTGCTAATAAGATAGGCCTGAAGAAGCTCAAGACCCTAAAGGTAGGGAGTGTAGTGGGGAAGTACCTGAACTAGGCTTCAAAATACCTGGGTACTCTATTTTTTGTTCTGCCAGTAATTTCTCTGCACCACTCAGGGCAAATCACTTCTTCTCCCTGTAGCTCTGCTTAGATTATACGCTCTGCAGGTGAGAACTGTACTACGCCTTGGCTCAAAGGGACCATGACCTCACTGGAGCTTCCAGGTCCTTCCAGTCTTAATGATGGCTTCCGTATCTCAGGTGGTGTTATACGGGTAACTGAACTAGTAACTGAGAGGTACCTGGATGCTATGGGTAGACAAATAAAGTTGTTGCATGTTTGAATTCAGCTCAGGTTGGTAGTGTTCAAAATCCAGTGGCTATCTATTAGCCTACATGAAATAAGATTTTGTGGTCCTGATGGACTGAATGCATCTGATTTTGGAAGCTAAGCAGTCCTACTCCTGGATAGTGCTTGGCTACAAGCCGAATTTGGAGTAGCTACCAGTCAAGAGATTGGAGTCAAATGCTTTGACTGTAGAAACAACTGAATGGCTAGACCCCATTCACCACCATCACTGCTGCTGAGCTGATGGGCAGGAATAAAGAGGAGGAAGGATGAAATGGGGTTGATGGGCTCTGTACTACAGTTAGCACAACTGGGCCCAATCTTGAAATCTGTATTCAGGAAAATCTGTCATGACATTCTAGTATGTCAGCATTAAGTGGCCATGCTGGAACTGTGCCCTATGCCAATTTATGATCCCATAAACCCCCTCCTTCCCAAAGCAACTGGAAGTTTTGGCTAGAACCATCAGCAGTGAAAGCAATAATCATGTTGGTGATAACCCTGAAGCTTACTGATGATGTTTTACCTCTCAGCCAAGCTGAACAGAGAAGTGTTCAAAGGAAATGTGTTCAAAGTCTCTCAAAGGAAATGTTCCTTGGGATGCCCTCCCAGTGTATCAGTTCATTCCTCCTCAATGACTACCCCCATAAAAACCTCTTTACGATTTTTGCTGTTTTCAAAACTATCAACATTAGTAAGTCAGTAAAAGTCTGACCCACCCAATGAAGAGAAGTTCTAGCTAGATTCTTAGTCCCAAGAACCGAGGCAGCTAAGCATGTCATAAATACGGATACATTTATTCTCAGAAATTCCTGCAAGGTAGGACAAACACTGTCCTCATTTTACAAATAGGGAATGAGCAGCAAAGGCATTTTTAACCTGCCCCAGGTTGCAAAGAAAATCCTTGACAGAGCCAGGAATTGACCCCTGATATCCTTAGTGCCACAACGGTCTTATATGCAAGATGCCTTTTCTCACATTTTTGGATCTCTTGGTACTTCTGTATCTTGTGTTTACCTTAGCTTGTAAACTCCTGGAAGCTGCAGCCATGTCTTCCTCTGTGTTATATATTGAGCTGTTATATTTGTTAAATGTTTGTGGTTTTGGAACATACTGTTTTTGCGTGGACTGGTTTCTATACGCACATGCCAGGTTGTTTTCAGATGCTTTGCCATTCTGCAGCCAACAGTAGCTTCCAAGAAGGATGTGATTTCAGCCCCACACTATCTGCTTCAAGTGTTCTCTCCTTGAATCCTCTCATCCTTACTGCAGATGCTGGTTCTGCATTGCTGGGATCTGGCCAGTGGTACAGTCGTAACATTGAATCATGGAGGCTTTGCTTAAGTGGTTGGTCTTTGTAGGTATTTCATCAGCTATCATCTAGTGAGCATGGCACTTCAATAATTCCCCCTTTTCAAAATTGGTTTGCAGTTACAAGGAATGAGCAGTAATCTCTTTCAGTCTGAAGGCTGCAAACGCTGAATTTGCTATCTTCTCTCCTTCATTCATCTGGGGTTAAGGAAGATTCAGTGCTTTTCTCCTGTTCCAAGAGACACTGAAACAGAAGTCTCACATATAGTTTGAAATCTATGCTAGTGGTCTGCTTTCTCTAACATGTACTATCATGTAAAGGACACAGGTTCTGTTCTGAAAATGAGAACTGGTTACATTTTTTCCCCTCAGAATATGCGGTGGTGTCTAAATCAACATTTTCTGCAGCAAAGCATAAATTATAACTTACAAAAAATTCTATTGGGAAAATTCAAAATAAAACTTTGCAATGTGTTAATGATGTGTTTATTTTGAAAGTGTGATCTGAATTGAAGCTACTGAAGAAAAGAAACACAGTCTAGAGGTTCGTGGTGGAGTTAGCACCACTCACGGTCTCGTGCGGGGACAGTTCTTAACAGACCACGGCAGGGGCCAGTTCATTTCCAGTAGTTGTCCCAGGCCTTCAACTCCATGCTCCTGGTGCAGGCAACTGCTAATTTTTCTTTAGCCAGACAGAAAGAATTAATTTTGTTCTTAGCACCATTTAGATTGGGTTTACATATACAGCTAGCTCCCATTTAGATTGGGTTTACATATACAGCTAGCTCCCTTTGTTCAAAATCTTAACTCAGATTGCCATGTCATCCTTTGAAATGTGTTCTTGGTTAGGTGATCACCGAGCTACATTTCAGCCTGATTGATTTATATTGGCTATTCAGCCTCATGAGATTAGATTGAGATTGTGGCTGTAACTCTTACAGCGACTGCCTCTACATCTGCTGATTTTGATCCTCCATTTCCATGTTACCATGTCCTTTAAAACCACTGAAAGACCACTCTGTGTTCCTAAATGTTAGGGAGCCTATACATATAGCTGAAGTTTCCCATCCTGACTGCTAGGGAAAAACAGCCTATGGAGAAATGTAAAATGTTCAGCTCTAATCCCGGGCTCGGAAGAAACACTGTCATGATAATAAATAGTTCTATTACCTCTATACAAGACTTTGTCTTGGAATTAATAATATTACTCTCCTCTGCTTATGGAGCAAATTTCATCTTCAAGGCACTGAACAAACATTTACTCATTTCACCTTGCAGCACCCTGCAAGACAGGCAATTACCCCTATTTTACAGGAGGAGTACAACAGACAGAAAAGTTAAATGTTGTGGTCAAGGCCACAGGGTGATTCAGTGGTGGAACTGGGATTTGTTCCCATGTCCTCTTGCTTTGGGTACTACAGTCTCTCAAAGATATTCTGCTACTTTCAAAAAGATATACACAGGTTTTGCTGCCTCTGTAATCTCCTCTATGAATTCTCCTCTTCTAAATTCTTCCATTCTTTCTACCATTATATACTTTTCCCTTTAACGGTACCAATGAGATTAACAATAACTCTGACCCAATCGCCTACTGAAATATGTGAGGCATTTTATTTAATCAGCCCCGCTATGCGCTACTCACATGCAGGCACTTGGCACCAAGCAGGGCTAAAACAAGGGCCACATGTAACTCTTTTCTGTTGCAGTGTTTGCCATGGGAAAGTTGTTGTGAGTAAACAGGCCCTCATTAGGGCTATTCGATTCGGATTCTGCCCAAATTGGGGACAGTAATTCGATCCGTTGATTCGGATCACTGTCCCCGATTCAATTCAGCTGAATCCGAATCTGAAGATTTGATGGTGATTCAGCGAATTAGCAATTTGGGCACAGCTTTAAAAGTCTTTTTCTACATACCTTGAGGTAGATCACTGTGGTGCTGGACACTCCTGTGGGACGCTCCATGTGCCCCAGCACCACAGTGATCATGAGCCCCTGCTGCTTAGAAGTATGTAGAAAAATAATTTAAATTTGTATCTATGTCCGAATAGCTGAATCTGTCCCAATTGATTTGGAGAGATTAAAGAGTCCTCTGATTCGATTTGGATTTGGAGACTCGGCCACTGAATCGTGCCGAATCGAATCAGGCTTTGCACAGCCCTAGCCCTCATACATTCAAGCTTCTTCTGAAGACTCACCAAACTGCATGGAATTCAGGTAGGTGTGGAAGGAAGCAGGTCTAAACTTACCTGGTCAGGACTTGAACCCCAGGACTCTGAAAAGTTGACCTATTCTCCTCCTGGGTATGCAGAACATCCATCCCTTCCTTCTTTGCACAGGTGTCTGACCTTTCATCAAAATCCTGATTTTGCCCTAACATCACCCCTTACCCTCTGTCTTAAACAACCCCATATCTCTGGCTACAAAAATATTGCAAAGTGACAGAAATATGTCAGGGATAGTCCTTTACTGGACAAACTGTCCTTGATTCTTATCTTTTACTGGAAAAAATCTGCAGTAGCTGCTGTCTGCTACTAAACCAGTGCCTTGCTGATTTGCAGTGCTTCCACTAGTAATAGGCAAGCCCCTGCCCCTTCCACACACACATAAACCAGCTGATACAAGTCAAATGCTATCTCCTCCCAAATAACATGGCAATAATTTACACTTTTGCAGAGTTTGTTATAGTGTCAAATCAAAGCACTTTGTCACTTGAGATAAAATAAGATTGCACCAGTTTTACAGAAGAGGGCAAATTTGGCACAGTGGCTTACCCAAAGACAGTGTGTCATGCCCAAAATCGAATTCCCTGTGCTATACTCACTGCCTCCTTTAAGCACC
The DNA here is from genome assembly GCF_001723895.1 of Crocodylus porosus. Lineage (NCBI taxonomy): Eukaryota > Metazoa > Chordata > Crocodylia > Crocodylidae > Crocodylus > Crocodylus porosus. The sequence goes on along the minus strand of NW_017728886.1, from coordinate 248,314,457 downwards.
CCACCTCATTTGAATCCTTACGGATACAAAAGACATCCAGTACTGACTCCACTTCAGTGTATGCCACAGCTCCTAGCACATCTACACTGTCTGCCCATGCAAGTGATTTCAGTGGAAGGGTTGACAACATACCTTGAGGCACCAAGTCAAACACTTACTTGTAAAAAGATTTAGTTTGTTGACATTTCTTGTGTTGTGCTGCATGAAAACTGTTTGCAACATCTGGAGCATGCTCCCAATTAATGGGACTTGTGGTTAGCAAAAGCCTCCATTTCACTACCTCTACTCCTGTGCCATGAACAATATTCCTTTAATGTTTATAATGTTTCACTGGTGCTAACATTCATATACCCTCAGAAGAAGAGCTGTCTTTACCAATGTACTGTACTAACATGTCTCTACCCAATCCTTCAAAAATATTGACTTTTTGGAATAAAGTGAGAGGCCCGGAATTGCATGAATCAATGATCTAGGCATATTTACTGAAATTCTCTTGGGCACGAGCTGACACATCTAAGACTTCACTTAAAAATCTTTCACTGTACAAGGCACATTATGATCTTATTGAATAATCTGATCTTACTGAGTTCATCCAGGAAAGCAGCACAGTTCTATAAAGCGGTTTAGGATCCTAAGGGATAACAGGTTCTATATGTATAAAAGCCACATTATGATAATTACTATTGAACTAGATAAGATCATATAGTGTGAATTAATCACTAATGGCATTTTGTTTGCAAGAGAAATAATTTTTCCTTTTGTGACTGACGCTCCTAATTTGTCTTGTAGTACTTAAGTTGTTAATAATCTTTTCCCCATTTCAGATAAGGGAAGAAATTGTCCTTTCGTCCATTCCTTTCTTTAAAAAATATACCCTAGCTTTATGATTCATACATGATCTAAAAGCTTAGAAATTAAAAATAGATTTGAAAAAAAATCTGTTCAAAGTTGATTTGAAATTATTTCATTTCAAAACTAAGTAACCAGTTGTAACCTTTTGAAAAATGACACCTTTCTGATTAAATTAAACAGTACATAGCTAAAAATAATGTAAAGCTAATTACTATAATTACTGTTTGGCTAACTGGAAACTATCTCAGTACATTTGGAGATCTGTTCTATAATCATCAGACGTTTGTAACTCTTATTCACTGTAAAGCAAATAGTTATGTGTTAAAAAAGAAAAAGAAATCATTTCCACAGTACATGTTGAAACCATGTGCCTGATGAGGCATGTGCTATGCTGACATGGCACTGACAGAAAGTGGCCCATTTGTAGCATTCACATCAGGCCACGGGATGGAGATGGGGTTAGAATTAGTGTCTTCATGCTGGAAAGTGTAAAAGTGGCAGTGCCATGACCTACGACATAGTCCATTGCTTTTAGCGTGACAGGGCTGAGTGTGCAGTGAGTCTGCAACATGCTACGTACTCCAGATCCAGGGTGGCCAGCTTGCCACATGGGTGCCACAAGTGGCACAGACAGCTTTTGTGTGTGGCGTGCAGCAAATCAGGGAGGCAACAGGCCAGGAAGTTGAAAGCAGAGCAGCAGATTGAGTAGGGGAAGGGGACAGAAGTGGCGTTGCATTCGGTGCTGGATTTATTTGTGGCACACTTGCCAAAAAGTTTGGCTCCCTCTGGTCTAGATCAACCTGGGATCAACAGGGGTAGACCCTGGACTTAACCAAGTGGCAGTCTGGTGGTTGGAGGTTGGGCCAATTTGACCCATGGCTTTTGGAAAAGAGGGAAAAAAAAGGAAAGATCCTAGAGGAGGTCCTGTCATAAAAGGAAGTGGGAGGGAGAGCATGCATTAATGCATACTGCTCCCATTGTATGACTTGAACCAGAATGGTTCACTTCTGTCATATACGCTGGACTAGTGGAAATTCTCCTTTAGCTCAAGTGACAGGTACTCGGTTTTCTGGAGCAGTGGGCTCTAAGTCCTCCCCAAACTGTTATTGTGTCTCTCTATTACTCATGAAGGTCCCAGTGGGCAAGTCATGACTGTGAAGCTCCTAGGTGGCCTCAGGTTTGTCACACTGCAAGAAAACAAGAATTCATTTGCTCATTAAAAACAAAGCCCCAATTCTCTTCTCCCTTACACCTGTGAAACTCCGACAACTTTGTGGAGGGCTCCTGGTTTACACTGGTCTCATTAAGACAAGGCAGGCCTTGACTTCTGTTAGTGCCATAAAATCCAAACACTGCAATTTACTGTGCTCCTGACTCAAAAGCAATACCTAGAATGAAAATTATTGGCAGAAGGGATGATTTTAGATCCAAGATCAGCACAAATTTACACTGAATATATTATGCTGCAATTGGCATAGAGAGGATTTTGAATACTAAGGTGCTTACATATTTTTACTCCTTTATCTTCTGCAGAGTCAGGCTTCTGCCTAGAAAGGTATGGCACTTTGGAAAAATCTACCATCCCTCTGAAATCAGCACTGAGAAGAGGGAGTGCTGAAAGGTCTCGCTGCCTCCTATTATTGCATTACCATTATCTGCAAACAAAATGTAGCTTCCTGCCTGTGCCACTGGGTTCTATCCAGTCGATGACCATAATTGAAAACCAGCAATTTAACAGCGCACTCGACTAGTCCCACAGCCTGTACTATTGTGATTCATTGTGTCAAGCTGGATCTGTCATGGCAAATGACGTGAGTGATGCAGGCTGACATGTTGTGTCATTTAAAGAATCTGGAAAATGAACAATGTTATAAAGTTCCTTCTCATTTTATTAGTCTCTTTTTAAAACAGATCCTCCTGCTACTCACTTCAGCTAATCAGCTTCCCACTTTCCCTGTCTATTTCTAGGGACAGTTATGGATATTTTTATTTCAATTTTACTCTACGCTGTGACTTTACTCTAATATAATTTATTCCTCTTTAATTTCTTCTATCTCCTGCACTATGTAAAATAAAGTTTATATCCTGAGCACAAACTCATCCACTGCTGTTGCTCCACTTAGGCATTACCAGGGATAAATCTGAATCAGTGTTTTCTCAGTGGAAATGGATGTATTTCAACTAAAAATTGTGATGGCCATAATTTTTTATTCATTCTGTATATACTGTGGTAAATGAGGATTTTGGGCTGGGGAGAAGGGCTCGAGGTAGGCAGTATAAAAAAAGACCAGAAAGACTTTTCCTTTCTCTAACTGACAGGATCAAATCTATTCTTCTGGCATGCAGCTTCTTAGATTGCAAACTCTTTGAGTCAAGGCTCTTGCCTTCCGTTATATTTGCACTGTTACTGGCCCATTGCAGATGCTATTAGAGAAAAATAGCAGTGCTTGGTAAATGAATATGACAGAGATGGGATTATTTAGGCACTATAGAACAAACTCAAAGTGGCACTTACTTAATATTTTATTTAGAGTTTTAACATATAAATCAATATTAGAATTAGCCACAATTGGAATTTCCATCCTCTGGGAAACTGAGAGATTTTGAAACTTGATTTTGCTCTGAATCAGGACAAAAATGCAAACATATTTTTGCAAAATTCTACATGCCAAAATATTTTGTCTTGGCCCTAATGAGATAAAATATTCTGAGGACGTTAAATGGTAAGTTTCAAATCTATCATTCTGACAAATGGTGTATAAAACTATAATTTACATTGCATTGCAAAAGTCGAAAGAATTACTATATACTATTTGGCATGCAAGTCAAAGAGGTCATCAAGTAAATGGTTGAAACTAAGCAAAAAGACAATTTAAAAAACATTTCCTTTGAAACTTTCCACCAAATTTAATTCCTACAAAACTTTTCAGTGTCACCTGCTTGTCTTTTTTGTTCAGAAAGCTGCTCCATCAGAATGTTTTTGACTAGTTTGGCCTCAGATTTTACTGAGCCAAGTATTCCCTAGAGCTAAGAAATTACATATCAGAATATATTAGAAAAATGACCCTATAATCACACTTTTATGCAGTCACTTAATGGAGTATAATTGCACCTTCACTTATTCCATCTTTTGTGAAGATCAATAGGAGTTATGGTATAAATTAATGAAACAATCACTAAAATCCTGAAAGCAGGAAGGTAGAAGCCAAATGTATGATGGAAAAGAAAGCATGTTGTCTAATAGCTAGATAAAGAGAATCAGAGCTTGGACAATTGTAGGTTTATTTTAGCTGAATCACTGATTCACTCTCTGACCTCAGGCAATCATTTGACCTCCTTGTGTCTGCTTCAGTGTATCTGCATAATTGAGAACCAGCGGGACATCACCAAAACACAGATTTGTGCATCAGAACTGCATTTTCCTGGGGAAATACATTAAAAAAAAACTCTCCAGCTTCAAGGTAGTTAACAGTGCCGATACTTTGGAATGTCCTCTGAAGCCAGAACTGAAACCAGAGAATATACAACAGAAGTTAGCCGTATGTTAATAGTCAAAGAAAGAAGACCATATGGACAATCACCAAAAAAAGAAATGTTCCCATGAAGAGGAAAGGTAGCAGAAGGGCTGGCAAGCCCTCCTGGCTCAATAGGGACCCTGAGGTCCTCTTGAAAAAGAAAAAAGAGGTGTACATACAGTGGAAGCTAGGTACAGTCCTCAAGGAGGACTGTGCAACAGCGGTCCGTACTTGTAGGGAAATGATTAGGAAAGCTAAGGTGGTGACTGAGTTTAAATTAGTCAAGGGTGTCAAAGACAATAGAAGTCCTTCTTTGGGTATGTAGGGAGCAGAAGGAATATAAATGGAAATGTGGGGCCCCTGCTTAATACCTCAGGACAGCTGGTAATGGACACTGAGGAAAAACTGAACTCCTGGATGCCTACTTTGCTTCGGTATTTCACTGAACCAAGGGGAAAGACAAGTGAGATCAGAATCACAGGGGGTATGGTGGGAATGACAGCCTTCCCACTGTGGATGCTGAGCTGGAACAAAACCAACTAGAAAAGCTAGACATTTATAAGTCAGCAGGACCAGATGAATTGCATCCGTGAGTGCTGATGGAGCTAGCTGAGGTCATTGCAGGTTGGAAGAAGGCCAACATTATGCCCATCTTCAAGAAGGGGAAGAGGGAGGACCCAGGCAACTATAGGCCACTCAGCCTAACTTCCATCATGGGGAAAATCTTGGAAAAACTCATTAAAGAATCGATGTGCAATATGCTCGTTAGGGTAAGATTCTGAACAACAGCCAGCATGGCTTCGTCATGGGTAGGTCTTGTCTTACCAAGCTCATCTCCTTCTATGAACAGGTCTCTTGCCACCTGGACATGGGAGAGAAGGTTGACATTATATACCTAGACTTCCAAAAGACTTTTGATCTAGTATCCCATGATATCCTTGTGGAAAAATTGGAAGATTGTGGGCTTAACTGCTCAACAGTTGAGTGGGTGGAAAACTGGCTGCATGGTAGGACCCAGAAAGTTCTCATGAATGGATCTATGTCATCCTGGCAAGAAGTGGCCAGTGGTGTCCCACAGGGGTCTGTGCTTGGACTGGTACTTTTCAACATCTTTATCAATGATTTGGATATGGGGATGAAAAGCTTGCTGGCGAAGTTTGTGAATGCCACCAAGTTATGGGGGAGCATGGCCATGCCAGAAGATAGGTTGCAGATACAGGCAGACCTGGACAGGCTGGAGATCTGGGCAGACTGTAACCAGATGAAGTTCAACACTCAGAAGTGTAAAGCTCTCCATCTGGGGGAAAACAATCCCCAACATACATACAGGCTTGGTGACGACAATTTGACTTGCACCACGGCTGAAAGGGACCTAGGGGTAGTGATTGACCGTCACACAAGCATAAGTCGGCAGTGCGATGCTGTGGCCAGCAGGGCAAACAATACGTTGGCATGCATTAACCATTGTATCTCATGCAAAACTAAGGGGATACTCCCACTGTACTCCACACTGATGAGACCTCAGCTGGAGTACTGTGTCCAGTTCTGGGCACTGCACTTCAACAAGGACATGGAAAAACTTGAGAGGGTCCAGAGAAGAGCCACCTGTATAATCAGGGACTTGCAAGACAAGCCATACAAGGAGAGGCTGAGGGACCTGGGCATCTTCAGTCTGGCGAAGAGAAGGCTGAGAGGGGACTTGGTAGTGGCTTACTGCTACATCGGGGAGTACATCAAGAACTCGGTGAACCCCTGGGGAAGACCAGGAGCAATGGATACAAACTCCTGGAAGGTTGCTTCAGGCTCGAATCCAGGAAAAACTCCTTCACAGTCAGGGTGTCCAGACTGTGGAATAACTCCCTCCAGACGTGGTGCAGTCATCTACCCAAAGGAGACTGGACAGTCACCTTGCTGAAGTCACTTGACCCTAGTTGTCTTTTCTTGCCTAGTGCAGGGGGACTGGACCCGATGATCCACAAGGTCCCTTTCAGCCCCTAATAATCTATGAATCTATGAATCAGTATGGTAATGATTGACTGGTGTACTGAAACAACACCCATCTCCTCCTACACAGGGTACGTCTACACATTCATTAATGTGCTGTAACTACAGTGCATTAAATTTAGTACCTATAATGACGGGTACTAACTTAATGAGCCATAATTGGTGCTACTAGGAATTAGTGCAGATGAACTTTTTTTGTGATGCTACTACGTGTTAAACCAAATCTACTGCACATTAATGCATTAGCACAGGCTTCGCCCACCGCGCTAATGCATAGTAGAGTTAGTCTACTGTGCTCGAAGTGTCTTGTGTAGACGCGCCCTACCTAGAGAGAGCTTTTGCCACAGGTCAGCTACAGGAGATACTGGGTAATAATCTTGTCTGATTTTCTCTCACTATGATGTTTCCAGTAGCCAAACAGCCTAACAAACACTAAAATGGTTTAGGTATAGAAAAATGAGATCTGTATCGAAAAACAGCAGGAGGGGGGACAAGCTGATATGACATTTGTGTTACAACATGCTTATGCATTATATATAAAGAAGAAGCTTTAGAACATTTGGTTCTAAGGCTCAGGCTTATCAGGCTTGATTTATAGAGAAGCTGGTATTAAATTATGCTACCAGCCACCAGCTAAACCCCTAGACCAAGCACCTAACATAGTCAACTATGAACATGAACACTCAATCTCTTTCAGGAAGGAAAGTACTTGTGCTGATTCAAGATTACTATTTATGTAAAGCTTGCTACTAAGCATAAAATGCCAAGTTTGAAGGCAAAGTAAATTAGTTCAAACAGTAGCATAGGAAATTGTGGGAGTTCAGGTCTCTTGCAAAATCTTTGACAGGAAGTTCGGTACTAGGTGCTATTTCTAGACCTGACCCATTTCTCTATAACTGTGAAGGTGGTAAGGACCAATTACCCATGAAAACTTTGAGTTAAGACAAAGCAGCTGAGGTAATTTAGATAATTAAGTAGGACTTCTTCCTGCAGAGTTTATGGTTTTCTCCCTAACCTAACTAGGAAAAGAGATAACTTCTTTGCTCTCCAAAGTTTTCGAAGTAGTTTATCTGGTAAGATACCTTGTGATAAATAGAAAAGGCAGGCTTGAAATGTTTGGGGGAGTTTTGAACTACTTTAGCTTGTTTGGCAAGGATCCTCCATGGAACATGGAAGGACACAGGGCAATAAACCTCATGGCCAGGTACACTCATTACACTTCTACCAGTATAAGTGTGTGGAAACTGGTCTATACCCATAACAGAAAAGACGTTTGGCACACTTAAACTGCTTTAAAAATAACAGAACTTGGTCTAAGATTTGCCACCCCCGCCCGCCACCAAAGAGTGAACATGGACGCTGTTCACTATCAATCTAAACTACGCCGCCTACAGAGAACTGTGCGGCGTGGATCGATTCTGCCTCTGGCTTTTTGAATGTCTGTACCTAGCCCACATGTATATCATCAACTACTCTGAAAATAGTGCTCTCAGAAATCAGAGCTGCCTACTTCAGGGCCTGCAAAAGGAAGCTTCTTGGCATTGATTGAAAATGAAAAAAGAGAGCTGTTCACCGCCAACGACTTGAGCAAAAGATCTCTGGTAACTGAGTAATTTAGATCAACTTCTTTCGTGACTGGAGATTGGCTAAATATAATAACAATACAGTGGGTGCTTCTGCACGTGCCCCTACAGTGCCATTGTTACTGCACCATCGTAGACTAAATGACTCGTAAAGAAAGTACTAAATGATGGTGCAGTAAAACTGTGTTTTATATTTGGCATTTTGAAATTGAAGAGGAAATACCTAGCTGCTTTCAGTTTTTACCTGCTCTTTTTCCATTAGAAGTGAGGGAAAAGAGTAAGTAAACAATATTTAAAAGGGGAAAAACATGCTTGTCTTAAAAGCAACACTTTCAGTGGGAGTAAATCAGCACAAAATCACACTTTGCATTTATTTTCCCAGTGTGAAAAAAAATGAAAGTGTGGATTCTCCCTGTCTTCCATTTTTTAATTTACGTTTTCTCATCTCCAGTGTCTTTTTCCAGTGGACAAAAAGTGAGGGTTGGATATGTAAAACAGGAGAGTATGGAATCCGTCCTGCATAAGTTAAAAAACATTCAACCTAATTTTAAAATAATTTTGAATAGTTTTAATTAAATCAGCATTTTAAATATTTTAATGATTAAATAAGGGTCACAAGAGAGAGATCAGTTGTGTCCAGCTCCATCTTTTGATTATCTTTTCCTTTTGAAGGGCTTCTTGCCTCAACCCGTCCTCCAGTCCAGGGTTTCTCAGGTTTTTCATAATGGCAGTCCCTTATATGAGGTAAAATTGCATTCACAATACCCTCTTACATTTTAAAAACTGTTATAGTAGTTGTATCTATGATGGCAATGGCAAGCTTATATAATTGATCTGTGTGTGGTGTTTCAGGTGATTAACAGAGCACACCTGACCCTGAAGGTATTAAATTAGAGCAAAACACTCAATGACTTGTACCCTGCTACCACTGACTTTCTGGCCATGTAGGGAGGGGATTAAGAACCACCACTCTAATCTATTAGTTCTTCTCTACTTTTCTATTTCTACTACGTCTTTCAGAATACACTGACCAAAATTGGAAGCTGTTTCCTAGTTCCCTGTTTTTAAATTCACTTCTCCATCTGACCTCTAAGGCTAGGGACAGACCTTTAAAAATCCGGAGCCTGAATTGATTCAACCTTTGTAGGTTAGTCTAACCGGCCTAAGCTGAACCGGTTTGTAACAGAACAGACATGTGGGCACATGCCTGCCCTTGCTCAGGCCAGGAGCTGGGGGTGCTAGAGCATGCCCTTGGCTGCATGGAAGTTGTGGGGAGGGGGGCATGGCCAGACTGGGCTTAACTGGACAGAGAGGGGTTTAATGCCATCATCCCTGTCCCACTGGCAGAGACCCGAGCTGGGTCTGCTGGTTGCTCCCTCCTCTGGCTCCAGCACCAGGCCCCTGAGGCTGAGGGGGCAGGGAGGGGGGTTAGTCTCCCCTGCACCCCAACTGGCAGCTGGGGTAGAGGGGAGACTGGCTCCCTGCAGCAGAATAGGTCCCTGCTGTCCCCTCCAAGAGAAGTGGCCTGGGGGTCTTTAAGAGGAGGCTAGATGAACACCTTGCTGGGGTCACTTGACCCCAGTACTCTTTCCTGCTGTGGCAGGGGGTCGGACTAGATGATCTGCTCGTGTCCCTTCCGACCCTAGAAACTATGAAAATATGAAGGACGGAGGGAAGGGGAATAGCCCCATCCCAGCCCTCCCCCCCCCCATAGGGGCCCTATGGGCTGGCTGTGCCCCTTCTGGGCCACTGCAGTGGCAGGGGGCAGGGACCTTGGTGGGGGCAGCAGCCCATCGTAATGTCCAGCAGTGCGAGTCCATTCCCAGTGGGGGGGGCCCACTGTGGGGTGGGCAGAGCTGTGTCAGGCTGCACGCGGCAGCACCGGGTCCCGGAGGAGCCAGAGCCCCCCCACCCAGCACCGTGACCGTGGCCTCTTTCCTTGCCCCACAACATGACCTCCCCCCACCAAGAAGGGGCTCCTGCCCCATCACGGTTGCTTCCTTCTCACTGCTCCAGCCGTTTCTCCCCCACCGGTGCTGCTCAGCCTGGACGGGGGAGCCTGGAGCTGGCACAGGGCAAAAATGGCCCCTCCATCTCCTGCATCCAGTGCTTCCTGCTGCAGCCACTCAGAGCCGGCGCTAGGCTGCCCTGTGTCTCTTCTGCTGCCACTGCTGCCCTGCAGGGCAGCCCAGAGCCGGTGGTGGAGACACAGGGCAGCCTGATGCCAGCTCCAGGTGGCTACGCCTGGAAGTGCCAGCAGCGGGACGGGGAGGGGCTTTTCCCCCGCTCTGAGCAGCCATTTCTCCCCCACTGCCACTGCTCAGCCTAGATGGGTGAGCCTGGAGCCGGCATGGGGCATCTGGGGCCAGGGCTGCATGTGCTGGTCCCTGCCTGTACCACAGGGCTGGGGCCAGCCAGGCTTCTGAGAGAGGCTGCTCCACGGTGGGATTGCCTCAGCCCCGCTGCAAGCCCAGGACTGAGGGACCCACCGGGGGCCAGACAAAGCCCCTCTGCAGGCCAGATCTGCCCAGCCTGCGACATCTGGCTGTGCCCCCACCCAGCTGCTGAAGTGGTGAGGGGGGAACAACTGTGATGGGGCAGGAGCCCCTTCCAGGTGTTGTGGGGTGAGGAAAGTGCCCATGCTGGTGGTGCTGGGCAGGGGGGTTCTGGCCCACTCCAGGCCTTGGTACTGCTGTGCAAAGCCTGCTGCAGCTTTGCCTATCCCACGGTGGGGGACCCGCTGGGAAGGGGCTCACACTGCTGGACATTATGATGGGCTGCTGCCCCCACCAAGTGCCCTGCCCCTCCCATTGCAGTGGCCCAGCAGGGGCACAGGCAGCCCATAGGGCCCCTTGGGGGTAGGGGAGTTCAGATGGGGCTATTCCTCTTCCCTCCATCCTTCTTCAGAGGGGACAGCAGGGGCCTACACTGCCACAGGGAGCCAGTCTCCCCTCTACCCTGGCTGCCAGTAGGGGTGCCGGGGAGACTAACCCCCCTCCCTGCCCCCTCTGCCTCATGGGCCCTGGGGCCTGGTGCTGCAGCAGGAGAGGGGACCAACTGGCAGAACTGGCTTGGGTCCCTGCTGGTGGGACAGGGATGGGGGAATCAAACCCCTTCCTGGACAGACCCCCGCTCCTGCCTGACCCTGCTCTGACACGGCTGGGCTGGAGGAGAGCCCAGCTCAGAGAGCATGCCTAGATGCCGGGGGTCTCTGGTTTATTTTAAAGTAGGGTTCTGGGACAGACACTGCATAAACCAGTTTGAGCCAAATCAGTTAAGTCTGATGCTACATTCAACCAGATTTATCTCAAACTAGTTTTAGCCATTTTCAGACTGACTTACGTGCACTGAGCATCTGTTCTGTTACAGGTTTAAACCAATAGACTGCTGCCAGAGGTGGTTCAAGCACCTACTTTGAACACCTTCAAGAGACATTTGGCTGTTTATCTTACTGGGATCCTATGATCCCTGCTGACTTCCTGCCCTTGGGGCAGGGGGATGGACTCAATGATCTTACGAGGTCCCTTCCAGCCCTAGTATCTATGAATCTATGAATTTCTTATCACTTAAACCAGTTTATGTATAAAGTCTGTCTCTAGCCTAACTGTAAACTGCCAGAGCGCATATAGTGTTACTCAGCTGTACGTAAGTGGGCATTTTTAGTGACTTTTTCCTGTCCGTTCTCTCTCAGGAGACAATGTAGCCTGTTCTATAGACCACTTTGAAACTGAGTTATGTTCCCTCTTCCACTCTTCCCTCTTCCACTAATGACTAGCTATGGGCTTTTCTCTACCATGTCAGCAGCAGGCTTGCGGATGATGGGATTGAACCCCTGAGATTTGCTCCAAAGACAGGCTGTTGCTTGTGGGGCTGCCCCAGACTGCTCCGACACCATTTCCCTGACCCACTGGAGACTTCCAGGATGGGATAGCGGTCATTATGGAAGAGGTGAAGCAGCTTCATGTACAGCTTTGGGCTTTAGAGGATGTCTCCAAGCTCAGGCTTATTTTTCACAAGACCTGGGCTGGGGCAATGTAGATGATAAGACCATACTGAACTTTCTCACCTCAGTTTCCCTTACTGTACCCCAGAGATAGTGATTCTTATCTACTTTTGTAAAACACTTTGACAAGTATAGATGAAAGCTGCTCTGGAAGGGCTCATCATGATTTGTTGGTTTCTCTCACTGGCTCAGAGTCTGAAAAAAGGCACAGCTGAATCTTTTCTGCTTTCCTCCATAGCTCAGGCTTTCCATTTGCTTTGCTGTTTGTAACCTTGGTGGAATCCTTGAGTCCTCCCTTTCTGTCCGCAAATCTCCCTTCTCAACTCCTCTGAAAAACTGCACGTGTACGTCGGACCTGGATTGAGATATTCAACTATTTTGTATGGCCTATGGCAACACCTTTCTACTTATAAATATTTGTATTATGGTAACACTTTTAGGCCTCTCTGGAGTTTAGGGCCACATTTTGCTCTTGTAGAAACAGCCCTCCTCCCAAATAATTTGTAATGTAAATGGGCAAAGACTGAGAGGAGAAACTGAGGCACAGAGAGTTGGATCACTTATTCTAGATCATTGTTAGTCACTGACCCTGTTTTTCAACTCAAACTGTATGGCTTTCTTTATTCCTTAAGTCTTTGCTTTGGAGAAGCCATTGTGTACAGTGTGTCAATACCACCTTCTCACAAGCACATAGAAAATTACTGGTACAGCACACACACTTCCTTCTACTGGTTCCATCTTCTACAAAAGAACAAGATTTTATTTCTAATACCTTCCCAGTGACTTGTTCCTGTCTACTTCTTGGATTTTATTTCTCTTTCCTCCCCTTTTTTACTCCTTCTGCTCATCTTTCCCTGGCCTTCTTTCTTCCAAAATGTCCCCATCAATGGTAAAAGACCTACTTCTTTTGCAGCTTCTGTCACCTAGAACAGCCTTCTTATACTTTTGGGGGGTTTTTTGCTTCCATTTCCTTTCAACTGTCGGCAAGGAAATGCCTCTTTCCTCAATTGTATATACCTCCCAAGTTCTTTCCCCTTGTTAGTATTAGGTTTAATCCTATAATTGCATTAGTTAATTCTACAAAGCATTTTGTGATATAGTTTGCATGGAAGATGCTATATGAATAAAATTTTCTCTTGTTTTCCTGTTGTGAAGATGCCCAATTGATTCTAATGTTTTTTGTGTACACTCTTTGTCTATTGCTTTCTTAATACATTTAACATCTTATTAACTTTTTTTGACTATTGTCATAGAGCAAGCATGGGGTTGGCATGTTTTTGTTGTTGTTTTTTTTCCTTTTTTTCAGCCCTATTGCACTTCTTTAAGTGACTATTTTTTATTTCCATGGCAGAGTTAAACAAGTCATTCTTTTAGCTGGCATTTAACTTAACCTCTAGTATCTGCTTCTTTTCCAGATCCAAGGGATGCCAGTTTGGCTAACATCTTTTCTAACTATGCAGTTGGCCCAATAAAAGGCATTTCCAGAAAACTCCTTTCAATGTTGAGTAAGCATCATTACTCAGTGATGTCTTTATTCTTCTTCTTCTGGAGGTTACAGTTAATTCAGAGTCCGTTAGTGTTTACAAGTAGTTTTAAATAGTTTCTTACGAGGTAAAAAACATGATTTATTTCCATTTACAGATAGAAATTTGAGTCTCTTGGAAAGACAAGTGACTTTCTCAATAGACTCCAGGATCTCTGACTTCTTCTGTTCACAAAATACTGTACAGACTGCTTTGTATTAGCATGTCTCACAGCTGACTTTGAGCACAGGAGACAGTGGGTAACTACTGGGTAGGATGCTGGTTTCTGACTCAGCAGACATGGGTTCTTGTTTTCAGCTCTGATAAAAGCCTGCTTGGACATGTCACTTAATTTATCTATGCCTCAGTGGGGGTAGGGATTTTATAAAAATACTTTCTGACCTACAGAGTAAAAATATTGCATAAGAGCTAGATATTCATGTTAGATATTTCTAGACATGCCTAAATTACATCTGGACCTCATGGTACCTTCTGTACCATTTATTTGGATGTCATGCATCTCCTTTTGATGATAACAAAAACCTAGCTTTTTACAAGGGTTATACATGAAGCGTGCAAATAACCTCATGTGCTCAGGCAAATAATATTTATAAAAATGTGTGCACGTGTAAATCCTCAGCTTGTCTTTGTGCACAGTGAGGCAGGGTTAAATGGGTGGAGAATTTCCCCATGATGGAAAATATTGAGAAAAGGCTCTTAATAGGGGATGTACAACATTCGAGCAAGGGGTCACAAGCTTTTCTTCTTCCTATCACTTTGCAAACACTACACATTTCAGCCACACAATGCATTATTATTATTGTTCAATCATATTTATTATGAGGCAAAACTATGAGTGAAGCCCTGATGTGTTAAGAAGAACTACAGAGGCAGGTCATGTTTACATGTGTAGTTGTTGTGGCACCAGTTTACTCACAAGTAAATTACTTGTGAGTAAATGGTGCTGGGCAAGCGTCTATACATGCACAAAGTGGGAGCAGATTTGCTGCCAATCTGCTCCTGCTTCCCAGGGCCCTGCAATGGGCCCTTGCTGCAGCTGCCCTTTTCAAAAGGCAGCCCCGCTCACTGCGCTCTGGCCAGCCACTTCCCTGGCTAGGAGTAGCATGCCCAGCAAAGGGACAGCATGTGGCCTGTGCCTCCCTATGCTATGGCTGCTCTAGCTTCTGCCCCTGGCAGTGACAACCAGTGCCCTGGGCTCCTGCTGGCCACTGTGTTGGCCCTGTTGGCCCACTGCACCAGCCACCACCTGGCTCATGGCTGTCTCGCCCCACCCGGTTCCCCCATGCACAGTGACAGCCTGCCAGGACACTGTGTGCTGTCCGAGGGCTGCTGCCACACACCTGCTGCCTTGACCCCATCCACCTGGCCAAACCCTGGCAGGCACACTGGTGACGGGCTTCAGGATGCCACTGCTGGGGCTGCTGTCACCTTCCTGAGCCTCCAGCTTCACTGCTTCAGGTCCCACTGGGCCAGCCAGCACTGGTGGTGGCAAGTCCAGCACACCTGGGAAGATGAGCAATGGCTGGAGGCCTTCAGGATGACCTGGGCCACCTTATGGGATCTGTTGGAGCAGCTCTGGTCACACCTGGAGTGGCAGGAAACTGGCATGTGGCTGCCCCTCCCCATGGATACCAGGCTGGCCTTTGCCCTGCTCCAGCTGGCCATGACCTCCAGACTGCAGTACATCTGGCATGGAAAATCAACTGTGCCCACAAGGCCTTGACCTTTATGTGCCACTGCTGTGCTGACTGGTCGTGCCCACACTCCTGCATTCGGGCTGTAAGCCTCTCATAGATGTGGGCGTTGGAGCGCCTGCCCTGCTTGAACTGGTGTTGCACCTCCATCTCGCTCCACAGCACCACAAAGTTTCCAGTCTCCTCCTGTGACCAGTTGGGGTCCTAGGTGGTGGGTACTCCCATGGACATAGTTACAGATGAGGAAGACGCAATCATAGGTCCTGCACCAACTCTCTGGGACCCCGCGTGGCTGTCCCTGTCCTGCTAGGCCTGGACAGCTGCCTGCAGTGCCCAGTGCAGGGGCCTGGCATGGGACTGGTAGCAATGTGGTAGAGACAATGCCCCACAGCACCTGGCAGGCTGCTGGCGGTGGGCTGTGGGCAGGTGGAGCTGGACTCAGCACCCAGAAGTTGCCTGCAGCTGGGATTAGGAGCTGGCAGGCCTGGTTGGACCCTGCAGCAGCCTGGAGCAGCCTATGGGCCTGGGCAGCTCTGTCCTGGCAGCCATGCAGCAGTGTGATGCCAGGCAGCAGCACCAGGGTGCAAGCAGGGTGGGGGAGCAGGCCTGCAACCTGCCCAGAGAAACACAGGGGCCTGGAGTACCCTCTGGCTCCTGGCTGGTGTGCCCCAGGGCTTTGGGTGCCTGGAGGCTTTTAAAGGACTGAGACAGGGGCTGCCATAGAGGCAGCCCAGCCCTGGGGCAGGAAAGGCTCCCAGCCTGGAGCCCTGGGGCTAGCTTCAGGCCAGTCCCGTAGTAGCAAGGCTGATCTGGGAGCAAACTTGCTCCTGGGTCATGTCTATATGTGCATAACTATGCAGTAACTAATCATGAGTAAATTTGTTACCTGCCTTTGCACAATTAAGTGTTTTTACTGCGTAGTAAGCATGTGCATGTGTATTACTGCATAGCCAACTATGCTACTGAGCAGTTAAGCATTTCATGTAGATGCACCCTGCAAGTAGTAGAATGATCCCTGCCATAGGTGGAGGAAGAAAAAAAATGGGGGGAGACTGCGCATGTGTGTGTGTGTGCCCCGCCCTCCCCAGGCAGGAAAGTCTGCAGGGGAAGGGGCGGAGGGAGGGGGAAAGGCTGGTGGGGGGGTGATGAGCCACTCTTGGCTCAGTCCCATGCCCTAATGGCTGTGCAGCCCTCCCCTAGCCGCAGCTCCAGCCCCACTCCCTCCCCACCCCTGCTGCAGCTGCCGGAAGCCCTCAGCCGGGCTGCCCTGTGGCCCTACCGCTGCCCCATGTTTGAGGGGGACTTAGACCCGTTAACCCCCCCTTCCGCCACCTATGATCCTTACCCAAACAATTTAAAATGTTAGTTAGACAGGAAACAGGGTGAAGAAGGCAGACTGAACTACGCAAAAGCAGTAGTTCCTTCTTTGCTCAGGGCAGTGGGTTTAGGTAGGAGGGAATGAGTTAAAAAAAGAGTGCGCTGGGGGAGGGAGGACATGGGAAGGGAAAATGAAGGTCTGAGGGGCAGGTGTGGATTGCAGCTGAGGTGAAAAGACTGGGAGGGAGAGGAAAGCACAGGGCTGGAGAAAATGGCCAGTCAGCAGAGGGCACAGAAAGTCCAGCCGAACAGCGGGAAGCTCTCTGCATGTCAAAGGTCCTCACTTTGGCAGCTTCAGCAGCTGTTCCTGCTGGCTGGAGTCTTTGGCTTTCCTTTCTCTTCAGTTTTTTTTCTCTTGGTGGGGATCTGGGTCTCCGAGTGGGTGGTATTTCTCCTGCACAGTTCTGGATCTGTGGACAGAGCACACCTATACAGTTACCTGTGTGTGGTACATGGGTCTGCGCATTATCTAGCCACTGTTACCATTCCCTCTCTCCCAGTGCAGAAGTCCCTGCTTCAGTAGCAGCTCCTAGCAGCAGAAGTCTCCGCTGGCTCCTCTCCTGCATGAGACAGGCAAATAGTATCATAACCTCGGTACATAAATGAAAACCCCGAAGGCGCAAGATGGTTACCATGAACATTCCCCAAGACCCCATACAGCGAGGCAGCGAGATTATAATTGAGTGATTCTTTGCTCCTACACTTATGCTTAGCCCTCTGAAGCATAATGCCTCTATGTTTTATTATCCTTGCTTTCTTGAGTCCGACTATATATCTCTGGACCCTTAATCTTGCCTCTAGTTGGCATGGCCAATATTTCCTATTTTTAATGAAGTTCAAGGCATTTATGCACAATGCTCTAACTTTCTTAATCTAATTAACAGCCTTCCCTTCCTTCTGGCCAGTAGGAACCTTTCAGGAACATCTACAATCCTCAGCTCAAGGGGTCCCATCCCTTTGCTGCATCTTCCTGAATGGCATGAGGAGTCCATTCAGCCCTCACAGTCCCTCAGAAATCTCCAACTTGAATTTCTTTGCAACTTGTTTTTTGTTTGACCTTCAGTTCTTCTGGGGTTTCATTTTCTCTCTCTCTCTCCCTCTGCCTCTGGAAAGTGCATTTCTCTCTTTGGCAGCAGTTCATCATCCTCCCTTATGAACAGTGAAGCAAAAAGTTCATTTACTTTTTCTGTAATGTCTACCTCTGGTTGCATCCAGACTCTGTTCTCCTATCTCTGGGAGACCCTAATGATTCCTCTGATGATCTCTTTTCCTCTTACATAGCTGAAAAAATGTTTCATTATTTATCTTAACTTTTTATGTGATCTTCATTTCATTCTTGACTTTGCTTTCCCTTTTTCTTTTTTTTTTACGTTCTCCAGCTCATTTTATAAATTCTCCCCATCCTCTGCAGTACAGTACCTGATGTTTTTATGACTTTTATATTCTTATCTTTGATTAGTTTTTGTTAAAGCTGAATTTGCTGCACTCCTTTTAGTAGGAGCACAAGAGCTCTTGATTGTTTTTTTGCAGCACAGTCAACATCTCCTCTCTCCTTTCCCTTTATAAATTATTTTCTAATATAGCTGTTCTCTAAAATGTTGACTTCATTGGAAGTCTGGTAGCCATAGTAAGAGACCTGAAAATACAGGAGGTTTAGGTTAAGATGCTCTAGACTTTTTTACTTTAATATTGGTGAGTAGAAGAACTATGAAGTAAATCAGATGTTCTCTAATTCCTTCAAAGAAACACTTTTTATCAACAGCTCCCACTCCATCCAACTTAAACATAGCTTCTGTAGTTTTCCTTATAGAAGATAAGTTCCTTTCCATCCTTTTAATGCATTTACTCTCATAACACCCTTTTGAGGAAAGGAAATATTGTTTGTCTCAGTTTATGGATGGGACTGAGGCTATAACTTACCTGCTTTATAAGGCAGGTGGACCTGCAGTCTGGGGAGGCATATCGGCTGTTACTAGGTATCACTGCAGGGGCATGCAGACATAACAGATAAAAGTTAGAGGCAACACTGTAACTTTAACCCTGAACTTTAATAGTTTTGATCTACTGGTATCACCGCAATAGAATGTAAGACATAACAGTTATGCCGCACAAGCCTAGACCAGTATTGTTTTGTATCAGTACAATTGTTATGGCTGCCTATATCCTAAAACATTGAAAAGCCAAGTGATCTGTCCAAGGTCACAGAGGAAGTCTGCAGGAGAGAAGGGAACTGGGAGCCTACAGACTTGCAAGTTCATTGTCCCACTTGAAGTACCTGTGAATGAGAGGAAATACCTTTCCCCAGGACAATCTTGGCTCATGTGAGTTCCTCATTCATTGGAGGGACAAGCTAGGTATTTGCAAAGGGATGTGTCCATGCCATCCACGATTTAAGAGGCTGTATCCTACTTGTATCCTAACCACTACACAATATAACAGTTTTAGTGAACTTTATTGCCTTTTCCATGTTTTCTGCCTGTCCTACTGACAACCACATCTTCTGTTCTAGACGGCTGTTACTTCTCATGGAAGATGATTAGAAAGACTGCATGTAGTAATGCAGGGATGCCCTTCTGCCTCCGCCTGCTGCTCTCCGCACCTTCCCCCTACCCGGGCACCCTTCCACCCTACGCTCTGCACCTTCCTGCTGCACATGTACCTGGGCCCCGTGACTAACCCTTAGCTCTCTGGCTGCAAGCTCCCCCAATGCACCATGCCACTCAGGCATCCTGGGCTGAAGGCTGCAAGGTGTTACTGGTATCCCTCCCTGTCCCTCCAATCAAGCCACTGGTTCACCTTCCCTGAAAGTTGGAACCAACAATTAGATGGGTGGTTCTCAACATTTTTAGACCTAAGGTGCCTCTCATTTAGTTTTCACACATTTCTAATGGTGGAAAAATAATATGGCAATTTTTCTACTGGAAGAACTCAAGAAGACCACAGCAGGTCAGAATTTTTTTTGAACATTATGGATTCCTATTTGAAAGTCCTGGGTTTATCTTCTGAATCATATTTGCACACCTAACCATGCTAACATTGCATGGCACCCCACAGTACTCTTAAAAGGATCTCAAGACACCCCAGGGTGCCACGGCAGCCTTGCTGAGAATCACTGAATTAGACCAATGGTCAGTGACAGGAGCTGGTTTCTGGAACACACATCTCTAAATCAGCTTCTTCAAGGACCCCAGTTCACTACTTCTTGCCCTCATGTAGAAAGTATTAAGAACCCAGGCCAACTGTAGAATAATATTTCCTTTCAGCGGCCAAGAAGGTTGTAGCTAAAGATGCCACAGCACATCCAGATCTGCAGTGAAGGATGCTGGCTGACATTGAAATTGAGAAGGCACTTGGTCTGCATGGCAGCAGCCAGCTCAGACATAATCCTAGCTATTTTGTGCTAGAAGGCATCCAGAATGAATCCCTGCTGCTCCAAAATCTCCTAGCGCCCCATAATCTGATCTCTATGTAGGGTCTGAACACTCTGTGTGGTACCGCTACAACTCCACCTCGGCCCTCCAAACTCCTCACTCTTCGCTGAAATGTTTTTATATGGAGCTCTAGCAGAAGAGTGTTTGGACTTTGTTCCACATTGCACATTGAGCTGCGCAAATGTCGGGACAGTCACACCTCAAGGCTTCTCTGACCATCCTCTGCCTGCACAGCTCGGACTTGCCACTAGAGGGCTGATGAGCAGTCTGGACTGGGCACCACTAGTGCCGGTGAGCCAGGACATGCTTCTTCCTATCCCTGCTTAGGTGGGCGTATGTGAGAGGTGGGTTGGGGAGAGAGGGACATGAAGCTGGGAAGCAGAGAGATGATGCAGTGGGACTGGGTAATGAAATGGGAGGTGGACAGAAAATGGGGTTGGGGGAAAGGTGGTGAAATGCAGGAAATCAACTGTTGGAGGCTAAAAGGAAAAGAAAAAAAAAAGACTTTAAAAATAAATAAAGGGTAAGTAAATTAAAGAAGGTCTCTTGTTTTAATAAATTGGGATTTGCATGTGGAGGGCGCTGGTTGTGCTTTCTGGGATGGTTGTGAGGAGTGAGAGAAAGGTACTTTTGTGGGGGAGCTACTGCCCCTGCCCCAGAAAGGAAGCCCCAGCTCATGGGGAGCCCAATCCAGCCCCCTACCTTGTTTCCTTCCCCTCCCCACCCCAATCCCCTAGACCCCACTCCCAGGCCTGTTCATGCCCTGGCTAGCTGGCATGTGCTCTGCAGGCTGTTTGCAGGGGGGGCACACCCCTGGGGCTGGGAGGGGGAGTCGGCTTGGTGTCAGAACTGCCCCCTGGGCAGCAGCGTTCAAGGGGTGGATAGTTTGTCAACACAGAACAGGAGGGTGAGGTAGTATCCTGGGATACTACACTCTGTCCTGGGATGCTGGAGGACTGACTGCAATTTGGGCTGCTCATCTCTGGGGAGTGGCCACACATAAATGGAACATGAGCTGGGTGACAGATCAGAGATAAACCTGCTCTGGAGTGACGTAACTTCAAGCCACCTAAGGTGTGCTTAAAACTAGTTTCAGGTGTTAATTGTTGTCTGTACAATCCAGGGGTTAAGAGCTCCAGGAGCTGCCTAAAATTAACTGTAGGTAATCCAGACACAGGTGTGTCTCTCACTTTATGTATGCATCCCCCACTTAGGTGATGCTCTGGCCCAAGCACTGAATGAAATGCTGAACTGCTTTTTTCTACCACTGCTTTAAATGCTGTGTTTAGTTGTCTCATCACCCTCTACTTCGAGCCTTGGGCAGCCAACCAAGTTCACAGCTTATGTGAGTACTTGATGGAACAATTATTTCAACTTGTGGTTATTACTATATAAACTGCAAATCACTAAATATAAAGCTTCTTTCTTGCTAACAACTAAATTGCCATTTTCTTACAAATAATGTAAGCAAGGAGGTGGGAACAGAACTTGAAGAAAGCTGCTTTGACTATTGCTACATGTATGGGGTTTCTGTTTTGTTTTGTTCCCCGCCCCCCACCTTTGTCAGAAGCATTGGGTGTTGGTTGCAGCCAATGTGGCTGGGGATTTTGACTGGGGTGTGTCAAGGGGGGGCAGCAAGCGGGGCAACTGCCCTGAGTACTAAAGTGAAGGAGCGCCAACAGGCACTGCCCAGCTGGGAGGTGGGGGTGCGGGATAGAGCTGCGAGTAGCTCATTTGGGGCACAGGGATAGGGGAAGGGGGACTCCCACCACCGCGTGCACTTCCAGGCAAGAATGGGGGGAGCATGTTCCCCCTGAATCTGCACGCTGAGCAAGGGTGGGCTGCTGCTGCAGGCTTTGGCAAACTTCATTGCTACAGCACTGTGTGTCAGTGCTCTTGCTGACACTTAAACCTGGAAATTCTTGGCCTGAGGGTCTTGCTTCTCCACTTGGGGTCAGATGATTCATCATATTTGGAGTCAGGAAGGAATTTTACCGCAGGGTCGGATTGGTACAGATCTTTTTCAGTCTTCTTCTGTAGTGGGGGACATGGCTTTCTTCCTTGGATCTCTCAAGCCATGAACAGTGTGTGCCCCCTGCAGCTGGGGGGCATGGCTGCACCAGCATGGGAGTCCAGCAGCAGTAAGTGGGGAGCTCCTGCAGATGCTGCCAGCACTGTTGGTGGTGGGGTGGGGGGGGCATGGCGGGCACCAACCATGGGTCGGAAACCACCCACAGGCGCTGGTGGCAGTGGCGGCAGCAGCCATGGGTGATCCAGAACCACCTGCAGATGCCACTGACAAGGGTGGCAAGCGGTTACTACCCAGAGGTGCTGCCGACAGTGTCCATTTTGCAGGGAGTGCACTGCCATGTGCAGGGGGTGCACGCACACCCACATGCACCCCCTACATGGTGCCACTGTCTCAAGTGTATTTTAACAACCCTTATACCAGCAGGACATTGACTGCTGTTGTCCCTCTGACTTACTTCTGGCAGGTTAGGGTGTTATCTATGCCTTGTGGTTAGACAATGGATACATACAGGATGATTTGGATAGGGATGTGTCTCCCCCCCACCCCCTCGTGTCTTTCCCTTCCTGCTCCTGGCCCTGCCCCTGCCCTTGGCTTGGGGTTGGAGTGATGCAGCACAGTGTAGCCATCAGTGCTGGGGCAGCCTACAGCCAGGGGTGTCTGAGTGGCTCAGTGCAACAGGGAAGCTAGCAGCTAGGGAGCTAAGGGTGAATGAAGGCACCCAGAATCAGATGACCTCCAAAAGTCCCATCCAGCCATACTTTTCTCTGATTCAATGGAAAGTGAAGAATAAGTCACAATTGCTAATGATCTTGAGTCATATTTTTTTCATGTCAGAGAAAAATCATGCTTTTTTACTTGTCAATAGGTGCAAAATAAAGATGTCCTTCACTGACACACTAGAAAAATCAAGTCAGGCATCTCTTGCTGCTGTTAGATGACCTTTGTAGCATGTCAGAACTAGTGAAGACATTTTCAAATGACTGTAAGAATTTATTGAACTCTTTATGTGATAAGCATTGAGGGAGAAGTTGTGGAGGGGAACAGTATTGTCATCATATACTTTAAAGTTTATAGTCTTATTTCCTTATAGCTTCTGTTCTCATTCTGCTTAAAGAATGGAATATGTCATTCCTATTTACACATGACATTGTTTCATTTTTAAAAGCATGCGGATGCTTTCTGTAGCCTATGGTCTCTGCTATTGAATTGGGGATCTTTAAATAGGAAACATAATATTTTAAAAACTTCAGGTGCTGTTTGTTGGTGACATGTTGGGTGGCTAAAGTTACTAAGTGCAGTAATGTGCTATAAAATTACTTTAAAAATATAGTGTTTATGAGAAAGAAGGCAGCCTTGGAAAATCATTCTGAAAGTTTGCTGATCCAGCTACAAGATCTATTTGTCTGCCTTCTGCTCCTATGGTTGATAATCATGGGGAAAATGTATTCACTAGTCAATTAAAATTACTCTCACTAGGTGAATATAATTTTGCAAGGGCAGGCTACAGAATAAATGCAAATTAGTTTTATGTTACTTTTTCTTTGTAACATTGAGCCAGATTCTTGACTGATGCAAACTGTAATCTCCATTGATGCTGAATTACACCTCAGCAACTTAGTTGCTAATGTTCTTTACATGAATATGAGCATTGCATTCAGTATTGTTAACACCCTGAGGTCCATCACATTGGCACCATTCTCCTGATAATCAGATTTCTTTGGTTTTCTTTTCAGTATAATTCTGTTTTGTCCGAAGTCTATTAGATGAAATCCTGACCTCACTGAAGTTAATAGTAGAGCTCCTGTTGACTTCAGTGAAGCATACACTCTATTTGCATATAAATATCAGTCCACATACAACTGACCATAGGATCAGAGCTTTAGTGTGGAGTTAACCTATGCAGTTGATGGGAAAGATATGAAAACGGATGGTTTTGTGGTTAATTTGAAGTCAGAATTTGAAGTCAGAGAGTAGCTGCTAGGTATATATTGTTTGTACTCTGGTAGCCCTCAGAGGCCACAATCCTGGTTGCACTGAGCATTGTGCACACAGACAGCAAAGAAGAGTTTTGCGGGAGGGCTTTCCCCAAAGACTAGTACCCCAAAAGGTTGTGATCTAAATATGTAACATTAAAGCAATTGAAAGCAATATAGTCAACATGTGTTTAAGAACATGTGTTTGGTCAAATGACCGAGAATGACCTAGTATAATTACTTCATTGATCTAGTTAGACTTTTCCAATCCAGAGGAACACTCGGTTGTGGAAACTGTAGCTGTGCAAAGGAATTGAGCACGCTCAATACTGTGATTTAATATTCCCATATTTATACTCCACTTGTTTCCCATGTCCAGGAACCTTCTCAGAGCCTATATATTTCATTGCTTATCTTTTCTAGTAGCCCAAATGAGGGACAGACTATGGGGCCAGCTATACATTTTATTTCATTTTACGTTATTCAAGACAAATTTTGCTAATGCATGGGCATTGTACTTCTGTCTTTTTGACATATTCTGCCATTGGTATTGAGGTCATGCCACAGGATTTCTATAGTTCAGCTACTAATCGATAGCCAGAGTAGAACTCAGCATGAATACAAAGCACCCTGGAGACAGACTTACATTGCAAGGCCATGGCTAATGCATGGGAGAGATTGGGCAGTGAAGAGTGAAACCGTGATATTTAGTCTAATAAGTAGCAGTCATGGAGTTTTACATCCAGCTCTGGCATGGGCAGTCCTTGGGTGACCTTGGGAGGATCATTTTGTCCCTCAGATTCTCCAGTGTAACCTGGGTAAAATAACTTGAACATTAGAATGCGTTTTCTCTGAAGGAGAAGTGTCACTCAAAACACTTTTCATTATTTGTAGATCTACGGATTTTGTAATAGATGGTTATATGGAGTATTTATTTCTTTGTGTAAGAGAATTTACAATTGTTGATCACGTGAGAGCTTTAATTTTTTGAAGTTCTCTCTCAGTCACCATGTAGTAGAATTGGAAACGACACAGAGAAGGGTAACCAGATTCATCAGGGTATGGAGCAATTGCCATATCCCTGATGATTCAGGAGAGACTTAAAAAGGTTAGGAATCTTTGGTCTGGAAAAGATCAGGCTGCAGGGGATATAATAGAGGTCTATAAAATCATGAAGGGTGTGGACAAAGTCAATACTAGAATTCTAGTATACTACAATGTGGTACCTGCTGAAATTAGGAGACAGGTTTTAAAGCTAACAAGAGGAAGTATTTTTAATGCAGTCCATAGTTAACTTGTGGAATGTATTGTCCTAGGAGGTGGTAGTGGCATTGCCAGGTGCAAAAAGGGCCTAGCTAAATTAATGGATGATAGATCTATTCATGTCTTTTGAACAGAATGGTTGGAGATTTTTCCTTTGGCATCTCTAAACCAGTATGGAGGATGTCAGGGAGGGTAATGCATGGATATACCCCATTGAATGCTGTCCCTCCTGCCACTATTGGAAGCAGAATATTGGGCTAGCTGGACCATTGGTCTGATCCAGTATAACACTTCTTATGTTCATATGCCCTTTTTCTGGTTCCTCTTTCATAAAGGAGAGCAAGAAGAGACCATGAATCAGCATGCAGATAACATGGTGATAGTGGAACCATAGTGAACATTGCTGTATAAACTTCAGGCCAGATAGACATCCAGACAGAGAGCTTCAGGTTAATGTATTAATGACTGTCAAATGCTTTGCAATCACTGAATGGAGGGCAAGAAGCAACAGAAAGGTAATCAGTAATTGATTCCTCCTGCATCTGCTTCCAATGCTGAGCACCATTGTAAGGGTCGGACACACCAGGTAAACCCTGTGTTAATATCTAATTGTTTATTTTTCAGAGCTTCAGAATAACAAGCTTATATGATCCAAGTGACTGTAATGGCCTTGAAGGCAAGTCTGTCTATAGCCCTGTGCACAATGTACACACAGGGATGTGATACAAACCATGTGTTTTGGGGAGTTGTGGTTAGTCTCTGGGGTAACAATGAGGTGGCCATTAACTCTGAGCCAAAACAATCCTCGCTTTATTATCACTTTATCATTTTAAAAACATAAAACAAATAGCTGTCCTTTAAATAATTATCTGAAGAGTTGATTGTTCTGTGTCTTAGAAGCATAAGCATCTGAGGTCAGTAGTGATAACTAAATTTTTTTAAATGCTAGAGATCCATGGTTATTTTTTCAAACTATAGTTGTTTAAGTTTTATTCCAAAGGACTACCAGCATATGATATGAAAAATACCTTAGATCCATGGGATGCAACATTGCAGAGCTAATATTATTTTTTTAAAGAAATGTTTTCATTATGAATTCCCAACTAGATTCGTTGTTAATGAATGGAGACACTTTGTGGCAGGAGATAGACAGAAATGATGAAAAATCAAATGGGAACAATATACGTTGATGACTTTCCTTTAGTCTCTAGGGTGATTATTTCCACATTTTCTAGAAGTAGTGAGGCAAGCGTATCAGTGAATAGGTAAGGGCTTGTTCTACACTTCCTTCTCATTTCCATAAAAATACTAAGATTATTCTTTATTTAACACCCTTCTTTCAGAAGTGCATCCATTTAGCAAGGCAAGAATGAATCTATTGTGATAGACAGGCCCTGTTTTCTCTCTCTTAATGTTTCTCTGCCCTCCATTGAGGATCTCTAGTTCCAGCTCATATTTTGAATGCAAAGCTCCCCAGAGCCTTGTTTTGCTTTAAATTTACCTAAATCCAATCCTTCCAGTCCCTTCTGGGGTCAGTTTCTGTCCATTAGCTCCCTATTCAACCAACTTTTCCTTTTGATTTCTTTCAGAGCACATCTTAATGCCAATAAACTTGTGTGTATCATCAATGGATATTTAATATAATAGATTTAATCATTTGAATAAAGGCCTCCTTCTTCCAATATTAAAATGACTCTGTGGTTTGTCCTGAGCTGTGCTGAATAGCTCTATAAAGTCCTACTCTCGTGAGTGACGTGTGTCCCCAGCTGCTGGGGGGGTATGGCTGCACTGGTGGTGGTAGGAGCACAGCGGTGGTGAGCAGGGGAGCTCCTGCAGATGCCACTGGCGTTGTCGGTGGTTGGGGGGAGGCGGGGGGCAAGTGGCGAGCACTGACCGGGGTCGGTGACCACCCACAGACACTGCCGGTATACCACTTGTGGACCCGGCAGTGCACCCCCTTTTTGTAGGGGGTGCACCGCCACGCTCAGGGGGCGCACATGCACCCACATGGACCCCCTATGTGTTGCCCCTGCCTACATGGACCCCCTATGTGTTGCCCCTGGGCAGGGGTGTGCAGGTAGTGGATCATGGCTCTTCCTCAACTCCAGACCATGCTGTCACCGCTGCAAGATCCCAGTCCCAGAGTAGCTCCCTGCCAGCACTGCTAGGGCAAGTCTCCATGGAAACTGGCCACAGCAATGTGGGCAAGGGCTGCTGGGCAATGGAGTCCAGCCACTGGCCGGATCTCTCACTTTGCACCCCCTTGAGTTAGAGGATAAGCCTGTCTTATGATTTTCAATACCCTTTCATAATTGTGGTTATAATTAGGTAGGGCAGCTCTGGATATTCTTCAAATCCATGTAGATGTTCAATTCCTTTCAGTATCTTGCCTTTGGTGACAGCATGTAGCACTGAGGGCAACGGTCTATTCTATCAGCATTATATGAGAAGGTTTTCTTTTATTGGTTTTGAGGTTCACTTTTTAATTTAATTGACCATATCGTGTCCTTGTGTTTTGAGATGGGGTTAACAGGAGCACCTAATCAGCCTTCTCTATTCAATCATTTATTTATATTCTTACAGCAAGCCTGTTTTGTCTTCTTATGTAGTGAAATAATCTCCGTCTTTCCAATCTCTCCTGGTATGAGGATGTTTTCATGTATCTAATCATGGGTCATGACCTTTCCCCTTTTTCTGATCCCACTAGAGCTGTGCAACATCCTTTCTGAAATTGGGTGGCCAGTAATGCACACAGTAATCGAAGCTCTCATGGAGTCAGGGACAAGGGAAGGCAATTCTGTAGAAGCACAGCTCCCCATTCCACTTACTGAGCTCTCATTATGAGTGTGGATGCACAGTGCAATTACTAGGGAGTAATTTACTTTGGCTTTAACCCGTAGTACATTTATTCCATAGTATTAAGTATACGTGCTTCGGAAGCTAGGTGTGATGCTATTACAGCACCCAGTCCCTAGGTGGTGATGGTGGGGGTGGGTGGGGAGTGATTTACGCTGAAGAAAGGTGATTTATGTTGATTTATGGAATTGACTGGGGGAACAGATACAACCTGAATAACAGTGTAACTCATATCAGTGTATGGCTTTCTAAAGGGTATTATACTACTGCAAGATGGCGCATCCTATATCCACTCCACTTTTACTACAGGGTCAAATCAATTTACTCTGGAATAAGTGTGCTCTTTGTTGGTCCCCTAAGTTTTGTCCCTTTCACTGATGTGTATGGAGGAGACAATCAGGATCCATACTGTGAACAAGATTCAAGTAACAAGATAAAAAAATGTTCTGTAGTACTGACTTAAGTTTCAGCATTTTAACAGCCCATGTTTGACTGTTTGCTATGGCTGAATCTCAGAACAAGGCTAACAATCAAAGCTCAGTGAATATTTTGTCCATGCAACATTTTTAGAATAATGAAACAGACCTGTGATTTATTTAAAAGATGTTCTCATTTCATAAATATTTCCATAAAAGCACAGGGAAGCTTAATTATATAGCAATTTTTCCCTGTTGTGGAGCAGCAGAATTATAACTAGCTTCACTTTCCCTGCTCAGCAGCTCTGTGATTTCTGATCATGCCTCTAATTACTTAGAAGCAGAACCTGCTCTCCTTTAAATGATTGTTAAATGATTCAGGAATCATATTTATCTGGAGCAATTGTTCCACTGATCTTCACAAAGGCCCACGAAGGGAGAAGCATCACTCATTTTGCAAATGGCAGTTCTTAAGCCTGCTGTGTTTCTTTCCCACATTAAATGTGTACCTTGTGTAATTATGTCATTGGGTCATTTTTAATTTTTCTCCAAAGAAAATCATGCTAATTACTGCTTGATTAGATGAGTAGTTAGTGAAAAGCAGAATTGCCAGTGTAGCCTGGAAGGGGTAGTAGAAAAGGATTTAGTAATTGGAGAAGCTCAGGGGAATATACAGCTTAAACTTTTCAGAATAAGACTCTGCATCCAATCAATATTTAAGCCTATTTCATGACCTTTTTTCCCAGTGATTTTCACTTGGAGCTCAGCTAACCCAAAGCCTATGGTATGACTCTTTCTATTCACTGTGTCTTTTTTGCAAAGATTGATTGGGGAATTCTCTTTATAGCTGAAAATCATTAGAACTATTTCACCTCCGAGTTTCTTTGTTGAACTACAAACAGAATTACAGATGGCTGTTCGAAACTCGTCTCTGAATATTTCTTATTGACAATACGCTGGACTCTGCTCTCCATAGTACAGGTGTAAATCTGGAGTAGTAGTACTGCAGTGGTACTGAAGGCAATTAAGTTACTTTAGTTTTCCACTGATGCAACTGAGGGCACAATTCAACTCTATACTTCAGGACTGAGCTTTATACAGCTACAAATGCCTACATACAAAAATTGCCGTATTCTTTGTGTTTGCTAAATATATTTTCTCATTTTCTCATAATCTCATTTTCTCTTGAATAAGCTTTTGTTGGTGGAAGTTAGTGATTCTGATATACATTTGGTAACTCAACAAAGAGAGCGTAAAATATCATGAAGACTCCCTCTAATTTCCTTTAATTGCACGTTGAGTTACTGCCAGCATGACCCTGACAGCAGTATTGCTTCCTGAATGCATAGCCTTGATGAACAATAAATTTTTCTTTCATGATAGGTTTATTCCTTTATTGAGGAATTGTTTAAGAGCCATTTCATTGTATATAGCAAAGGTGTAATTGGACTACAGCAGGTTTATTTCTTTAATAGGTTAGGCAATAATTATATGTCACCTTTTAGTACACAGGCCTTTTATTCTTTTAAACAGGTTGATTACTTTATCAGGTAGTCATTTAACAGTGTTTGTATAAAGCAAAGTCTTTCAGAAGAGTACAGTATACAGCTTTACTCCTCTGTCAAAATGATGCAATCCAAAATATTTAAAATGGCAGCCCAGAAGGCTCTGCTGATGTATGAGTAGGGATAATGATGCATTCATATGTTCTTATCCTTGGGGGCCTGATCCTTCTAACATGCAAACAGGCCTTATGCACACAAGTCATAAATCACCCTGCTTCAAAGAGGCAGGATTAGATTTTATATAAATAAGTGTGTGTATATAAAATTTGATCCTGCCTCACTCTACTTCTCCATTGGGAGGATTATCAAAGGCACTTGGATTTCTCTTTAACTTTCGTCCAATGAAGCCAACAATAAAATCCCCATTGGCTTTGATAAGAACAGAGGTTGGCCAGTGCTGAAGGCTTTTGGAAATCCTATCCCATCTGACTGAAACACAATAATTCACATGTCAGTTCTGGGGAACACAGAACTGAGATTATTCCAAAGTCCATAGTGTGGGTCTATATCTGCTCTAAAGTATTCCAGGGACTGTACTAAGACACAGCAGGTTTTAGGATTAAGGAGAGGTCATCAGCTTCTTTGTGCTCTCCCACTGCACCAGGGAACTGCTGGCACTCAACAATCAATAATATGAATTAAGCCAGGTTCAGATTCACTTAAAAGTTGGAAAATGACTGCTGTTTAAAAGGAGCTAATATGATGCTTAAATTGGAATGTTATAACAATAAGGTTTTACAAAACATAATGAACTGAATTTCTCCATTAGTTACAGAGAGCCACTTTCCATTGTCTTGCATAAGTATTTCACCCATGTAAGGCAGGGGACAATTAAACTGAGTATTAATAGAACTGTTCCCCTGGATAGAAACCATGCATACAAGGGATGGTAAGCCATATTTTCTGTTGAAATAACTATACTGAAGTCAACTAAATCTTGGAGCCAATATTACCAAGATGTTCGGCCAAATTCTGTATTGGCATAACACCACTGACTTGAATGAAGATATGCAAACAGAGGCCTAAGATCTCAGGAATATTGGCACCGACTCTAGTACAACAATCAAAAATCCTTATGCAGAAACACAATCTCTAAAGTTAAGGTTGCACAATAAAGGCTCACTTTAATTCCTTTATCATTTTAGTTTAGAATATCATTTTGGTTGGAAAAATGACCAACTCCCTTTGAGAACAAAGGAAGTGTTTCTGCAACGTATGGGGAAAAATCTACTAAGCTGCCTTTGATTTGCAGGTCATAAAACACTTGTGCCAATCTAAGATTTTGACCTTTTTTTGCTAACGTTTCTTTGCTTCCAAAGCTTGTTATGATATTCCTGCTTTCTTAAACTTTGCAGGTAGTTACATCTCGGGAACTACTTATGTTTGAAGAAAATAGATTGACTAACCAAAACTGATAATGATTTTTGCTCATGGATAGTTTTGGGTCAAAAATGACTTCAGAACTCATGAGCCCAACATAAAGCTTCTACAAACCAGAATGTTTTAATGCCTAAAGGGAACCCCACGGACAGGCAGTCTTTTGAACAGAATTGACCTGCTTCTCATCAACCACCTGGGTCTGGATGTGTGTCAGTACAAAGTCTCTTTATTACAGTTTTCATAGACTGTAGTTACCCTTAACGGGATGTGCAAAGCTGAGCCTGACCTACACTGTGCCATCATTCACCAATAGGCTTCCCTGCAAATTTACCCACCTTCATTGACTGCCAGATGAGTTGCACAGGGGGACTGTGTTGTCCTGCCTCTCTTGTCCCTGTCCAGCAAATTGCAATCATCCTCTAAAATGGGCAGAGTAAAGAAGGCAGCCTCACATACCACGCACACATTCTGCCTCATTTAGCACCTACATAGAAAAAAAGTTAATAGAGCTGCCAAACCAATTACATTAGATGAAATTAGATTAGTGAGCCAAAAAATTAAGACATCATGGCAGTCAGGCCTAAGAATGCTATGGCAAAAGGGAACATGGGACAGGCAGTTCCCAGAGAAATGAATACGCTCAGTGAGTTACCACTGCAATGAAAATATTTAAAAAAACGTCAGATGGAACTAAAACATTTTAGACATATGGTGCATTAACCAAATGTTTAAACATTTGCCTTTAGCTGCATGAATGTATAACTGATGGAATGTGCTTAGCAAGCTCCACAGATTACCTCTAACTGCACTAAGCTGCACATATTCATTTTAACACAGGATAGTAATAAGTGCAAGGCAGTCCATGTCAATCTAATGCAATCTACTTGACGCTCTTTTACTGCTGAAACATGGGTGTCAGTCACCTGAATGGGCAAATGGGCGGACAAAAATCTGATGCTGTTTAACGCCGAAAAATGCAAGGTTGTCCACCTTGGGAAGAAAAACCTGCAGCATCCTTATAGGCTCGGCAGTGCTACGCTGGCTAGCACTATGGAAGAAAGAGACTTGGGGGGTTATCATTGACCACAAGATGAGCATAAGCCTGCAATGCGATGCTGCAGCTAGTAAAGCAACCAAAACGCTGGCTTGCATCCATAGATGCGCCTCAATCAAATCCCAGAACGTCATTCTCCCCTTGTACTCGGCCTTGGTGAGGCCGCAGTTGGAGTACTGCGTCCAGTTTTGGGCTCCACAATTCAAAAAGGATGTGGAGAAGCTTGAGAGAGTCCAGAGGAGAGCCA
>NW_017728886.1:248271413-248281378 GCF_001723895.1 Crocodylus porosus | reverse complement strand
CTACATTGAACACCTTCAAGAGCAAATTGGATGCTTACCTTGCTGGGATCCTATGACCCCAGCTGACTTCCTGCCCTTTGGGTGGGGGGCTGGACTCGATGATCTCCCGAGGTCCCTTCCAGCCCAAATGTCTATGAAATGAATCATGTGATTTTGTTTCTGCAGCATGATTGGGTAGCTGAAAATAGGAAAATTATACCCGATTCGGAAGGAGAATGGTGACTTTATTATTTGGGTACTGGGCTGGCACTCAGGAGAAGTAGTTTTAATATCCTGTGTTCTACAAACATGGAAGGTGATACGCTGTGTAAATTATTTAGCCTTTTTGGGCATGTCCATCCATGCAGGCACGTGTGCTTGCAGCAGTTCAAATAGCACCGGTACAAATTTGTGCTGGAGATTTGTGCCTCAGCACATGTGCCTGAACATGTACTTTGGTATGGAGCAAATTGTGCCACTTGGGGCAAACTGACCCTGCCCAGCTCTTCCTGGATCTTCATTCAGGGGGAGCTAGAGGCTGGTGCCAGCACCTGTACTGGCCCCAGCAGCATAAAAACCTGCCCTGGTGAGCAGCTCAGGGCTACTTGCCCTCAGGAGCTTCAAAGGCTCACCAGTTGGTATCTAGGGACACTAGTCCCTTGTGCCAGCTGGACTGCTGAAGCAGCCCTACCCTAGAGTGGCCCCTGCACCCTCTACCCACTGCAGCAGTTTGGCAGTAGGGGTTGCTTCCTGGCTGTGACCTGCTGCCACCTATGACAGCATCCACCCCCTTGGACCTGCAGCCGCATGGTTGCATGCCTGCCAGGCCCAGATGGGGACCGCACGGGCACCTGGGCTGTGGTACAGGCACTGTAGCAGAGCCACCTGCACCTCTGGGCCAGCTGTCAGTGGGCCATGGCTGCACAGGTGACCTTTGTGTCATGAATGTCACATGCCCTCAGAGGCTAGGGCAGCATGGTGACCTCCTGCAGGTGTTGGCAGTGGGATTGTGGTGGTGACGAGTGAGGAGCTTCCACAGGTAGCCACAGTGGCATCAGCAGGGCAGGGAGAAGGGGAGTGCCGACTGCCGATTGGCAATCACACGCAGACTCTGCTGGCAGCATCGGCGGGAGCCAGTGGCTATCAAGGACTGCCCACAGATGCCGCCGGCGGTGTCGGTGGTGAGGGGGGTGGTGAGCGGCTTGTGGGGGAGGTCGGGGGGTTTGTGAGTGGGTGTAGGGTTGGAGGGGGTGGCCTGGTTTTGTCTGAGAGCATGCTTCAGCAGGCTGGGCCAGCACCCTGCACCATATGCAGCCCTTGGTATCAAACAGCACCACACAGCTGGGGGTCTCTGCCAGGAGCAGCCAAAAGTGCCCCAATGCCGCTGCTGCTGCAGGGAGGCTGTGCACTGTGCTGGGGGGGAATCCACCCCTCCTGAGTCATCTCCCCCACCCACAGTCCACCCACACATAGTCCCCACCACCCCCATGTGCCTGCTTACCAGGGACAGAGCCTGGGTTTGAGCTGCTCCTGCTGCAGCCTTGCCCCACTCCTATTTACTCCAGCGCACTGCCTCAGGGGGTGTGAAGTTGTGGGGGCTGTGAGGTTGGGGTGGGCTGGAGCAGCAGGGCCACACAGAAGCCGTAGAGACATTCTGGCCACTTGCTAGAGCATCTCCCTGGAGTACCCAGCATCCAGTTGCCTCAGGGCATGCTCCAGGAGCGTACCCTGTGCCACTTTTCCCCAGCAGGTTATTTTTTGATACTTAAGATTTCCTGGTATCCAATTTAGAGTCTGTGCTGCAAATATTCAGCATTGGGAACAATTTTTCATTCTGCGTGTGCCTCTTGTGGCGTCTCAAACTGCTTTGAGGTGCTGCAACAGGCATGTGCTCACTCGTCTGGACATGGCCTTCATGTCTCTGCTCCTCATCTATGAATCGGGGATGCTAATATTTCCTGGTTTTCACTTACTGGCTGTCTTGTCTGTTTCTGCTGGGGCTCCTCAGGGCAAGTTTTCTTGCTGTGTTATTTGTACAGGGCTTGTTACCATCATACAAATAACAGCAACAAACAGTGCACACTCAGTAGGATTTCTCTTCTGAATAATCATTCCTGATAACATCTTCAAAACCCTCTGGTTTTGCATGACTTTCTAGTGGCCATCTACTCTTGAATTATAAATAGTACAACCCAAGGAATCACAACAAACTCAGCTCACTGTTGCTCTGCATGAACCAACTCTGAATTTTCTGGCTGCCCTGTACCAGAGGAATAGCCATGATATTCTTTCTGATTTTGCTTTTCTTTTTAAAGTGCCAAACTGAAGAATTGTCTGAAAAGGTAAGGAGAGTTCCTGATAATCTTTACTTTAATTAACCATGAAAGCTTAGCAGCAAAGCAACTGAGGGCTCGATAAATTGTTTGACTTAAGATGATGTATAGGGATGGTTAGAATTCCAACATCGTATCATTGCTAACATCCGACAGGTGCAAGCGGAGAAAGCAAACCCATTAGGTGGGAAGGAACAGAGAGTTGATAAGTCAAAGGGGAAAAATGTAATTGCTGTGATACAAAACAGCAAGTAAGCAAACTGACTGCAAAAAAGGAAAGGAGTTGTTGAGTTAACTTGAGGGTATAGAGTGGCAGCAGTACATGGAAACCATCTGTAGGTGCTAAGAACTGTTTGAGAAGGCCAACAAACCGTGTGACCATAATTAAGAGGCAAATGCATGGAACCATTTCTGAAATTGGGCAACATTTAAAAAGCCTTGTAATGACATCTATTCATCAGCCAGTGATGGTGGATACTGTAGCTGTTTTACCTGTTGTTGGTGCATTTTCTCTTGTGGCTATAGAGACTGATGTTAGACTTGCAGGTCCTGCCACATTAGTGAGCGCACTCATTAGTGAGTGCAGTATCGTCAGCAAAAAGGAGCTCCCTAATGAGCATGTGCCTCACTTTTGTCTTGGCCTTTAAACATAAAAAGCCTTGTAAAAAGCCTCATAAAAAGCCTTGTAGCCAGTGATATTTCATGGCAGTTATGAATTAACTGTTTGGTTGCTCTATGATAAAAATGATGATCCCTGGTATTTCCAGCTAAGGACAGGAAGTAAAAAGCTTGCCTGCATTTTCTACGTTGCTTAACTGTGACTTGAATGTATAGGCTTCAGTAGGGCTGGTGAACAGCTGCACTGTTCCAGTGTGATTGCCAGTTTGCCAGGGATCTCTGTATCCCAGAGGGTCTACATCCCTTCAAGCCATTCAGCATTAGCTGACAGTTTCAGTGTAGGTCCTTGTTCTC
Organism: Crocodylus porosus; assembly: GCF_001723895.1. Lineage (NCBI taxonomy): Eukaryota > Metazoa > Chordata > Crocodylia > Crocodylidae > Crocodylus > Crocodylus porosus. Next base: position 248,278,094 of record NW_017728886.1, on the reverse strand, counting down.
CCATGAATCCAAATGAAAGTGGAATTTTCTCAGGTTGTCCAATGCTGTCAGAAACACAAGATAAGAGGTTTATTTGATTGTTAATAATTATTTTTTTACAAAGCTCAGGTTGATCTGGCCAATGCGCAAGTGCCTACAGAGGGAACAAGGCATACAAATTTTTTTCTTCCATTCAGTGCATTGCAGTGACTGAGGGAAAAGCACAGCTCTACCTAACTCTTTCCAATGTTCTCAGACACTCCTAAGTGACTCCTGAAGGCATCTGTGCTCAGCTCGTGTGTGACATCCATTGGAGGCGATTTTGTTTTACAATGTACTTCAGGGCAAGACACAAATAAAGCTTCTATTTAATGCGTACTAATACACTGGTGATTTCCACTCTGTAATCGTATTTGGGCCCCATTCCCAGACACCTGTACGTGTGCTTAACTTTGCATAAGAGTTATCTCATCTAAGAAAATCACTTACTGTTACAAAAGCTATACATGCTTAGATGCCTTGGGTCCTACAAATTAGGAAGTTGTGCATCAAACCAAAGGTTTCTGTTAATGTTTGAAAAACAGATTCTGGGGGATGTATATCTGCATTTGAGTCAGTCACAGTAAAAAGCTAGAGTCCTGTTCTGCAAACCCTAGGTCAGTAACATTATCTTATAGGGTTTGCTAGAATTAGGCTCCAGGTCTAGCACCAGCAGAATCAAGGGCTATGTCACACAGGATGCTTAATCTGTGCTAAATTTACTTAAAATGAAAGTGACCATGTGTTCAAGCAGTAAAATGTGCTAAATGCATGAGTATTGTAGCAAGTTACAACTTTTCAAGCAAGGAGCATCTCCAGATTGTATTCAGGAACGTGTTTTCATCTACCATTTGCCTACTCCATGGGGATAATATAAGCAATTTCAAGTTCTTCAGCATCCCAGGATGCACTGCTGCAAGGGCCAGTCAGTTCATGCCACAGCACTCCTAAAAACCTTCACAGCCACGGCCAGTTAGATAAGGGACTTAGGTGGATCCAAAAGCACTGCAAGGCACTTTTATTGCAATTGCACATTTTACACAGTTTGCACAACATCAAGAGTTTTAAGTTCATTAGAGTTGCTTGTGAGATGCACCTTGTTTTCAAGTGTATTTGAAGAAACAAAGTTTACATGGTTATGAAATTTGTCTTTTGTAGGCTTCCTGTCGAGGCCCTGACTTCAGCCGCTCATAACCCCAACCCATCTCACAGCTCATGCCTCGACTTCCCCCTCTCAGCCAGCCCCCACATATTCCCGGTGAAAGACCTTAGTTCCCCCACAAATCTTCCAGCACTCTCATTCTAGCACCCCCTCAGGTCACCCCTAGCTCCTCCCACAACAAGGAGTGTTAAGCCCAACAGCTAGCATGAAAGATGTTTACTGAAATGTTTTGAAGAAGCACGTTAAAGGTACAGCATGGTGAATGAAGGGCTCAAAATTGCACAGAGGTCCCCTGCACCCCCTCCCATCCAGACACGCATGGTCCAAGAAAGCAGTCAGCCAAGACTTCCCTGATAAGTTGTAGCTCTGTCTGGGATGCTTGGTCAGGAGCATTTCATCAGCCGAGACAGCATCCGAAGTGCCAGGGGTTTCTGCCAGCATGGATCTATTTGGAGCTGGCCTGGTTTCCAGGAACTCATCCCCCACTTGCCTTGCATATGTTGTAGAGGATGCAGGTGGTTGCCATGAAGTAAGTCTGTTCCTCAGCCTGAGTTTAAGGTAGACCCCCCCAGTAAGTGAAGAACTCCAAATCACCAGGGCTATGCATAGCTCATTGGACATGGGGTAACAAAGCCCAGTGTCCTGGCACTGGAGCAGGGTGCCCAACTTGGCATGGAAGTCCATGAGCATGCCATGGGACATACTAAAGTTTTGCTGCCACTCTTGTTGTCCTGGGGTCCAAGCACGAGTTGCTCCTACCAGTCTGAGCTTACTGCTCATGATAATCATTATCCAGAGGTAAGGATGTGGCTTCGAATTCCAGACCCATAGCTCCCCAGCTTGTGTGGTGTTGCATTGTACTTCTTCCAAATGGGCCAGCTCGATGCCCATGGCAGCATCACAGTCCTCAAAGTAGAGCCTTACCACAGCCAGTGGTTCACACTGCCAAAGCGGGGTGTGCATGTTCATTAGAGTGCTTGGTTTTGCTACTCATCTGCTGGAAGCCCCTGGAGATCTGATCCTAGCTGGAATGGTAGGTCAATGAGGGATTGGCGAGCTAATGCCAGGCCAAGCAGGGGCTGGAATTCACATCCTCAGTGATACGGTTGGCCAACTGGTGTTGTCCTCTGTGCTTGTCTGTCAGAAAATTGGGAAAAAGCCACACCAAACTTTATCATGCACCTGCTCAGAACAAGTTCTATCTTTAATACCACACAACATTCAACAGATTGAATGTTGCTAAGTATTCTGTGTGACAAGGCCCCAGGAAGCAGACTTATTGGGTGATGATGTTGTAGGAATACGTTCGTAGTAATAATGGACTATACAGCATATGCGCTGCCACCAAACCAGAATTAATACGAAAGAGGATAATAATTACCCTATTCAAGATTAAATAAATGTGCTATCAAAGCCATGTATCACAGTAGTTAAAACAGTGCCGTTTTCAGTAGTAGAGGGACAGAACTATCTGTGCGGTATAGAGAAAAAGCTATTCTAGCTGATTGCTGTCTTTCACAAACTGTACTTTAGAGTCAGCAGACTAGAAGGCCAATCTATGAAAAGAATGACTTTTTTTTTGAAGGTGATAAATTGAAGTGGGTGCCTGACATGTCAAAGGGGAACACTTTAAAATAAGTTGTGGCTATCAGCCCATCCTATTCTGCTCTCACACAAACCTGCGCAGATGTATTTGTGCCTTCTCACTTGGAAAATACTTTCTAACATCCCTACTTTTGGGATTGACTGGCAAAAATCCAAAGTCTTGGTTATATCATATTTCTGTCTGCATGCCTTGGTGTTCACAGTTAAACTAATCACAGCAACCAGAGGCAGTTAAGTACCTTAGGGTTTGAATAACTACTGCATGGAAGAATATTACTGGAGATAAATTTCTCTCTTCCCTCTAAAACCTACACAGATAGGTTAGGACCAAGAAGCTCTATTTCTTCCTATGAGACCATGTGGATGGTATAGAGGACTGCAATCTATTCCTTTTCTTGTTCAAGGCAGATCTGAGGCAACTAGGCAAGCCATTAGTGTAATAGGTTATGGTATTTACTGGGTACATGTGGCTGTCAAGGAACATGATTTTAAATCGGAATTTGGAAGATGAGTACTGACTTGGTTTTAGATGTGGGCCTTACTACACTAATCTATCTCTGGGTCAGATACAGATTGGCACATAAGGCACTTAAACAGGGTTTAGGCAGAATTTAGCCATCCAAGTTGCAAAAAACAGTCCAGACTACTCACAATCCTGTGGTCAAAATCTTGCTAGGTACCTTCTTTTTGAATTGCAAACATCCCTAGACATCTAAACTTGGCTTCTGTGCCTGCCCCAAAGCACCCTGGTATAGTCAGGAAGGTGCCTAGCTCTCTACTTACATCTTGTCTCAATTATTTGAAGCAGAGTTTAAGTCCCTGATCTTGTAGGTATGCTCTGAACATGTCTGACCAACATCAACAACATTGATTTCAGTAGGAAAAGCAGCAGCCATTGTCCTTTTCACTGCATAATTCAGGGAGTGGAAGCCAGGTTTTACATGGTAGCCTGGTGGTTAGTACTTCTTCCTGGATGTGGGAAACCTATGCTTTCAGAATAGTGATAAACTTGTGGGCACAGTGTGACCTGTGCTAACTCTGTTACACAAACTGCAGGAGGCTGTGCTCCTCAATAACCACCCTCTTATGGAGCCCTTTGAGAAGTCTTTCACCTCTGCGTGAACATCATTGTCCTACAGTACATATTCCATCTTATTTGCGTACACTATGGCTAGGGACAGCCATTACACATAAACAGGTTTAAGTAATCAGAAACTGGTTTAAACCAGTAACAGAACATAAGTTCAGTGCACGTAAACCAGTTTCAGAATGACTAAAACTGGTTTAAGATAAACCAGGTTGAATGTAGTGTCAGACTTAACTGATTTGGGTCAAATCCAGAGTGCCAGCTGGTTTCTGTCAACACTCCTGCCCCTTAAGCAGTGAGGAGGAAAAATCCTGGGATGGTGAAGGCAGGGTCAGAGTTTATACTCCTCCCTAATCAGAGCATCCTGCTGGGGCCTGGCCATGCCGCGCTCCCCCAGCTCAGCACTGTAGAAGGGAGGGAGGGCTGCTCTAGTGCCCACCAGCTTCTAGCCTGAGCCGCTGCAGGCATGTGCCTGCATTTCCTCAGTCCAGAGGGAATGTCTGTACAGTTGCAAACTGGTTAGACTAACCTGCAAAGATTGAATCAATTCAGGCTCAGGCTTTTTCAATGTTTGCCCCTAGCATATGTCTTTAAGAGCCTTGTTATTCTCCAATATGAATTTAAGCTCATCCAATTAAAACACTGGAATTTTGTATAGTAGAAAGGCTGGTGTGTTTTTTCCTTGAAGAAAATTTAAAATGCTGCTACCATTATTGATGAACCACATGGAGTTGGCTAGAACAGAATCTGAGTGCATGGAATAGGGACCAATTCAAGAATTGTCAAGAGCTGTGCTTTTGAGCAGGAACTGCCAGGGGTCGTACTAGACACAAATAAAGCCAGACTTGGCCCCAGAGAATGTAGAGTCTAGAAAGTTAAAAGATCTTGGAATTGCTGGTGATGGTGAACAGCCCAGGAGTTTTCTCTTCCACACCTATTCCATTCTCATTAGTCCCTTTATGGCAGGTTGAAAAGTTAACAGTGAACAGGTATAATGGCATTGCCAGTTTGCTGTAGCAGACTTGCTCTGGAATTGAGTGCATCAGCATACACATTTCTCTTCTCTCTTATTGTTACTATGATAGGCCTATTCTTATTGTTTGGATGTACTCCTTATTAAAAATACAATGCATTTTGAATAGTTTAGAACAGAGGTCAGCAATGCAACATTTTTCTGGAGATGGGCCAGAATGACACAGCTTGGGCTCAAGGTGAACTTGTGCTGAGACCCAGTCATTATCTCCACCACTTCTTCCCACCGCTGCTTCTCTGCTGCCCAGCTGCAGCATGGCATAGGCAAAGCCTCCCATTGCTGAAACTCCCTGCCACTAAAGCTCCTGCTCTGCAGGCTAGATCAAATGGCTCCACAAGACAGATTCAGCCTGTGGCCATAGGCTACCACTCCCTGATTTAGCAAGCAGAAGGTAAGAGTTCTGGTCCCCCTTCTGAAACTAAGTCATTGTTGACCTAGAAACAGCTAATTTAGACCAAAATGTTCTAAAAACAAGCACCTAGGTAACTGGACTGACCCAAATCAGAGATGAGAGGGATTAGGTTTAAAGGTGTCGGTCTTTTGAAAACCAAAGCCCTTTTATTACAAAAATATCCTTCTACAAGCCAAACTAGGGTATAAAAAAAATATTGCCAAAAAACCCAGTAGCAATACACATTTTGAAATACTTGTTAAAGGAATAGATCTCCTTAGAACATCCATTTTTGTAGAGGGTCTGGTTAAACAATGTAAAGGGTTGCTGGAGATGGCTCTTATTCATATTAAAACACCTCACACTGAATTGTACACTGAGGTTTTTGGGAACTTGAGGTTTTTTCACATGAAGGCCTTGGTATGCATAAGCTAGTGCTTCTTTTGTTATGCTGATGGTCAGGGATTCCTGAGTCTCTTTTAAACTTGTTTTAAAAGATAAAAAGAAAAAAAAACACTCTAAGTAAACATTTGTTAAGAGGGTTAGACACAAAAAAGCAAACTTTGCTGTTGCAGCAGCCTGCTTTATTTAGTGTAATTTAGCTAGTCATCATCTGTTCTTGGAGCTATCTTGTCAGCTATGTATTGTTTCCCTTCTACAGAAGGGAATCAGACTGACTTGTGACACTGATTCCCCTAAGAAACCAGAATTCTTAAATTTCAGAACCAAGCCTCAATGGATTATCTTTTCCACCTCCTATATCAGACCTGGAGTTTACCTTCTTATCCAGATCCATAATAAATGATCCCATTCTCATCTCCATTTACAGCTAGTGAACAGATTTTCTACTTGAGTGCCATAGGCAGCAAATGTGTGATTTCTAGTACCATCCTGATCCATATGACATTATTTCATTCCCACTTCTATCTGCCACAGATTTTTAATGATCTATTCCCATCCTATATCACAACTGACATGATTTTTCCATTCTTATCCTGATCACTGACTTCGCCCCTAGGTAGTAGCTACCTGGAGAACCAGAGGAAAGCCAGCTACTTCTGAACTCCCTGAAGACAGGCAGGCAAATGTTAAGACACAGTTCTATGGCAATTACCTGCTGGCAATATTCAAAGTTCCTCACACAAATACCATGTAAGATCAAGTAAAAATAGAAAATTGTATCAAAGCTGAAAACCATCTGACACAAAATGTATTGAATATATCCTGATATTGGTTTACTTTCTGAACCCTGAAATGCAGATATAGCCTCTATTTTGTTCTCAGAGGCTGCGTCTATATGAGATTTCATAGACATTAGGGCTGGAAGGGACCTCAGAAGATCATCGAGTGCAACCCCCCGCCTAAAGGGCAGGAAGTCAGCTGGG
>NW_017728886.1:248253357-248270953 GCF_001723895.1 Crocodylus porosus | reverse complement strand
ACAGTACTCCAGCTGCGGCCTCACCAAGGCCGAGTACAAGGGGAGAATGACGTCTCAGGATTTGCTTGAGAGATGCTGACTGCGCTGTACCCTGTGACTACTGCACAGTAGTGTTGCGTGGTGGAAAGTGTGACATGATGCTAGTGCACAGTAGTCTTGGGCTACTGTGTGGTCAGCATCACAAAAAAGCCATTTGTTGGAGCTGCTACACAGTAACTTGTATAAACAAGTACTAAATGACTGCACAGTAACAACTGCACAGCCAGTGTCTTGTGTAGCTGTGGCCACAATTGCTGTAGCCTAATAAGAGGAGACAAAGCACATACATTCTGCCTTGTCCCATGGAGACCTGAGTTGAGATGAAAAGTAGCTATTCTACTGTCTATAAACCAAAATACAGCTCTCAGACACAAAAAAAAGAGATCAACTTCAAGACCTTTTGAAGGTGAAGCCTTGTGTTGGGACAGCCCCTTCTTCACATCTCCAAAAGTCCACAGAGGTCCTGTCCTTTAACCAATAGACAATGGTTCTACTAGTCACGTGCAAGAAATCTATTTAGCTCAATCACCCTTGAGTCATTTTATGCAGAATCTGCATTTTCAAGTCCCACCTGAAACTGGATTACAAGTGGTTCCTGTTATCTTAGTTAAACTTGTTTGCCTGACTCAAATGTAACTTTTATTTCTGATGCATGTTTGAATTATCTTTCCAGAGAAAAGTTTTAGCAATGTGTTTAAATAGTGGTTATTTAAAGCCACTCTAATGTCTACTCAATACTGGTAAAGAAAAACTGGTTTAAAACACGTGTTAAAGAACCACTCTTAAATAGGTCAGAACTGGTGTAGATGGAGGAACTTCATCCATCTTTGTCCTTTAAACACTTGCTGAGGAGATCTTTGCTGTCTCTCCCTGGTATAAGTGCAGTGGTGATATGTCAATGGAAGCAGTCAAAAACTGCATAATGTCTTTGCTGCGTCTCATTGAGAGCTGCAGTCCATTGCTTTTTTTCTACTAATGATAGCTCATCGTGTAACAGCGTGTAGAGCTACGTCAGCAGAATCGCACAGGAGCATATAAAACATTCAAATCATTGTCACTGCTTTATTGGATTCTGCTACCTTCCAGGTAATTCGTGTAAATCACTTCGTTACTTTTTTCTCCAGTCAGCTTTAAATGTGGGACCATTTGAAACACGCAGTAGAGGTGAGTGTTGTACTTGATCCTTTAAAAGCTAGGAACGTGTCAGTCAGTCATATATCTACACCACATTTTCACTGACATATCTATGTAAGATGTTTATATGGTCCTGTTAGTGTAATTATCTCACAGTCATTAATATATTGATCCTTACCACATTCCTGTGACGTACGAATTGCTGCTAACCCCATTTTATAAAGGATGAACTGAGGGAATATTGATCTGATGCAAGGCAGTACCATACAGAGACACCCAGAGCTCACTTCTGTATTAGGGTCTACTGTTACAAGGCAGTATGGTACAGAGATGCTCCAGATAGTTCTGCGCATCCTAGGTCTGGAACTGAAACATCATAGCCACAGCACTACACCCAGGCTAATAGACTCTGTTTCTCAGCTAGACTATGCTTCCAGTTCGCGGACTACTTTGTGGAGACCTAGCTGAGGGGTCTCCACAACGACATGCAGCATTCCCTTGCACCATAGAAATGAACCCAAAGATTTCTACAAGGTCACACAAGAAAGCAATCCTTTGTTTTCTCCAGACAACATTTTTTTTCCAGAGTCCCAGGATTGTATCTGAGAACTTGACTCACATACCTCCCCGATTAATGAGACAGCACTGAAATAAGTACCAGCTAAATGTCACCAGTACACTTGGAGTTTTATTTTATAGAGGTTCTCAGACTGAACTCATTCCTGCAGTAGCTGAGTGCCTTCTCGTACTGCGTAAAGCAATATGACTACCAGCTGTCATGTGGCTTGTTTGCCTCCTCTCCCCACGGGAAACCAAGTGCACCGTGGAGTGTCATGTTTTGCTAGAGACTTTTCTGGTTTTGTTTTCTTACGTTCTGTTTGTGTTTGTTATTTCAACGAGCATGCATGACGTTATTTGTTGGTTTTAACCACGGAAAGGTCAAAGGAACAGGTCCTGAACTTGGAACAGAAGGTGGTGAGGCCTGTGATAGTTGCTAGGGGAGGTCATTCTGCAGTCTCAGACCAACTCTTGAGCAAGTTCTGTCCTGCACAGATAAGCTTTGTCCTTGTTCTAGAAAAATGCTTCTCAACCTTTTTTTAGACTCCAGGCACCTGCTCAGAAAATGCCAGTGCTTAGCTTTCACTTGTTTCTTGACGATGGAAAAATAATAGGGCAATTCTTTTGGTGCAAAGAACTGCCGTAAGAATCCATAAGTGACAAAAGAATAACAATCCATAGTGACAAAAGCAGTCTGACCTCTTGCAGTCACTATGGATTCTTATTTTAAATTTCTGGGTTTGTCTTGCGACTCTTATATAGGTGTTTGAACACCTGACAGTGCTAAGACCGCATAACCCCCGGTTTCACTCCTGGCTGTCAAGGATTTCACCCTGCCGCAGCACCCTGGTTGAGAATCACTCTTTCAGAATTGCATTTTTGCCAGAGGAGCAAAGTTGTTGATGATGGTCTCCATCCAGTAGCTTTAAGTCACTTTTTGGATATCTCAGGGTGAGGCCACTGAGCAACTCTACAGAAGGATCAAGACCTTCCCCTTGATTAAAAATTCTTTGGGAAGCAGAAGGCATATCTGATATGCTCACAATAGCCTGAGTGCCCTAGGAGACACACGACAGTATTGTGTACTGTTTGGAGCCTCCTGTGAACTCAAAGGATAATATCCACAGAGACTATACCCAGTGTAGGTATAACACTTATACTAAATATAGACGTATAAATGTACCTAGTGTTGAGGACATACCTAGTGTAGGTACAATTGAATGTAATAGCACTTCTGTAAGACCAGGGGTTTTATAATAAAGTGCCATTGACTTTTTTTATGGAGGCTCCCAGAAAGTCCATTCCTAATGTTTATTAGGCTGTCTCTAGAGCCCTGCCAAGTTCTGAGCAGTAGCTGGAAGGGATGCCTGGGTATGACATGAAGTACTCTGTCTTTGAGAGGCTGAGTACATTCCCTACTGGGCTCCTTGCTACAGACATCTGGAGTTCATAAGCTGATGTTCAGCAGTGGAAAAGGAAATAAATGACAAGGCTTCCAAGGGCTGTCTGGATATCTGATATGAAGGGTAAGGGACTAATGCAGGCGTCTGAGCATGCCGGTGCATTCATAGATTTTCCAGGCTTCACAGTGATGTGCCCTGGTGCATTTGATAATAGACTCAGTCTCTTAATTTCCTCCAGGCTTACTTATTTCATGTGGGTCAGTTTATACATAGCTGCTTGAGTTTATAAAAGCCTATGGTATATAGGAAGTGTATGATGACCCAAAAGAGGTCCAAAGAGAAAGCAAGCAATGAAAAAGTAATATGAGTACGCAGCAAATACAATAGCCACAGCTTGCAGCCAGAATATGCTGCCATGTGCTGTGAATCATCCTCTCAGAGCACACAAGCAGAACAGGGTTGAGCCGGGTCATTCTGCGGCTAGAATATTCCAAGGAACAGATACATCATGCCCTTCAAGAAGCTGCGTTTGTGATTCGGTAGGTCTCACACTCTCTTTTCCTCACAGCTGAGTTTGTGTCTGCTGCCTACTGGTAAGAACATTGTTCAGTTTAATATGATGCCTTCTGAATCAGAGGTAAAAGCAAAGGCCTGATCTCCTCCAATCACTAAAAATCCAATTACATTTTTGACTGCAGTAGAGGAGTTAACCCCAGCTTCCTGGCCCAGTTGTTAAAATCTGCCTGCTTATAATCTCTCGTGTATTTTAGCTGGAAGCATTATTCTTTTGTCCTCTCCTTGTCTAACTTCGCTGGGAGTTCTCTCCCTGTGCACTATGACATGGTTAGTGCCATCTCTGCCCGAGGGGGCTGTGAGTCAGTTTGGTGTGAAGTAATCTCTCCCAAGGGGGCTAGATCTTTTAGTCTTGACCTCTGTGAATAAAATTTGAATTGCTTAATTAGCCCCACTAAAGTCAATGGAGCTATTTGCAGGAGGAAAGATTCTTCAGGTGTGTAAGTTGTTCCAGCCTATGGTTTTTGTATAGCATTGCACAGCCTTTTCACCACAAAACTTGATTAAATTAATCAGTTCAAAGTTCATTTTGAAGGTATAAATTAAGGTCAGCTTTGCTAATAGCTGTAAAGCACTGTATGCTGAATAAGTGAAAGACATTTGTGCTGGTATTTTATTAGATTTTAATTCTTTCACATGTGTTTTGATCATTCACTTTCCTTTCCCCAAGAAGTGAAGTACTTAGTTTGCTAGATGCTCTTGATGGGAAATAGTTCCAGAAAAGAGAAGTGGGTTCAACACGAAACAAAGGTTTGAGTCTCAGATTTGAATACCCAGGCTCTGGACTAGTGTTAATCAAAATGCTTATCTCTTACTGGGGGGGCACGGAGATAGACTTCCATCACCCGGCAGTGACACCATTAGCTAGTGCAAGTGTCATCTATATTTGGACAAATCATGCCCATAGCAAAGGATCTCAACACTGAGAAAGAGGAGGCTAATGATAGTAATTCCCTACTGGGCTTTGCCCAGGATTGGAAGGACAAAGCAGGAACAATAGAAATAAATACTTTGTATTCATGGAGTGCTTTTTCTTCATAGACCTTCAGGTATTATTATCCTTTATAGATGGGAAAACTGATAAACTCTTGTGACTTCCCTGTGCCATACACCTAGTCACAGCTCTCCAGGCCATCAGGAACTGATAGCTGTCCTCTCAGGTGCATTCTTCTTCCCCTGCAGCAGAGAACTGAAATGATGTAGCAAGCTCACAGCCCTTAGGAATAGGGCAAAGAGTTGAAATCAAACTCTGCCCTGCCTCAAGAAATAACAGGAGAGACGTCTCCCATTTCCTACAGCCACTGTAGCTTTTGCCTTCGTTTCCACTCCTTGATCAACACAAATGTACTGGTTGTGAAGACAATCCAAAGGGAATATTTTTAAAATAACTCTTACAATTTTAAGCATGCATGCATGCATTTGTTTTCAGATGCAGTCGATCCCTATACTGGCAAGAGATTTTTAAGTTTTGATATACTGCTCTGGTGATTGCCTACGTAGGATGAAATGCATCCTTAAACACTGAGCTGTCAAAGTAATATCCACAAATCATTCAGCACGCCAGCTCTGGCAGATAGTAAATATTTTATACGTTATTGAAAAATAATATTTCTTCTTCTCAAGTATTCCACTTGTATTCCCTTTGGGTCACTCTTAAAATAGCCATCTGGGATTTGTGTAAACTAAGAGTTCCCTTAATGCTTTTCAAGCTTTTGTCACATAGACCCAAATGCCCTCAAAAGTAGGGATTCTGTTTTGGTGAGTGTTTAATGTGAATAATATTTTGGAGGAAAGGGAATTTTTCTACTCTGGTCCATCAGGATGATATCTGTTGCATGTTATATATGCAGAGCTGCTAGTAATAGCGATGGGCCTTGCACAGGCAGGGCAGGGGGAGCTAAACATGCCGGTAAGAGACTTGCGAAGTAAAGTGAAAAGAAGACAAGACTGTAAAGTACCAGGCTCCGCGCCTGAGAGAAGGTGAGTTTGCCTGACCTCACTGTGTCCCAGTGTTAGAAAAGAACGTGTTATCTGTCACCTTCTTTTCTTTTTTCTGCAGGCTATTGTTTTTCCTCACCTTTCCTCATCTCTCTCTGTCCAATTTTACTTCCATGCTGTTTCTGGTATATTTACAGACGGGTTTAAATAATTGGCTCTGTTTAACAGTAATCCCATAATTTACAAAAATAGTTTAATACCTGAAATACTGAGGAGGATCTGTAAAATGGTTTTTAAAGCACTTTCAGTGCACTTCCCGTCTCATCCTGTCCTGTGAAAAAAATGGGCTGAAGTTCAGGACTGTGTTTCCTAGGATTGTCTTTTGAATAGCTAAAGCCCTGGGACTACGTAGTCGGGACCTAATTTATGTTTGTGGATAAGCTGAATAGACCTCTGGGTTATGGATGTCTCAGAAACAAAATTGCAGTTTTTGCTGGCCACAAATAATCTCTTCCCAGACCTTTGTCACTGAAATATTTTTTTCCGGAACCACAGAAGCAGGTTGAATTTGTCTGGGTAATCTTCCATGCTCTGAGGTGATGAGGAAAAAATCTGAGTTATCCATATGCTGCGCCCATATAAAACTCAAAAATGGCATGAGCATGCTTCATTTGTAGCTTCTCCTGATGATGAGATTGGCCTGAGTTTTGTTCACTATCCCTGTGGCTCCAAGAAGTGGTTGCGTCATAACTGTAAACTGGAGATTATGAGGAGGAAGAGAAGAATGATAATATGGCATCCAGATTTTTGTTTGTGAAAACATTCGAACCGTCTGCCCTTGAGACATTCCTCAAGCAGTATTGCCAACATATACTCTTCCCTTTCGAACATTTAATGGAGCGGTGAGCTAGCCGACAGCTGCAAGTTTAGATTTTCTGACTATATGATGGCAACAGTGTCTTTGCTGTCAAAACCACACTGCATTTTTTCCGTTTCCTGCTGGAAGAAAAATATGTTTCCAATCTTATCCCCACCCCAAAAAAAACAACACCCCCCCAAACAAAACAAGCATAGCAAGTTAAATTCCACCTCTTCATACATTTTTAACAGTGCTGAGTCAAAAAGTAAACTGAAATATTAATTGATAATTGGTATTGGTTATGGGGAAATAATACGAGTTAAAACATCTGACTTTACAGTGTGCAAGTATATCAAAATTGTGGACAGCTACTCAGACTGAGAGGTGCTGGGTACCGGATAAAAACCTGACTGGAAGGTTGGCAAGGCCCTTTGAGTAGATGTGATATCTTTTATTAGATCAACTGAGTAGTTGGAAAAAAGTTCTTGGCCAGCTTTTGGGCGAAGTCACCCTTCTTCGGGCATTGGGAGTCTCTGCTGTTCTGAGACCAGGAAATGAGAAGCTAAAAGTGTGGCAGGATATCAGTGCACATGTAAATAGGCACTGATTATTAAAAAGACAAAAGGTAAAGCAGAGAGGGGAGGGGGAAGAAAGCAAGGGGAAAAAAGGCTACGCCTGATGAAGGGATTTTAAACCCGAAAGCTTGCTAAAAATGTTTTTTCCAAGTATTTAAGTTGGTCTAAAAAAAGATATCAGATTCACCCAAAGAACCTTGTCTGCCTATGCCCTTAGACCAACTCGGCTACAACCTACGCCCCTGTAACGTTACAGTGATAGAATACAGGGTGGGAAAGAGGCCGTCAGTGAAAAAGAATATAGGTGATTAGGAAAACAGGAATGAGAGACGCTCAAAGTGTGAGAAGATGTAGTGAAAATATAAACAGATAGAAAGGAGAAACAAAAGGTAAAGCAGGGGAGGGAGAGAGAAGAAAGTAGGGGGGGAAAGGCCAAAGGGAAACATTATAGAGGTAATAATACAGGGTAAGAAAGAGGCTCTCAATGAAGAAGGAAATAGTAGGAAACCAGGGAGACAAAGGGCAGAAAAGTAGAGGGGGGGAGAAAAGGTAGGGAAAAAGAAGAATGCAAGAGGTCAGGTCAGGCAGGTACCTGTTGAATCAGATGTCAGGCAGGTTGTAATGTGTCATAAAACCAATGTCTATATTGAGTCCATGATTTTCTGTATCCAGTAGATTTATGAAGTTTGTAGGCTTGTCTTCACAAAGGTTTTTTTAAGTTCCCTTTGCGGATTAGAACTGAGAGATCGGAGTGGTTGTCCCAGGAGAAATATGCGCCCACAGGTAGTTGGCTATTCTTGTCTGTGATAGATTTTCGGTGTGCATTCATTCTGGTGCACAGTTGTTTGATTTCTGGAACATCTTTTTCATCACAGCATTTAGCACACTGGATTAGATATATTACATTTCTGGAGGTGCAGCTGTAAGATCCAGGAATGATGCTGGTTCTGTTGTGGGGTGTGGTTATTGTGGGAGCAGTAGAGATGTGTTGGCAGGTTTTGCATGTCTTGTCCTAGCATGGTCTGAATCCATTCAGTGTGATCTGGGTCATAGGGAATTTGCTTCTGGTGATGAGGTTAGCGAGGTTCGGTGCTTGTTTGAAGGCTAGGATGGGTGGTTCTGGAAAGATCTCTTTAAGAATTGGGTCTTCTTCTAGTATGGGTTGCAACTGTTTGAGGATTTTCTGTGTAGGTTCCAGGGAAGGATGGTATGTCATAATTAAAGGCGTGTATAGAAGGTTTGTATAGAAGGTGAATAGAAGGTTTGCGTTATCATAATAGACACTATGCAAACTGAATCAGAGCTAGATCTATTAACGTTATCACATAAGTCTGAATCCTGTCCTCAGTAACAATTACGTGAGGAAGCCTGTGAAGTTTGATACTTAGAACAGTGACCAGAATTTGGCCTGTATATTGCTAGTGCAAGGGGAACAATGGAACATGAGACCTGCTCTTCTGGCTCTGATAGAGCAAGGAATTCCAGCATGTGCCTAACTTTAAGTAGGTGAGGTATCTATTGAGAAACTGCCCTAAAATGTACAATAATGTTGTGCATTATCAGCTGTTTTTTTGCAGTGGTAAGTGAAGTGCCCTCTCTCTTTCTCTCTCTCTCTTTCTCTCTCTCTCTGAGTGTAGGAGGTGAGTAGTGAAGGAGAGAGTGCTGTGATCCTTTGAGATGGAAGGCACATGTATAGGTAAGATACCATTTATCATTGTTTGATATAGAACAAAATATAGTGATTTCATTTAGCAGCAGGTTTTAAGAAGATTACACATGCTAGGAAAATTGTTTTAAAATAACAATGTAACAGGATACTGTAAATTATTTTGCGCTAGGCTGTCAGCCAGTGTCACCGTAATTCTTCAACATTTAATTAAAAACCACAACAATCTAATATTCAAGGCCTGTCAAGGAAACTGATTGGGTAGAGCGTCCAGCTGTTGGAAAAAGTTTGGATGTCAACTTCAAAAGCTCATCTAAAAGGTTCAGACTTTCTTGTGAGTATACATTTTAAAACTGATGTGAGTAACTATCTGGGGGATAGGCCCCTTTTCCCTATAAAAAACAGAATTTTTTATTTTATGATAAGCTATAGTATTGGTTATTTTAATGAATCACTATGTAAAGGAAATGATGCCTGGTCAATTAAGGTCACATAATTTTGGAAAAATAAAGATTTGGGGAGTTTTAATGTTAGATGCTCAACTTAGGACACCTTGGCCACATCCAGGCATGCAGGGGTGTATGGTTTTTGGCACCACAAACCTCTTCATGGTGCCACAAACCAAGCACGGCAAACATTAAAATGTGCCTCACACTGCAAATTTGCAGCGCAGGGCCAAAATTTGCTACAGGGATTTCCCAGTAGCAAACCCCTCCCCCCCAAAACAGTACAAAAAGTGATGCAACACGCGCGGAACAAGCGTGAGCTAACATACATGGAGGCCAGGCTGTCCAGAGCAATGCTCTGGCTGCTGACCAGGCTTCCATGCTGCCTGACCTGTGCCCCTGCTACTCCAGGCCACAAGGTAAGACTGCTGGGGCCAACACCAGTGTTGGCCCCAGCCTCCAGCTCTCCCTGGCTGCAGAGGTGGGAGGAGCTGGGCGAAGGCAGTTTGTCCACTGGGAGACAAATAGTTCCTCGACAAAGTGCATACACTGTGGCAATTTTTGCCGCTGAAAGACCATGCCCCTGCATGTCTGGATGTGGGGCTTTGGTGCATCTACACATGCGCTTAACTGCATAGTAGACTAATTTGCTGCAGTGTAAAGCATAGAAGTGTATACGAGTGATGCTATTAGACCTCAGCAAACTAATTTTTTTTGCCACTGTACAATAATACTGCTGGGGACAGTACTATCTTATGGTGGCAAAAATAACTGCACCTAAATGTATGTGTAAATACTGACCCAGGCATAAATTGCACCTGGTCAGCCCAGGCAGTAGGGGGGCAGGCCCTTGCCTGCCACCTAGCCACATGGCTCTGCTTTTTGGGCACTCCCATGCCCCAGGCAGCTTTGGTGCTGCCCAATGCCGTGACCTGGAGCCTGGGGCTTATCCCAGAGACTGCTGCCAGTCCAGGGCTGCTCCACCCCGGCTCAAACTTCTGTGCCCGGCAGCTGTTTAATGCATCACATTAATAGCATGTGTAGATGCACCTCATGAAAGAGTTTCAGTTTTAGAAGTGCTGAGTATCCAACCTCTGCAACTTGGACATCTTTAAGGTGTTTTAAATTGGTTTTTCCCAGTCACCAATGACTATGTTTGCTGTTCCACTGGGTTCAGCAATCATGGGAAGGTAGATTAGAGAACTGTAGCGTCAACATCAAAAAGCTCTTTCCTTTTACCTTCTTTGGAATAAAGCCAACCACACTGGCCAGGTTTTATGTTAAATAATGAAAGCACTGACATTAAATGCATTGCAATGAATCACCAGCTTATTCGGGGAGATATTTTATAGTGCCGCAGTCTTACAGTTATGTACATTTTAAAAAAAATAGGTTTTAAATTACAAGTGCTTTATACAGCTCATTTGTAAACTCACCAGTACTTGGTGGAGGGAAGATATCTGTATTTCAGTCGTTATCAAAAACAGAACCTTGTTTGCAAATTTCTCAGGAATAATAAAAAAGGTTAAAAAATGATGGAAACTGACATGATATGGATTTATAAATATTGTGTTAACAAAGCAAGTAGGCTGTGTAATTCTCAGACCTTAACAGCATTATATAATGTCCACAATAAAAGAAATTCTCTTTTATAATAAATTATTATTTCTTTCTTGATTTGTATTCAAGTATTTGATATGAACACTCTCATTGCTAGCTAGCAATTAAGATGAAAACATTGTGCTTTCTGAGAGCTGCTCATGTTCAGATGATGTGAGGGTTTTTTGCATACAAACCTCATTTGCAAAACAGTAGAATAGAACTGTTCATAGTTTTATTGCTCCAAAATGAAGATACCTTTGGATTAGATATTTCCTGTTTATAAGAGAACCAGCAGCATGCTCTTTATTGAAGCTTTTATGTAGAGCCACATCACAGGGGGTAATTTTGAATATGATCTGGCCTTGTAGGCAGCAGAATAAAAATAAATTCTCTATGTTGGCTAAATAAGAGGTGGTTGACCTAGTTATTGTGAATAAATGGATGAGGCACCTCTTTTTTGTGTTGGCAAATTGATCCTGATTTCCAGCCATTCCTCTTTTCTTCCTAACCAGATACCTTTAGACCCCATTGGGTACCTAGAAATGTGCTCAATCATGTTCTAATTAGAATGTGTTGGAGCAGACTCGATTAAACGATTACTCAATTAATCAATTAATTGAGTCTGCTCCACATTCTAATTAGAACCCTCCAGCGTGACCTCACCATCATGTGTATTAAGGTCCCACACTTTTCAAAATGGCTACGGGGCCATCTAAAACTTGTCATATGAGCTTTAGGTAAAGCTCATGAAGTGTAAGGACTGCTTTCCACAGCTTGTTCCTTGTGTAAAACTATGGCTTTGGTTTTACAAGCAAGGAGTCCATTACAGGATTTATTAGCAGTGAAATTAGTAATGGCAATGTTGTTCTTCCTCCCATTTGCATAAAATCTGTACAGAAAGAGGGAGAGAAATCCCATGGCCATTTAAAAATGCGTGGGGGTTTAATACATGTGACCGTGAGGTGTTTTAATTAGAGTGGCTGTCCAGGAACTAATTAAAATTCCCCCTCTCCCCACCCCTGAGCATGTGTATAGGCATCATCCTTATATTCAAGCCCCTGCCGCACCTTAATGAAATCAGTGCCCTTGTGAGATAGGGCCACTCCGCGAGTAAGGGGTGAAGCAGGATCTGCAAGAGCAGCTGCACACCATAAGAGGATTTCCCTACTCTGTAGGGATGACCCACTGGCTGGCTTCATAGCTAAGACAGAGCTACTGTAGAATGACCCAGGATTTGGGCTTAGTGCTTCCTTTTGTGGAAATGGTTCTTGGGAGAGCTGTTGGTTACTGCATGCATCTCACTGAATTTACTTTCCAAAAAAGTCAGCTTGCCACTCCCCTTGCTGCAAATTTCTCTTCCTAAGGCTCAAAAGATGCAAAAACCAATAAAGTGAAACTGTTTGATGGAAGTGCCACTAACACCACTTGCTTAGTTGAGAGCATTTCATTAGCCTCATCTAGCTAACAATGCAGGGTGAGCTGTTATGCTAACTGTGTGGTGCCACATTTGTTCTGCTTATCACATTTCAGTAGCCTGATAGACAGTGCTTGTACAGTCTCTGTATGAAACAACTTTTACATGAGGTGAGAGTAGCTCCTAGGGATATTCATAGCTGTACACCTCTTTGCAATGTTCTTCCCACCTGGCATGGGGGGAATAGTTAGGGTAGGGGAGCAGCAAGACTCCTGAGAGCTTTTAAACTCACAAGAGGTAGCATGGGTTTCTGTGTGATATCAGGCTCTGTATACCCAACTTGTGTCAGACACTGTGTAACACAGAACAATGTTATTCTCTTGTAGATTAGGGAACATCTCTCATATGTAACTTTTGCTAATTTAATGAATTATTTAGCAGCGTGGTGTTTGTAGACTCATGCCAAAACTGTAATGGAATTCTGCATCAGACTACGTGTGTAGCCAGATGTTCGCAATTTCTCTCCCTCTTTCTGTACAGATTTTATGCAAATGGGAGGAAGAACAACATTGCCATTACTAATTTCACTGCTAATAAATCCTGTAATGGACTCCTTGCTTGTAAAACCAAAGCCATAGTTTTACACAAGGAACAAGCTGTGGAAAGTGGTCCTTACACTTCATGAGTTAAAAAAAAGATTATTAGTGGTGACACCATCACAGGAGGGGCCAGACCCACAATGGGATTTAGGCACCTGACTCAGAATTAGGTATTCAATCTCTGTTAGATTCCTCTGAGTTAGGTGACTAAATCCCACTGTGGCTATAGTCCTAGCAAATTATTCCTTTATTCACTTGCTTTTGTATAAGTGAGGTGTACCTACAGTCATGGACTTTCCACTGATGTAAAACTGTTGTGAAGGGAGAATTAAATTCTATACATTCTATATGACTTAGATGCACGCAGATATAAGAGAATGGCAGTATGTGTACAAATACAGTGAGACACTCCCTGTGTGCCAGCTCCTGAACTGGAAGTAGTATAGTATAGCTGCATTAGCACAGGACTGCATTAAAACTAATCTTCACATAAGGGCACAACTCAATCACAATGGGCATTAGCACTGCTTAGTACTACACAGACATCTGATACAAGGTTATGACTTGCAGTGTCTAACAGGGTCTTGGGAGATTTTTCCAAAAGTGTCTTTCTAAGGCTGGTAACTTTTCTCATAAAACTCCTTTCTGAAGTTATCCAGATACATTTGAACAGTACCACAAACCGGTCTGCTATGTACAAATAATCAGTAATGTGTAAAATTCCTTCTAACAAAGCAATAAAACCTAGAACCTAGGAACTTCTCATATATACAGTGTGATTGAAATAGCATATATCACCTTATCATTAATGTACAAGATTGGTTGCAAAAAATATAAGCAATTCTATAGATGTTAGTCAATATATTGGTAACGTTCTATGTGTTTTTAGTGTTTTATGGATTATTAGGTAATCAAAGTGGTGTAACAGGAACATTTCTGCAAAGCTAGGAAAAGGAAGCAGTTAAAGTTTGTGTAATGCAGTTTAGTATACTCCACTTAGCATAATAGCAGCACAAGAATGAATTAATAGATTTCACGGATTTCATAGACATTAGGGCTAGGAGGGAACCTATTAAGATTATCGAGTCTATCCCCCTGCCCAAGGGGCAGGATGTCAGGGTCAAAGGATCCCAGCAAGATAAGCATCCAAATATTTCTTAAAAGTGTTTAGAGTAGATGCTTGTACCACTGCTGGGGAAGACTGTTCCAGGCCTTGGGGGCTCAGATAGTAAAGAATTTTTTCCTTATGTCCAGCCTAAAACGGTCTTGCAGGAGTTTGTGACCGCTGGACCTTGCATCCCTTGGGTTGTTCTGGTGAACAGGTATTCTCCCAGTTCCCGCTGCACACCCCTTATGTACTTATAGGCTGCCACCAAGTCACCCCTGAGCATGCGCTTCTGCAGGCTGTAGAGTCCCATGGCTCTCAGCCTCTCTTCATAAGGCCTGTTCTCTTGCCCTCTTATCATGCCTGTGGCTCTCCTCTGGACTCTTTCAAGCTTCTTGACATCCTTCCTAAATTGCGGAGCCCAGAACTGGATGCAGTACTCCAGCTGTGGCCTCACCAAGGCCAAGTACAGCAGAAGGATGACATTCTGCGTCTTGCTCGAGATGCATCAGTAGATGCAAGCCAGAGTTTTGTTCGCTCTGCTAGCTGCGGTATTACATTGGTGGCTCATGTTTATCTTGTGGTCAATCATGAAGACTGTTTTTTTGTAGCAATAGCTGCATATAACAGGCTGATTGTTGCTTCCAGATTTCCATCTTGAAAGTATACCCTGCTCTGCTGAGGAGGGGTTACATGGGTTCTGCTCTCTTACTAAGGGATGTGTCTGTCACTCTGGGTATAAGGGTAATGCGGGTGGGTCTCTAGGGAAGAAGACATAGGGGATGACTTTAGTAGTACAGTACTGTATGAATAGGTCTAGGTGCAGCTTAACTTGGAGAGAGAGCTGAAGCTGAATTTTTCTAGGTTATAGGTAATTTCTTTGTCTAGTAAAAGAAGGTAGTATATTTTTGACTCCACATGATATGGGGATTTTGCTTTGCCTTAGTTGGTAAGCACTTGGTCCCACTGTCATTCAATGAAAACTGAGTTCTTTAAGAATATTTAGATGGAAAATTAGCTATATAACCGAAAAGTAGGGCCTGATTCATTATACTGTTACTTCAGTTTTGTGCCAGTGCAATTTCATTGATCTTAGCGGGGTTATGCCATGATAAAAGTGGAGTGATATAGTGGTGAGTCAGCCACCTAAGCAATATCTCTCAGACAGTAGATGCCATTCAGTGTGGAATAATCTATGTAACATCTTGAGGAAAATGCCTATTCCAAAGACTCATAAAAATGGTATGGAATTCTAAAACACCTACAGAAATTGTCTATACATTCAATCTTTTTTTTCTATCATTAAGTTAGCAGGACTTTGTGGAGAAGATAAGATTAGAGGCCTTCACAAAGAAGTGTGAGTGCATAGGAAATATGATTTTCAAGGAACGGTTGGAAGGGCTAAGATTATTTAGTATAGAGAAGCTGATGGGTTTTACAATAATCTAATACATGAAGGATGGTTATAAAGAGGTTGGTGATAGACTATTCTCTGTGTCTATAGGGCCTACTACAAGAAGTAAGAGTTTGAAATTGGAACAAGGGAAATTTAGGTTGGATATTAGGAAGACATTTCTAATTATGATAAGGATGGTTAGGCACTAGACCAGATTACCTAGAGGAACTGTGGTAGCTCTGCCCTGGGAAATGTTTAGTATTAAACATGATGATTCTACCTTGAGCAAGGGTTTGTACTAGGTGATCCCTGAGATCCCTTCTAGCCCTATTTTTGTTTAATGATTCTATATAGTTCTGATTCTCCCTATGTTTATTTTGATTGTACTGAAATATTGATACACCAGTGTATCTTTGGTGACTTAAGCAGAGTATGAATGAAGACCATGGTGACCCCTCAACCAAAAAGTAAATTGCAAATGGGATTTTTCTGTGTATACCTTAAGGGCCTTGTTACACGTGAATTTTAGCTGGCTCCTTGAGCTCTTAACCCCTGGATTGTCCACACATTAACACCTGAAACTAGTTTTAAGCATATTTTAGGTGGCTTGAAATTATGCCACCTGAGGGCAGATTTTTTTCTGACCTGTGTTACCCAGCTCGTGTTCCATTAATGTGTGTCTACACCCCACAGATGAGCCGGCCAAGTTGCAGTCCTCCAACATCCCAGGATAGAGGGTCCCTGCCCCCGCTGATCTGTTCTTTCTGGACAGCTTATCCACTTCCTGAACTCTATTGCCCAGGGGGTGGTTCTGTATCAAGCCAACTCCCCCTTCCACCCCTCCAAGAACATGACCTTCCCACCCCCAGGGACACAACCCCATGCAAACAACAGAGCACATGTCAGCTAGCCAGGTTGCAGGCCACGGCCGGGTCTGGGAGTGGGGTCTAGAGCACCGAGTGGGGGAACAAGGTCCCATGAACTGAGGCTTCCTTTCCAGGGCAGGGGAAGTATCTCCCCCAAAAGTGCCTTTCCTTACTGCTCCGAGCTCCTAGCTGTCCTGGTTACCATGACCACCAACCCCCACAGCCCAATCCCAGTCCTGATTTATCAAAACATGAAGCCTTTAATTTATTTCCTCTTTATTTCTTTGTACTTCTTTTTATTTTATCCTTCAGTGGTTGACTTGCTTCATTTTACTGGCTATCTCCCAGCCCCATTTCCTTTCCACCTCCCACTTCATTACCCACCCCCATCCCACTAACTCTCTGCTGCCCAGCTTCATGTTCTTCCCCCCACCTGTGTCTCTCAAACCCCAATCTAGAGCAGGGATAGAAGCCCGGCCTTGCTCACCAGCCCTGTTGTTGCAACTCATACCTGTGCAGGTGGGGGACAGTCAGAGAAAGTATTTAGCTTTAACATGTGACCACTCCAGATTTGAGCTACCACTAACACCAATCAATATCTGAGCAGCTCAGAATGCAAGATGTAAGAGGGCCCTAACAGGATCTTCTCACGCCCCCCAGATAGGTATTGTTTCTTACTCCCATCACACACCTCACTGAAGAGACATTTTTGACTCTTAAAATGTATTAAATTGTGACATAGACTTTTTGAGTAGGGTGTGTGTTAAGCCATGAATATTTTTTTCTAGCAATCTGAGTGAGTTTAAGAGATATGGTAGTCTCTGTGTTTTTTAAGAGGCCGGCTATTCCATTTTCCTTTCTGAAAGCTGAGAATGGTCTCACCAGGTATGGATGGAAGTACTGTAAGGTGTGTATATTACTAGTTGGATCATTGTGCTCAATGAATTTACTACAGGATGTCAGTAAGGAAACAAAACAACCAATTTTTTTTACCTTCTCACCTGGCTATAACCGAGCGCTCCTAAGAGCCCTGCCAGTGTTTCTAGAGATCAGCCTTTCTCCTGATGCTGTCAGCATTGACTGCTGGGGACCTGGACTGCCCCAAAGACTGGGACACAAAGACCCTCTCTATCACCAAAATGATGCCCTAAATACCTCCAAGCCAGTGTCCACCATCAGAACATCCCAATTCCTCATGAGTCTCAGAATCCTGTAGAAATGCCTTCTTGCCAGGGACAGCTGGAATTTCTTTCATTGATGGGCCACTTCTCTGAGATGCTGTAGGTATTGTGGGGTTGTTTTCCTATTGCAAGCAGGCAACTGAAAACTGACACCCAGGAAAAAGCCAACCTATTAAATAGGTACTTTGCGTCAGTCTTTCATCAGTCCCATGGGACGCCCATGCCTGCTATGGGACAGGGCG
>NW_017728886.1:248193601-248249754 GCF_001723895.1 Crocodylus porosus | reverse complement strand
CCCCCCCAGCTTTTAGGTATGATGGTAGTTCTTCCTCCCTAGATACAGCACCTTGCACTTATTCTTATTGAATTAAGCCCCTTGGATCCTAACCCACACAGTCTCTGTTTGACCACCCTCTGACCCTAATTTGATTAGGGAAGATGTGTACTGTGTGCAGAGAGAGCAACTCCCCCACCTTTTTTCCCTACTCTATCTCTCCTATACAATGTATAGCCCTTTATTCCCACCACCCAAATGTGAGAAGAGTCCCAACAGGTTGCAGTTAGTTCCACGAGGACAAAGTTGTTGCTTGCTAGCAAGAACTCTAGATCCTCCTGCTTGTTTCCCATGCTTCTGGCATTTGTGTATAGTCTGGTGGCTGTCCCTGCTCCCCCCTTAAACTGCTGTCTAATAGGATCTTTGCACTTAGGCAAGGGAACTGGCTGCCCAGAGAGGTTGTAGAATCTCCATCCTTGCAAGTTTTTGAAATCAGGTTAGGTAGATATTTGACTGGACTCATTTAGTCAGGGACAATCCTGCCTTGAACAGGGGGTTGGACTAGATAGCTGCCCAAGGCCGTGTGTAGACAAAACAAGGGGGCATGTGTGCATGACACTTTAAAGTGGGTTAAATGCTTTTGCACTGCTTTAATGTTGTTGGCATTTGCACGTGTTGGCAGCTTATTGTGCAGTAATTCCAGCCACTGTAGCAAATTTGGTGGCGTAATGTGCCTTAAATGACTTGGGGCTCAGCAAACTAAAACTCTGCTGAGGAGTTTTAGTTTGCTTCCCTACAACCGTGGAGCAAAGCACTGGGCTCCGTGCAGCTTAGGGGCTCTGCAGAAGCCTTGCAAGCAGCCTGGCAGCAGCCTGGGAAGGCAGGTTCCACAAGATCTTTTTTTCTTTTCTCCAGTGGAGCCTGCCTGCCTGCCTGCTTGCCTGAGCTTTACAGAGGCCTGGTGCTTCCCTCTGCAGCTGTGGTGCCCCCCAGAACCACCCGAGCTGGGTGTCTATGGGTGGGTGCTGCCTGGGGGGGAGCCACCGCTGCTGCAGAGGGAAGCACCAGTGTCCCCCTCCCCTCCCCTCCTCTCCCCTGCAGCCCAGGGACCACTTGCCCTCCCCTCTCTGCCGCTGGAGAGGCAGGTAAGTTTGGGTGTGTACACAACATGGGGGTTTAAAGGGCTCTAAATTGAAGCAGTGTTTTAAAAAAACCACTGCTTCAATTTAGGGCCCCTGTTTCGTCTACACATGCCCCATGATCCTTTCCAACCCTACTATTCTATGATTCTATTAAACATTATGTGCGGAGATGATAAGAAGCTAGGACACAAGGGCAGAGTTTGAAGGGGCAGGACAGTGAGATGTGGAAAAAGCAAGTAAGAAGGAAGCCATTAGCTGTATACCCTGATCCCTAGTGTGGCCTATCATTATTACTTGCAACAGTGTTGATTTAAACGCTGCAGGTTCCCACCAATCAGTAAACAAGCAAGCTCCCTTTGCCCCCATCACTGCTGCAGCATGTGGTCAATGACTTCCTACCCCCAAGAGATGTCTCTACCGTAAGGAAAGAGATTTCTATTCAAGATATGCAGAAAGGGAGAGAGAGCAGTGTACCAGGCACCAGTGTGCTGATATTCAGCAGAAGGATACAAATCTCTTCTACACCTACATATTAGGGTAAACATTCAAAATATGTGTACCAGA
The DNA here is from genome assembly GCF_001723895.1 of Crocodylus porosus. NCBI lineage: Eukaryota > Metazoa > Chordata > Crocodylia > Crocodylidae > Crocodylus > Crocodylus porosus. The sequence continues at coordinate 248,248,069 of NW_017728886.1, read as the reverse complement.
ATAATCTGTGCATTCCAGAAGCATTGCGTTCTCCAAAGCAAAAGCCATAATTTCATTTCCCTCACACACCCACAGACTCTCACAAATCTGTGCAACAGTGTCTAAAAAAAAGAAATCTAACCTACAGAATGTTAAAGGATTGTGTAATGCTGTTGTGCAGCTAAGTGACATAATAATTATACATGTCCTACAACACTGTCATTACACTACTGCCTTCCACAATATCCACATCTGTGTTGTACTCAATTCCACTAATTATATTTTCATACAAGTTCTTTTTCCCATTGGCAGACATGTACAGTACACAGGATGGAACATGTTAAGTAGTTATAACACTAATAAGAAAATAAGAAACTCTGCTGTTTTCCAAGCCTAAACAATAGCACTATACATCCTGCTAATGGGGGTAACCTCTGGTCACTAAATTTTGCTTTCCTTAGTGATATGTCCTATGTAAATACCTTAAAGCAATAATTTTCAACCTGTGATCCTAGACCTCTGGGGGTCTGCAGACTATGTCTAAGGGGTCTGTGAAAGATGACTATGATCAATCAAAAGTATGTGAAAACCCACACTTACAATTTAAAAGGGTCTGCACCTCCATTTGAAATTATTTAGGGGTCCACAAATGAGAAAAGTTTGAAAACCACTGCCTTACACCACATTGCTTTTTTTTCCCTACCAAAATACAACAGCTCAGTGAGATATAGCCGAGATGCAAGAACTATTGGCTGAAATTCATTAGACAGATCAGAGCAGAGGACATAGGACTGGAGGGACCTCTTGGGTCATTGCTATTGCAGGCAATGCATCAAATAAGCCCTTGCATTGATTTATGAAGCCCCATCTTGAACCTAGCTAGGCTTTTTGCTCCTACCACTTTTACTGAATTGCCCTTCCAGTACTTAATTCCTTGCATGGTCAGTATTCATCCTTCCCTTGTGTTTAGCCCACTGCAAGGGTGTATTTGTGGAACATAGTGAGGTTCCCTCTCAGCCTTCATTTTGCTAATCTAAATGCTCCAAATTCTTTTACATGTGCTCAAAAGCCTGCAAAGAATGATAATTTATTTTGGAATTTCTTGGTTGGTCTAGTAAAAGTTATCATCTCTGAATCAAGGGTTTTAGAGTTTTGCATTTCTTTTTGATTTAGACCAACACGGCTACCAAATACATCCCTAAAACATGGAAGATGCCGTATTTTAGCCAATTTTGTAATTATAAACTTCATTGCTAAACAAGAAAGAAAGATTTCTACACCTCCCTGCCTTTCTGCCATCTGACCTCACTGCCAGGGAAGAAATTCTGCCTCATCTGCACATCAAAGAGCAACTCACACAAAGGAACTCTCATGGCTCCAGAGGAACATCCATCCATCTTCAGCTTCCTCTGTGTAAAATGAAGTTTATTTTCTACCAAAAGGGCCTTTTACCATCTTTAATTTTCCCTCAGCCTGAAGAAGGGTGCGTGTGCCCAAAAGCTTACAAAGATTGTCAAGTTTTTTCCGACTTCTTAGTTGATCTAATAAAAGGTATCAACTCTGAACCAAGAGTTTTAGAATTTTGCATTCCCGGTTCTTTCAGGCTCACCTTGTAAGTTAGGCTGTCTTAGTAGCTCTTTCTGTACCTGTACCAGTTTGCCACCACCTTCTTTGAAACCAGAACAGTCCACAGTACTATAGAGGAACTCTCACAAAAGCATTATAGAATGGTACTAATACTCTCTAGCTCACCTGAAAATACTTGACCTGATGCATTCTTTGGCCTGGCATGAGGTCAGATTATGTTAGCATCATGGTCCCATCTGACCTTAAAAGCTAAGAATTATGCCATGTTGGTTTCCATTTGGAGCTCCGGAACACCTTTCTCTTTTTCTCATGTGGAAACAGCAAGTTTTGGTATGTACACAGTGTCAAGTGGTTCATGGCTTCCAGGTGGTATCATAATGTAAATGACATATAGTTATTTGAGAAAGAACAGATGCTGCTTTTGTGGTCATTTATGTGACTCCAGATGTGAATATCTTTGTAGGAAGACATGAATCCTTTAATTACTAGGTATGTTTTTGCTTTCCAGTACAGGTCCTTCTACTTCATTAATCTAGTCCTTTGTTTACTATTTACTTACATTAACTTCAAAATGAATGCAGTGCTGGGTTAACTGCTCAGCTATCATAATTACAACAGCTTTGCACAACTGCAAAGCAACTAGGTACATGCTTTCATGGGTTGCCTGTGGCTCACCTCAGTGTTGCCCATGGTCAAGCAAAGCACTTGGGCTCAATGATCTCAATGAGATTTAAGCAAATGCCTAAAGCAAGCAGGTACATCAGCAAATGTGGGTGAACTGCTGATTCAAGGACACCGAGCACCAAACCCCCTATATATATGTGCCTGGGGTGGAATCTGGAACCCTGGTCTCTGTATAGAGTGATTGAGAAGAGTGAGGCCTTTCCAATGAGATTCAGACCAGGCAGCCTGTTGTTTATGGAGCTGCCTAGAACTAACCAGTGTGGAGAGGCTGAGAATAGGGGCATGCTACATGTGATACTGTAGGACCTATAGTGTAGGTGCTTTCTTCAGGGCTGCTGGGAGACACCATCATTCACTTGAAATTCACAGCCTGGAGGTAGGACCTTACATTCCCTACTAAGCAAGGGTCGCTCTTGTCTTTTAAAAAACTAGATGTGATACCATTGCCACTCTTGTGTTTACTAGGCTAGTGGTTAGAGCACTCACCCAGGATGTGGGAGACCCAAGTTCAGTTCCATTTTTTGCATGAAGGCTTCAGACATGTTTCTTCCACTTCCCGAGAGAGTCCCCAGGCTGTATGTTATTCTGAAGTGGGCACGTTCTCCACCCCTCCTATATCAATTTAAAGGGAAAAAATTAGAATTGAATGTGCCTGAAAAAGAGAGAAAGCATTAGCATGGCTTTCTGGCTTATCAATAAGCATATTCACGTGGAAGGTGGAGACCTGAATTCCAGTCCCTGCTCCAAGGACCATGATGTATTTTATCCAATGACTGTTTCATTGAAAATATGTAAATGGCTCTTGGAGTAGAAACCAGAAACCTGGTTTACCACTAGGCCCTGTTTTAAAAAGAAGTGGTGGCTGCCACTGCATTTTATGCAGAACCTAATCCTGCAGGTGTGTGGTACGCATGTTTTCGGCATGCCTATCTGATTGAGCCCCTCAGAGGGTACGAGAGTTTCTGCAGCCTGATTAGGTTATGCGGATGTCGAGCTACTCAGCACTGGCAAGGTCAGTCTGTTTTTTGTGTTTTGTTTTGGATCTTACCTTTACTTACAAACCATGGGTCCAATATATTCCAGCAACATGGTGCACCATGGTGCACCTCCTTTTAAGCAAGGAGGATATTGCCCTACAGTCTTACCCCTGAGTCCATGGTTACAGGAGTTCAGCTTCCTCCCTGCCTTCTATTTACTGTCCTTGGTGCTCAAAATGTAGGAATCAGAAGAGCCACATCACTTGCTTCCAATGGGCTAGTCCTTGTCTCATACACTGCTGCTAGCTCCTGTTTTCTGAACGCTATTCCTGGCTTCATAATACATTGGTGCTCAATGCTGAAAATAATAAAGACAGATATTCAGACTGTTGCACAATTTTGAGTTTCCTAGTCTCCTTCCTTCTACCCCTATTCCATTTCTATTCCCAAATGTTTTCTGTGTATAGTGCTGTAAAAAGGAAACAAAGCAAATATTCCTTGTATTCTAACAGGGAAACTTAGAAAATTTGGTAAATGTCATCAGATGTGACAGAATCTCGCAGACTGATAGGTTCTTTTGATTAGATAAACTATTGTACACCTGCATTAGATACCTACAATATGATGGAGCCACTTTTCTACTACCCAGACTACCCAGGAGGAGGGGCAGCAGCCATGATGAGGACTCTCAGAGAAGCTAGACCACGTGAAACTTGCGCTCTCTCTCTTGAAACTCATGGTCAATGAACTGCTTGCCTCCAGAGGGAATCTTCACCTGCCTCTGGATGATACTTGTGAGTAAGGTACTTGAGATCTAACTAGATATATAGTTTGCAGTAACACAGCTGTGTAATCAAAGGCTACCAAGCCACTGTTTGCTCTAAGGGATTTCTCTGATATTGCTTTACCCAGTACCCTATTCCAAACCTACTCCTTATAATCAATAAATTCTCCTCTGTACCAAGTGTGGGAGACTTATTGGGAGAAGGTCTAGATTGTGCCTTAGGGTCCCCTTGGTTCAGCTGACTAAGGGAGACCACTATTTGTGTTTCAGACTGAGGGAAGCTCCCCAAGTTATTGCAGTGGGTCAAGTACCCTCAAGGACTACTAGGCCTGTGTTTCCCAGGGGGCACAGGACCAAGATCAGTCCAGACCCTGGGTGGTGGCATCACTACTACCCTCAGACTTGCAGGTATCCTCCAGGACGGGGGTCAGTCAGACATGAGGCACCCCGAGGGAGGCACTCAGAGCCTGGAAGGTCATCAGGTGCAGTGAGGTGGGTGGCTCAATGCAGGAGCACCCCGTAATGGCCCACCACAGGCAGGACCGGATGGACTACACCCTGCAGGATTCAGTTCTTGGCCCTGTGCTGTTTGACACCTTTATCAATGATTTAGATGAGGATGTGGAAAGCATGCTGGCCACGTTTGTGGACAATATGAAGTTATGGGTTAAAGCAGTCATACTAGGGAAGAGGATGCAGATCCAAGCGGATCTGGACAAGCTGGAAAGGTAGATAGAGTGGAACCAGATGCAGTTCAATAAGGATAAATGCAGAGTGCTTCATCTGGGGAGTAGTAACCAGTGACAGGAATATAGGTTAGGAGCAGATGTCCTGGCCAGCATGATAACTGAAAGTGACCTAGGGGTTATGGTTGATCACAGGTTGAACATGAGCCACCAGTGTTATGCTGTAGTCAACAGAGCTAATAGCACACTGGGATGCATTAACTGATGTGTCATGAGCAGGGCTAAGGAAGTGATACTTGCTCTCTACTTGGCATTGGTGAGACCCCAGATGGAGTACCATGTCCAGTTCTGGGCACCGCAATTCAAAACAGACACAGAGAATCTGGAAAGGGTCCAGGGAAGGGTCACAAGAATGATTAAGGGCCTGGAAGACAAATTGTACGAGGAAAGACTAAGGGATCTGGGACTGTTCAGCTTGGGGAAGAGAAGACTGAGGGTGGACTTAGTGGCTGTCTACAAGGAGTGAATATAGGGAGCTGGGAGAAAAACTGTTCACTAGGGTGCCCCAGGGGAGGACAAGGTGCAATAACCATGAACTGTTAGAGGATGGTTTCAGGTTGGATGGAAGGAAGAACTTCTTTATGGTAAGGGTTACCATACCATAAAGAAGAATCTGGAACAGACTTCTCAAGGAGGTGGTGCAGTCCCCAACCTTAGAAGTCTTCAAGAGGAGACTGGACAGACACCTTGATGGGATTGTTTGATCTCAGCAGTATTCCTGCCCAGAGCAGGGTGTTGGACTAGATGTTTTTTTGAGGTCCCTTCCAGCCCTTAATTTTTTATGATTCTATGTCTATGGTTCAGCATCTTAGACAAGGTCTTTGGTGCCTATTAAAAAGATGTAGGAAACCTTTTTCATTTCTTCCCTATTTATAATGTATATTTATATTTATATAGTTATATAAAAATAATAAATATAAAATAATATATATTTCTGTTTATTTCCAAAGTATTCTAGTTCTTTTCCAATTTTCAGTAGATTTACCTGAACACCACTTTGTTAGTAATACGTAAGACAACAACACCTCACTCATTTATGTTTGCATTTCAGTGCTATCACTGTTAACAAATTCACTGCATGTGCAATTCTCAACTGCTCTTAACTCCAGGAAATCAAAGCCCATTTTAACCTGAACATTTGAACACACTTCTGCTCAGTAAGGGCTATCTGTCTGACAAATTCCATCTTTTTACCCCCAGTTGCTTTGACATTAAAGCTGTTTAAAAAATAGGTTGCAACAATGTATTTTTTTTCTATAATGGAAGAGAAACCATTCTTTTCCTTTTAAAAAATGGCTGAATTTTTTTGCTTCAGCTCTCGAACAGAAGTACAATTTTAGGCAGAGACCAAGAAAATGTTGGACTAATACGAACATTGCAAAGTTAGAAAGGCGTGGAAACAGGGGCTTAGAATGGAAATGCTTAATCAACCTTTATTAAAGAGGTTTTTACCACTCCTGATTTCCTGGTTGTTTGTCTGTTTTTGTCTGTCTGGTTGACTGATCAATCTCAGTATTGTTGTAGCTGTGATGGTCCAGGGACTATGTGAGAAGCAAGGTTTGTTTGCAGTTTTTTTGTGCCTCAAAGCTTGTCTAATACCTATCCCCGCTATATAGTTATAGATATTATCTAGCTATCTCTCAACAGCTATCTATTACAATGAAGTATTCTTTGGAGTGTATGTGTGTATTTTGGCTTCAGACCTATTCAGAGTAAATGAAGACACAGTAAAAAGAAAAAACACATGCAACATAAAAAAACCCCACATGCACAGTTTGTATGTAAGCCTTATTCTGATCAGATGGGCAGCAGAAGTAATGTCTTTGGAGTGAATGGGTTCTTGCCAGTTTTAGATCAACATGAGACTTATAAAATTTAAATGAACGTTTTGCCCCTCGTTTGCTCCTCTGTTCCAGTGCTCTTCTGTCTGTGGGTTCACTGTGCATATAAATAGGTTGCAAAAACAGCAACTAAACCAAATGAAACCCTGAGGTCTGATCAGCAGCAGATTGGGATTTACTTCTTTCAGGCTATGATCCGCTGTTTTAAATTGAAACGGAGCACAGCATGGTCATTTTATTGATTGGATTAGAAAAAGATTGAGCTGGCTGATCTGTATGATGACATTATTGGGTTGTAGTTGCAGTTTTGACAGAAAACAAAGAGTTTTTATTGGATTATTGTGGGAGGGAATAAAAGGTAATGTAGAGGTGAGCAAGCTAGTCTTGATGCTGCTGTGTTTAGAATCTGAAACTAGGGCCAGCTGATCAGACAGCAGGGCTTGTTTTGTTTTTTCTTCCCAATTCAACCACACTGTTTATTATAACCAAATATACAAGAGAGTTAATTGCCGTTTCTTGTTAGCAGATGATTATGTTACATTTGTTCCTTGTTCCAGTGAAAACATTTGTGCCCTTTAAAAAAAATCTTTAGAGATCAATATAGGGAATGAAGGATATTTTTACTACTGCAAGGGTGCAGAAACTTTGGTGTTCCATGACATCTACTGACTAGTAGGGAGTATCACAGTTCACATTACCCTGGCATCTGAGTCACTTGATTTATTTTTACACTTGTTAAAACTATATGTGTAAGAGGGAAGAAACTGATAGTTTATGCTGTGTGAGACAGTGTTTCCAATATGCACTTTGTCCTGTGTTTTCAATGCCTACCTTACATATTTAGTTCATAGATCCGTTTTAAAACCATGATGTCCAGCAGCTTGTTTAATTCATCCTATTTATGGCTGAGGGAAGCAGGTTAGCAGTAATTGTTATAGTCAGCACAAAACAGCAACCCACAGGTTATGCTTTTGATATGATAATACGTTTTATTTATTATACAGTGCCTGTCAGTCAAAGGATTCTCACGTGAAAGGAAACCCAGGCAGGGCTCCATAACAATGATACGACCTGATTCTCAACTGCCTTGCACACAGTGTAGTCATAAGGCTCCCCACTGAAATTGGATCCTCATGGGAAGGACCCCTGCATGGGCATAAGGGTCCCTCTAGATGGACGTGGTGCATAATAGAACAGTAACATTTTACACTTGGTTTACACTGATATGAATTGCTACACAGTACAAGGCAGTGAAGGTTCAGGTCCTCAGTGGGATTTTATTTTCTTTTTTTTAAAAGGTAAATGAATGAAGGAACAAGGAGATTGTGACACACTGCATGAAATCCTAGCTATCCTGAAGTCAATGGCAAAACTCCCATCAACATCAATGGAGCAAGGATTTCACTCAATGGCTAGTTTAGAACCACAGCCCAGGAATTATGACTCCAAGCTCCCTCCTGCCGGCCTCCAAACCACACTCACTGTTAAAATCCTAAAGAAAAGGGCCCATATTCTCCAGTGATGATTCTGAAGCCAGTTGCATTGAATATTGAATTTGCAGACGCAAATGTGCTGTCTTTTAATAAGATTCATAGCCCCAGTTATACATAATTACATCTCGTGCCCTTACTTGGCTCAGAAGGCAAAGTCTAGATGCATTTTCAAGTACTTGAAAATTACTTTTCAACTAAAGTCTTAGGTAAGGTTCACTTTTGGAATCATCAACCCCATTTCCGATAATTTTAAAGGCTCCAAGTTCCAAACTTCCCCTTATTTCACTGGGATTTCTATATGTGAGGGGCATGTACCATGGGAATATTAGAAAGTATATGCAATGTGTAGCTCCCTGACAATGTGAAGCCCAATTCATTAAGGGCTTTGACTATGTCATGTACTGTACTAGATACTAGGGATAGGCAACCAATAGTCAAATAAGACAAAGATCAAAGCCAAAATGGGGCTAAGACTTAACAGTGAAATAATGAGCAATCCTGTACTTCACGCACTAAATAATTGATTGTGTTCATACGATTGTAAGATCATAAGAAGTAGGGTCAAAAGGGATCTCCCAAGGTCATCTAATCCTGCCCTGTACTTAAGGTAGGATTGTTTTTAACCAAATCATCATATACTGTATACCTGCTCTTGAAAATTTCCACAACTTCTGTAGGTAGGCTGTTGCAATGCTTGATCACCCGTATAGCCAGAAAGTTCCTCCTAACCTTCAGCCTAAATTTCCTCTGCTCATGGACTGGTGCCACCTTACTCACGGGGCGGGCACATGCCCCCCCAAGCGACCAGTCAGTGACTGGGGGAGGGCCCCCACCTGCGGCCAATCTCACCAACCCAGAGGGAAGCCCTCTCACCGATGTGGGGGGCACCCCTGTTCACCCTCTACACATCACCACTGCCTCTGCTGTGGCTTCAGGCCATTGTTCCTAGTTCTTTCCCTTATGGCCACACAGAAAACCCTGTCTCTATGCTCTCTGTGATTGCCCTTCAGGCATCTGATGACTGTTATCAAACAGTATCATAGAACCATACCATTTTAGGGTTGAGAGGGACCTCAGGAGGTCTAGTCCAACTCCCTGCTCACAGCAGGACCATCCCCAACTAGATCATCCCAGCCAAAGCTCTGTCTAGCCAGGTCTTCAAAACCTCCAAGGATGTAAATTTCACAATGTCTCTGGGTAATCTGTTCCAGTTCTTTGCTACCCTCCACATGAGAAAGTTTTCCTAATACCTTACTTAAACTTCTCTTGCTGCAATTTGAGACCATTGCTCCCTGTTGTGCCATCTGCCACCACTGACAACAATTTAGCTCCATGCTTTTTGGAACCCCCTTCAGGTAGTTGAAGGCTGCTATTAAACCCCCCCTTAGTCTTCTCTTCTCCAGACTAAAATAAGCCCATTTCCCTCAGCATCTCCTCATACACCACGTGCCTCATCCCCCTAACCATTTTTGTTGCCCTCCACTGGACTCTCTCCAATTTGTCTATATCCTTTCTGTAGTGGGGGGCCCAAAGCTCGACACAATACTCCAGATGTGGCCTCACCAGTGCTGAACAGAGGGGAAAAATCACTTCCCTCAGTCTGCTGGCAAGACTCCTACTAATGCAGGCAATGCTCCTACTAATGCAATCCTCCCCATGTCTTTTCTTCTTTGATCTAAATAACACTAGCTCTAAATATTCTTTCTAAATAAATCCTGTTTCCCAGGCCTCTAATCATTTTTGTTGCTTTCCCCTGGATTCTTTCCAGTCTGTCCACATCCTGCTTGAAGTGTAAGGCCCCAAACTGGATGCAGTACTCCAGGCCTTACAAGTGCCAAACTGAGCTGAACAATCACTTCTCTTGATTTGCAAGTGATGCTCCTGTTAATACAACCCCTTATATTGCTGGCCTTTTTTGCAACAAGGACTTGTGATCTGCTCTACCCTCCAGGTCCTTCTCTGCAATACTGCAGTCTAGCCAGTCATTCCTCAGTTTGGATTTGTGTGTGGCGGGCTTGCCAGGCTTCACCCAGCTCTCCAGGGTTAGGAAACCCCAAATGCGACTGGTGGGGCAAAACCCACCAATCAGAGACAGACAGGGGATGAGCCAGGAGGAGAGTCTGCTCCGCCTCTACTCCAAAGGGAGGGGGAGGCATGAGCGGACCTAGTTGGGGACTGCACGTTACAGCCCACTGATTGGTTAATCTACAGTCGCGGGGCTATTGTACTTACCTGCTTGCATTTGGTTATGTATCTACTGTATATCGTTATGGTCATATTTACTTGTAACCTTTAAATAATCACCTTAGTTCACTACCTCTTTACATATATATATATAATTTATACCTGGTTAAACATCACTTTCTGTTACTCCTCTATTGAGACACAATAGCTAGGAGGGAACTGTGAGTAGACTGCAGTTTCTATGCCCAGCACGTGTGGCCTGATGGCTTTCTCCTTCATTAGTGAAGGGGGACACTCACTTTGGGGACGCCCGGGTTACATGTGCATGCAATTATTTTGTTCTAAGTGGCAGGACTTTGCACTTGTCTTTGTTGAATCTCATCTGATTGAATGCATGCCATCTTTCCAGTCTATCCCAGTCATTCTGGATCCTAGGCCTACCCAACTTAGTATCATCTGCAAATTTGCTAAGCATGCACTTGATCCCATCATCCAAATAACCAAGAAAGAGCTTGGATAATACCAAACCCAGGGAACTGCACTCGATACTTTATCCTAACTAGATATTGAAGCACTGATGATAACTTATAGTACTTTAATCTAGTCTGTGTTTCCTTAGCTCATTAATGAGAATGCTGTGCAAGAGCAAAAGCCTTCCTAAATTCAAGCTACATTATATCCACTGGTTCCCCACATTCACAGAGGTGCCCCCCACCCACAGAGCCTGTCATATTATCATAGAATGAAACCAGGTGGGTCAGACATGACTTATTCTTAGGGAATCCCTGCTGGCTGGTCCTGATCTAAGTACTTCACAACAGGTATCGAGATCAGGTTGACTGGTTCGTAATTCCCCAGGTCCTCCTTCTTTCCTTTCCTAAAGGTGGGCCCTGTATTTGCCCTTTTCCAATTATCTAATACCTCACCTGCCCTCCACAGGTTCTCAACGAGGACAGCCAGTGTCCACAGCCAATTCCTTCAGTACCCTAGGGTGCATCTCATCCAGCCCTGCCGACTTGAAGCATCGTGCTTCTCAGAGTAATCCCTACTCTATTCTTCCACTACACTAGGCTGTCTCCTTCCCTATCTTTGCTACCAACTGCCCTTGTCATTTGGCTGACCTTATTTGTGAAGGCTGAAGTGAAAAAGGAATCAAATACTTCAGCCTTCCCTGTATAGTCCATAAATAGATTGCCTTCTGTATTCCATACGGAGCCTGTGGTTTCTTGGTCATCTTTCTTTTGTCATATTTGTAGAATCCTTTTTTATTCCCTTTTCTGTTCCTTGCCATTTGCATCTCAAATTGTGTCTTAGCCTTCCTAATTTTCTCTCTGCATGCCTGTACGATACTTTTACTCTTCCCTAGTACTATGATCAAGTTTCCACATTTTTATAGTGTAACCCTTCTGCCAGGCACCAGTCAGCAGCAACAAGGGCTGGGTTCAATTTTGGGTTTAATTATATTTTACCTTGGCTCAAGCCCCCACACAGACCACTTGGTAAACACTAAATAAATTACCAGGGTGTCCTACATAAACAAAGACCCCCTCCTTGCAAGCAGTGTAAACACACAAAAAATTATTACAGAATACAAAGAAAAACACCAAATGCAATATAAATACTAACTACAAGGCAGAGTCTATAGGTTGCGCTGCAGCAGGGGAAGTTGCTAGAGAGCATGGATCCTCCTGCGGTGCAAGGGTCCCCTCGTTGCTCTCATAGGAATGGGTACCATGCCAGTCTTTACTCCCACGGAGAAATGGTGTGTGTGCGTTGGGAGTGACTGTGGTCCTAGACAGCATGCATGCACCCCAAAACTTCTGGGCTGGATTATATGACCTGCTGAAACAAAACTGCAGGACAACTCTAAAAGGAGCCAGGTTGATCAATGGCTACAGCCAGCTCAACCACACAGTTTGACGAGAGCAAAGGACCATCAGAAGAAAGAAGGGGAAAGACCAGGCCTACCCTCTAGGCTTGGGCTGCAGGAAGTTTGGGGTCACAGCTCCACTGGGAGCAGAAAGTTGCAAAGCTCAACCCTGGCCCAAAACTGGCTGGATTAGAAACTCCCAGGTTTCAACCCTGTTTAAACTGCCAGGCCTACCTCCTGGCCAGCAAACCCAAGAACCAATACTCTTTTCCCCAATATTAATCCCTTAATCCCTCAAAAGAAAAGAAGGAGCAAAGAGTCCCCAGACACTGAGACAAGTCTCCCTCTCTCTTCCCTCTACCTGAGCTTCCCTTTTGCAATCTTCAAGCTCATTTTCCCTTAGGGGAGACCTCACTCTTCAGCAGTCCCTAGCAGCTTCCTCTTCCCCCAAACCAGCCTAGCTCACCTTATATCCCTTTGCCTAACATCACCCTGGCCTTGTCCAGTCAGGGAGCACCACATTTCAGTTTCTCTCCCAACCAATGGGCCTGAATAATCCTTTGCTTCCCCTCACCAATGAGGCCAGAGTGTTTTATATATTTTCCCCAGATACACGCCCCAGTTTGCCATGTGCTGAGCACATGGCCAGAACACAGGGGCCATCTTGTCCACATAAAAAATATACACAAAAAAAGCACAATATACAACCTATGTGTGTGTGGGTGTTACAATAGGATTCTGTTTTTAGTTTCCGCTTGTTGAAGAGATAGCTGTCTAGCCAGGCTAGGCTTGTCTCCTATTGCACTTCCATTCCTCTGTTGCATCAGGATAGCTTGCTTCTGCACCCCTAAAGTACACCTAAGTCTCCTGGACTCCTTTTCCCCTCAGACATGCTTCCCAGGGTATCCTTCCCACCAGTTCCCCAAGTTTGTTGAAGTCTGCTTTGCTGAAGTTCAGTGTCTTTATTCTGCTGATCTTCCTTCATCCCCATAGGATCTTGAACTCTTTATCCTTTTTTTGGTCACTGTCACCCAAGTTGCCTTCCACCTTCACATTCTCAACCAATGCCTCCCTGTTCGTGAGCAGCAAATCAAGAGCTTCCCCCTCATCTGTATCAAAAAGTTATCCACAACACCCTTCAAGAATTTGCTGGACTGCTTGTGTTCCCTCCTAGCAGATGCACCAACAATTAAAGCCCCCCTGAGAACCATGTCCTGCAATTTGCAAACTTCTGCTAGTTGTTTAAGAAGGTCTTATCTACTACCTGCTCCTGGTTTGTTGGCTTGTAGTAGACACCTACTATGACATTTCACCTGCTGCTCCCCCTCTGACCCAAAGGCTTTCAACCTAAAGGCCTACCTTCCACTTCATACTACACCCCAGAACACATATACATGTGCCCTTTATATATAGGGCAATGTCTCCTCCTTATCTTCCCTGCCTACCCTTGCTGAACATGCTATACTCATCCATGACTGTACTCAGTCACATGAACTATCACACCATGTTTCCATAACTCCAATTGTATCAGAATTCTGTGATTGTACAAGGACCTTTAATTCTTTGTTCCCTCCCCCACGCTTCTTGCATTAGTACTGAAATTACCTGAGTCCAAGACCACCTTGAATTTAAGATAACCCCGTCAATAATTAGATTTGATGCATAGAAAACTGTAAATTTGTTATAATTGTCTATGTATCAGATCTAGTTATTGGAGCGTTGTCATAAATTCATCCCCCTCTCCACTGCTGTGGTGGGGAAAACAGTAGGGGCAATGGGGAATAGGCCTGTCTGCCTGCTCCTCAGTGCCTTAGCCACCTAGCTATTTTCCCTTCCCTACTGTGCCTGTCTTTCTTCTTGGTTCTATGGTGTTCAGTACCTCTGCTCAGGGTCTCATGCCATTCTGTACCATTATAGCAGGTCCACATGCTAATCCATGCCTCCATGCTGGGTCCCGCCTCTGCTGTGAGTCCTGCACCACTCCATTATGCATGCTCCCAATACCATGCTTCTCTATACCGCTGCACTGCTCTGTGCCTCTGCTCCAGGTCCGATGTCACTCTGTACCTTCACACTAGGTCCTTCACTGCTGTGCACCACCCAGAATGGACTCCTACCCCACCTTTACCCCACTGATGCCTACACAGTCAGATGGGTGGAAATTGGCTAGATGGTTGCACCCAGAGAGTGGTGGTGGATGGGTTGTTTTCAACATGGAGGTATGTGGGCATTGGGGTCCCCCAGGCCTCAGTCTTGGGGCCTGTACTGTTCAACATCTTTATTAGCGAGCTGGATGTGGGTGTGGAAAGCACGCTGTCCAAATTCACTGACGATACCAAGATGCGGGGTGAAGTGGGCACGCTGGAGGGGAGGGACAGAATCCAGCTAGATATAGACAGGTTTCAGAGGTGGGTGGATGAGAATAGGATGGAATTCAATGCAGAGAAGTGCAAGGTGCTGCATCTGGGGAGAAGGAACCAGCACCACACCTATGGGCTGGGGAACACCTTTCTTGTCAATACAGTGGCAGAAAGGGATCTTGGAGTCATTGTTGACTCCAGGATGAACATGAGTCACTGCCATGCGAAGAAGTGGTCAGTATGGCTAACTGCACCTTGTCATGCATCTATATGTCCAGGGAGGTGATTCTTCCCCTCTGTGAGGCATTGGTCAGGCCACAGTTGGAGTACTACATCCAGTTCTGGACGCTGCACTTCAAGAGGGATGTAGCTAGCATTAAGAGGGTCCAGAGGAGGGCCACTTGCATGGTCAAGGGGCAGCAGGACAGGCCCTACAAAGACAGGCTGAAAGGCCTGAACCTATTCAGCCTTAACAAGGGAAGGCTGAGAGAGAATCTGGTGGCTGTTTACAAACTCACCAGGGGGGACCAGCAGGAATTAGGGGAGGCTCTGTTCCCCCGGGCACCACCTGGGGTTACTAGGAATAATGGCCACAAATTGTTAGAAGGTTCAGGTTGGACATCAGGAGATATTACTTTACAGTTAGGGCTGCCAGGCTTTGGAATGGGCTCCCAAGTGAGGTGGTACTCTCTCCTGCCTTGGGGGTCTTCAAGAGGTGGCTGGACACATATTTGGCTGGGGTGATATGACCCCGGCATGCGTTCCTGCCTGGGGCAGGGGTCGGACCTGATGATCTGTTTAGGTCCCTTCTGACTCTATGTACTATGATTTAGAGTGCATCTTTAGATTGCGTTGTACCTGATACTCAATTCTAAAAAGAAGGTGATTAGGAACAGTCAGCATGGATTCACTGAGGGCAAGTTTTCCCTGACCAGCCAGATTGCCTTCTATGATGAGATGACTGACTCTATGGATGCAGGGACACCAGTGGATGTGGTATACTTTGATTTTAGTGAGGCTTTTGATATGGTCTTCCACAACATTCTTGCAGGAAAGCTAAGGAAGTATGGGTTGGATGAATGGACTGTAATGAGTATAGAAAACTGACTGGAGCATCAGACTCAGAGGGTAATAGTCAATGGCTCAATGTCTAGTTCATAGCTGGTATCAAGTAGAGTGTCCCAGGGGTTGGTCTTGGGGCTGGTTTTGTTCAATGTCTTCAAGAATGACCCAGCAGATATCATAGAGTGCACCATCAGCAAGTTTGCAGATGACAACAGGCTGGGGGGAGTAGATTTGATATGCTGGAGGGCAGGGCTAGGATTCAGAGTGTGGCAGAAGGCCACCTCTGTTTCTCCCCAAAAACTGCTCTGTGACAATTTGGTTAGGATGGGACCAGCAGAGGATACACACCTTACCTATTTCTTTAGGTAACCTGAGCTGGATACATTCCTGAGGGAGGGGGGAAAAATGCTCCCTCTGCCTATGTGACTGGCATCACATACCTGGGTGAGGGGCTTGCTTCCTGGGGAGCTAGAAACTGCCAGTCTGCCCAGCAACTAGAGATGCATTTCAAATTGGTTGGCTGACAGCCAACAGGTGCTGGCCTCCATTGGACAAGGTAAATGAGGTCACAAGGTCTATATAAGTCAAGGACTGCCCAGGAGGACGGGGCAGCAGTCATGAGGAAGACTCAGAGAGAGAGAAGAGCTGAACCATCTGAAACTTGCTCTCTCTCTCAAAACTCATGATCAAGAAACTGTCTGCCTCCAGAGGGAATCTTCACCTGCCCCTGTATGATACTTGTGAGTAAGCTATCTGAGATCTAACTAGATATGTAGCTTGCAGTAACTCAGACGCGTGATCAAAGTCTACCCAGCCATGCCAGTTTCCTTTATGGGATTTCTCTGATATTGCTCAACCCTGTACCCTACTGCAACCCTACCCCTTGTAACCAATAAAGTTCTCCTTTGTACCTAGCATGGGACACTTATTGGGTATAGATTTAGATTATCCCGTGAGGTCCCCTTGGTTCAGCTGACTAAGGGAGACCACTACTTGTGCTTCCAACTGAGAGAAGCACCCCCAAGTGCTTGAAGTGAGTCAAGTACCCTTAAGGGGTACTAGGCCTGTGTTTTCCAGGGTGCACAGAACCAGAATAAAGCCCAGCCCTGGGTGGTGGCAGTTTTTACCCCAGGCTAGTGGGTGTGCTCCAGGGAGGGGGTCGGGCAGATGTGAGGTGCCCCCAGGGGAGGCACTCAGAGCCTGGAAGGTGGTTGGGTGCAGTGAGGTGGGTGGCTCAATCCAGGAGCACCTCCTACTGGCCTGCCACCAAGGATGGTGACCTAGACAAATTGGAGGATTGGGCCAAATGAAATCTCATGAGGTTCAACAAGTGCAAAGTCCTACACTTAGGATGGAACAATCCCATGCACCGGTACAGACTAGAGAGCTAGGCAGCAGCTCTGCAGAAAAAGACCTGGGGGTTACAGTGGATAATAAGCTGAATATGAGCCAGCAGTGTGCCCCTGTTGCCACAAAGTCTAATAGCATACTAGGCTGCACTGGTAGGTGTATTGCCAGTAAGTCAAGGGAAGTGATTATTCCCCTCTATTCATCATGGGTGAGGCCACATCTGCAGTACTGTGTCCAGTTTTGGGACCCCCCCCTACAGAAAGGATGTGGACAAATTGGAGAGGGGGCTGGGGGACATGACTTATGAGGACAGGGTGAGGGAACTGGGCTTATCTAGTCTAGAGAAGAGACTGAGAGGAGATTTAATAGCAGCCTTCAACTCCCTGAAATGGAGTTCAAAAGAAGATGGAACTAAACTGTTTTCAGTGGTGGCAGATGACAGAGCTAGAAGCAACAGTCTCAAGTTGCAGCAAGGGAAGTTTAGGCTAGATATCAAGAATCATTTTCTCACTGGGGGGCAGTAAAACAGTGGAACAGGTTACTCAGAGAGGTGGTGGAAGCTCCATCCTTGGAGGTTTTAAGATCTGGGTAGACAAAGCTTTGGCTGGGATGATCTAGTTGGGGATGGTCCTGCAATGAGCAGGGGTTGGATTGATGACCTCCTGAGGTCCCTTCCAACCTTTATTTTCTGTGATTCTGAGGCGTTGTTTTTCCCATATTGAATAGGAGGGGGAAAACCTTGTATTGGAGTCAAATAAATACAGTCTATAAACATTCCAGGTATCTAAGTAATTGTCCTGTCTTTTGCCTGAGAACATTGCTAAGGCTTTCCCTATTGCTTCCCCTTATTATGTTTTTATCCAGGTCCTCTCGCTCTTTATTTACCTCTGGAGTTTTGTGTTGATGCCCTGGTGAACCTAGTTAAAAGCCTTCCTCAAATGAGATTCACTGGAGGATGGAGTCAAAAGCCCAGGGGTGAGGAAAAAACAAGTAAGTAAAGTTTTAAAAAGTAAAGTAAAAAAAAAAAAGAGTAAAAATACATAAGTTTGGGCACATACACAATGTATCGAATATATCTAGTGAGAAAACAGAACAGAAAAGAAAAAAATCTATGGAGACCATTCAGTATAAAGGGAAAGGATGTTAGAAATTCATTACTTCTTTTAGACACAAGCCTGACACCCATGGCAAAAAGTATAGCAAAAGTGTCATAAAATAAAAAGCATCTAGACCATGCATATGAGTTGATACATTCAGCCAATATTATGAATATAGCCAACATTTCAAAGGGCTAGCTGTACGAGTGTCCATGACCTTCGAAAAAGTCCAGATGTGGCTGAAGTGCTCCACAGCAGGACCTCCACAGCAGTGCACTCCCAGGAGGAGAGGAGCAGTTTAGGGAATTTGGAGTTGGCAAATTCAGACCTGGGTGATGGAAAGCCACTCGTACCCTGCTACCCCTCCACTCCTGTTTATTTCTTTCTGGCTCACTGCTGTCCCCTCTGGTCTAAATCCCATCCCTGTCGGGGGGGGAGGAAGGAGGAGGGAGCGGAGCTGCTTGTTGCTTGCAGCCTACCTTAGTGCCCCCTGCCTGGTGCTGAAGGAGGCTGAAGGGTGTTGAAATGTTCCAGTTAGGGGCACCACAAGTAAAACCTGTATAATTGTTTCATTTGCCCACACCTTCTGTTTTCACAAACATCCTCGCTCCAGTGCTAGACACCCTCTATGTATATTCTTTATGTGCTTGACTTTTACAGATTATGAGTCTCTGCGGTACTCATTGACTTGATTGGGTGCTCAGCCTGTATGGAAATCAGAAGCCTGCATATTAACTTAAATTGGCCATATACCATGAAAAGTCATTAAAAAAACCAGAATAATAACTTACTGTTGTTGCAGAACAGGTCCTTCTCAGTCATTACTGACTGTAGCTGTTCTGACAATACCATTATTTCCTCCTTTGGCTCAAGGAGAAATCCAGGAGCTGGATTCAATGCCCATTTTTTAATGACAGGAAAGTCTTTCATTGACTTTGTAGACCCTGGATTATGCTCCTGAAGATAATGTTGATTTAACTAGGTTCTTGTGATAAAGAATGACAGCACAGGAACTTGTGATGAAGGAAAGTAATAAAAGAAATATCCTATTGGATTCTGAAACTCCTTATTGCTGAGATCTGAAAGATCATAGAGTAGAACTACCAAAGGTCATTGCTTGGTCCTTTGAAATACGTCTGGACAAGATGCAAACAAATGTATACGACAAAGAACCGGGGACTTTTATTTTGCTTAGGTTCTTTATGATTAGGATCAAATATATCCATGCCTTATATTTTTCAAATATGAAATGTTTGTAGGAAAAAAAAGTTTTAGATCCACAAAGGAGGATCTCTGTCAAGTATTGCCAAATGTTATTTTATCCATAAATTGACTTCAATTTCACATTGATTCTTTGAATTTGTTATAAATAAACATCTTGAAAACACCCTGTAATTGTGTTAGTACTAAAGGCACTTTGAACAAAATTCTGTTCCTGTTTACATTTAATGCAATCCCCCAGACTTCAAAAGGGATGTACTGGATATAAATGAGATCTGAAGCTAAATCTATAGATTTTTTCTTTTCACTTTACTTGTAAACTACTTATATACAGCTACTATGCACACTTCAGATGGAGAACTGAAAAGATATGTCAGAGGAATTGTGGGTTGGGAAGGTGTTAACTAGAGACACTCTAGTGTTAGGTTGTTGACCTACATAGTATGTCAGTAAGTAACAGTACGTATACCAAGGTTATTTAAAAAAAAATCAGTAGTTAATTTAACTGTCTTGTTTGTGTACTGGTTCACTGACTTTTTGTTTTTAGAAAAGATGAGTCATTTGATGCCTGATCTTGCTAACCCTTACTTACTTTGTCATGAGTAGGGCCTGCTCACAATGCAATCCTCACTGGCATCAAAACTATTAACAAGAACAGTCTTACAGACTTAAATCACCTATGGATGCGAGAAGAGAGTAAAGTGCCAAACCGTTTAGGTACCTTTACAACTCTGCTGGGTGCCAATCTGCATCTTTAGGGGTGTCTTTACATGTGCTGCAGGACGGGGGTGCTTTAATTACAGCAGCTCTCACTTTTAATTAAAGTGCCCTCAGTGTATTGTGTATTCAGCATCCTGCACTTCAAAATAGTGACAGGGCTGCTTTAACTAAAGCTCATTCTACAAGCTTTAGTTAAAGTACTTCCACAGCCATTTTGAAGTGTGGGGAGGCTGAATACACATGACACTGTTCTGGTGCGTGCTAATTAGCATGCATTGGAGCTGGCATCGGGCACATATATTGGTGTGGTAGGTGCCTAAATACCTTTGAAAAATCTGTTCCTTGGAAGCCCAAGACTTATAGACCTTCAATGATACTTAGGTTCCTAAGGGGCAGACTCCAAATCCCCGGAGTTATTTGGCCTCCAAACTCCTATGGAGTCAAGGAATTGAATTGAATGGGAGTTGGCACCAAGAACCTAAATCCCATTCAAAGATAGGACTCACACCTGGAATTCACTCAGATGCTTTAGGAAGTGTTACCCTGTCTGCAGTGTTGCATGCATTGTCATTGCTTTTCATATGTTGGGATACCAACCATATCATGCACTATAATGAGATAATGCACTGACATAAAATGCTAGGTCTGGATCTTCAGTGGACGTAGGCTGCCAAACATTACACCCACTGCATGTTAAACCAAGAAAATGACTAAGTGTTCACGTATTGACTTTTTTTTGCTGAAAGAATTTGGCAGACTGACGTAAACTGAAAGCCTGCTGTGGGCAGATTTCCTCCTACTATTTTTGATTTCATGCAAATAAGAATTGCAGGATGCCAGGCAATTTCTACCTGTGACTGATATATTTAGTGTTGACAATCCTACACTGCATTTATATTTGAAAACCCTGATTTAACAGCATAGGTGGGACAGCTATAGACCATAGGTTCTTGTGCCAGTCCCAGCCCTTCTTTTCTCTCCAGTTCTATTCAAGAAAGCAGGATTGCTTTGCTTTGTGCGTGCACTTTGGTGGTATGGTGGGGTCTGTTGTCAATTGCCAGAATAAACATAAAGGCACGATATTTTGTACTAACCAAGCACTGTTCTGCACCTTTCACTTCACTCTTTAATAGGGTGGCCATCATAGAGGGCATTCCAGTTTTCTGCTACTCTGTCCTCTATTGATACAAAACCTGATGCCTTTATGTTCTCTATTTTTCTCTTCATTGGGTCTTGTACCAACAGAGAACAGAGGACAACTAGGCTGTCCTCTATGATGGCCACCCTACTCTTCAGTAGATGCTTCCTGCTGAAGGAGTCTGGGTACACTAGCCATTTTCTGTCTTTCAAAACTAGTAAGAATCCCAGTATTAGTAAGAATGGCAAAATTTTATTTCACTACTCAGACATGGAAATAATATGACATTTTTAGCTGTGTAAATTGAAAAATCATAAAAACGTAAGGCTGAAAGGGACCTCCGGAGGTTATCTAGCCCAACCCCCTGCTCAG
This sequence comes from Crocodylus porosus, assembly GCF_001723895.1. Lineage (NCBI taxonomy): Eukaryota > Metazoa > Chordata > Crocodylia > Crocodylidae > Crocodylus > Crocodylus porosus. Next base: position 248,226,601 of record NW_017728886.1, on the reverse strand, counting down.
GATAGATCATCCCCATTCAAATCATTCTATATAAATGTTTGTCTAACCTACACCAAAAACTACACAAAACCCCTTTTGCATGGCCGCAAGGCACATTGCCCTATAAAACACTAACCTACCGCAAGTAAGGCAGTGGGGACAAGGGCATTGTCAATATCCTGCTGCTGCGATGGTTGGTAAAATATATCCAAGGAAGAGGGCCATATCCTCTGCTACAAAGGAAGGCAAAAGTCAAGTTTCTTTGTGGAAATAGCCTGTATCTCATGCACAGCTAAATCAGGCCATAAGTTTGTGGCTGCAATTTCACTCAATGGACGACATGGTCTTTCCCTTTGCACATCTAAATAGCAGCCCGTTAGCCACATTCTGAGTAGGCAGCCACTGTAGAGGAGGTGGGGATTTTGGCTGTGCCTGTCCCATGCCAAAACAAGTCCTGCAAGACATGCACATTTATGCAGTCAGAGGAAAATAGGATCCAGAGCAAATGGGCTTCAGAACTGCTCTTGGCACCAGTTCAGTTTCCTCATCTGAATGAACAGAGACCCACACAAGCACTGTTCATTGAAATGCATGGGAGAGCAGGAGCATCTGTAGGGTTCACAGCCAAGGACTAATGAGCTGTGTACTACCTTCCCATTAAAAGCATAGAAGAACTATGCATTTACATCTGCAGATTAGGATGCTTCCCCGGTTCTAGACATTTACAACAGGACCTTGCTAGCAGGTCCTCGCTGCCATTAGCTTTCTAGGGGATGAAATAGAATTTAGCCCTTAAGGACAAGTATGACACCAAGTGCAGATGTATTGCGTTGCTCTTGGCTGACTGCTTCCTGCTGTAGGAGACCAACTAATTTTTATGTGATGGAAGCTGTCTATACCATTGCTGGGATGCTTAGATCCCTGTGTGAAGTGTCTTGTGGGTTTCACTAGAACAAATCATACAGTATGGCTCTACTTAGCTTGAATAAGTCTGGGAGGCTCTAGGCCTCAGGCATTAACTTAATTCTGTTTTCCTGGTCACTTTAGATGACAAGGGTCTGATCAAACACTCTGTGATTGACTTCTAACAGGAAGTGTGAGAGGTTAAAAAGTAAGAATGCCACCCACATCACAACTAAGCATGCCCTATCACAGGTTATAAGAGGTGTTTGTTCTATCCCATGAGCATTTTTAAGATCTCAAAATATTTCCTGGAATGAATCAGAACCAAGATACTCATGATGACAGAGACACATGTACTGTAATACAGACAATGGCCAGGTGGGTAGGGTGTTTACATAGAAGACAAGAGATTCTGGTTCAAGTCCAAGCTTCAAACCAGAAATTTGAACTTGGGTCTTTCTCGTACTGCAGGTTAATGACTAGAGCATTTTACTTAGGGGGCTGAGACTGACTTTTGCTGAGCTCTTAGCATGAGCTGTGAATGCATCATGGTCAGATCCTTTCTCCCCTGAATGATTATATCAACAACATGGAACCATACTTCTAATGGTCAATAGCTTAGTAGTAAGGCCAGCACTTTCCTGGAAGGTTGAGTAGGCTGCAGTGGGTCTCTCCCCATGGACAGATGTTATATTTGTAGTGCTACAAAAGCTGAAGGGGCATTCCCTCACCAGTAGCACTAGAAAAAACGGCCTAAAGTGCTACAGAAATATTTCTGGATGAAACAGGAAATCTTCTGTAGCGCTATGTTTTGTAGTGTCAGGTGTACAGGGCACTGTGCTGCTACAGGGGCGGTTCTTTGATTCCCCAGCATCCCCCAGTGCTCTGCTCTTGCTTTTCAAGGGGTGAGGGAGGGAGATCTAGGAGGACAGGTGATCAGTGCTGCCTGGATGGTCAGTGTGTTCAATGACAGCTTCCCCCTCCCCCCCACACTAAATGGGGGCGGGGGAGAGCAAGAGGGGCAAAGAGATCTGCTGCTCCTAGAAGGGCCTTAGTTCAGGGTTTAGAGGCTTACATTCAGGAGACTGTTCAGGATTGTAAGCAGAAGGAGATCTCTGGCCAGACCACCCCTTTGGATGCCTAAAGATCCATGTCCTTTACTCTGGGATACTTTAGCTGGGTAGCTCACCACACAGTTTCTGAGGGCACCTGCCTTTCCAACGCACTTTCTAAACATACTCTATGGAAAAAACTGGACACCCAGCTCTGGGCTGGGCACCCCAATAGGCTGTTAAATACCTAGAAGTTGTATCATGCAATACCTCTGCTGCCCAGATGGATTCATAGATATTTGCCCAACCACTCACCCTTTTCCATAAACATGCTAATTCGGTGTTGGTGCCATCCATTGACATCTATTTCACCCAGTGATGATCAACAGCTGGATCCCAGGTGGAGGGCTCAATCAGGTGTCCTGCTGGTAGTTGGATATAGGATTTTAGTGACTGACAGTATTACTGGCAAAACTTCAAACTAGTTATGCCTGGGAGCCTATTAGTATGTCTTCCTTATGCTTTTTCATAGGTCATAAGGTAGTCCTCTCTCATAGTTGGTGTTTATCCCAAATCCATGATTCAGGGCTTCAGCGACTGCTCACACGTTCATTCTGGCTGCTATTTTTCATTCTTTCCCTTGCATGGCTGACTTCAAAGTGAGAAAGACAAGTGAACAACCCATCCCAAGGCTGATACAAATTAGCTTGATTAAATCACTTTGTACTAGTACAGGCAACATACAGAACTGTGTTAGGTAGTTTTACTTGATGAACATGAACATGTTTGAACTGTTTTCAGAAACCCCTTTTTACCATTTTGTTTAGAAGTCTAGGAGCTCGCAGGAACTCAATCCCCTACCCCCAAACCTCAGCTCTCACTTCTACTTTTTCTTACGATGGACCCTGGGGCTGTCCAACTGGCAGTCCACAGGCCTCGTACAGCCCCTGAGGGATTAAACTGTGGCACCCAGTCTGGCCACCATTCCCCCCATTGCTCCTGCTGTGCTGGAGCCTCTGGGCTCCTCCTGCTGCTGCTGCTGGGGGTGGTGAGGCAGGGCACGGCCTGTGGGGCCAAAGGATCCAGTGGCTCTGAGGACTGGGAGAGGAAGTAGCATGACTCTGCAAGGGGGTATCTACTGCATGGCACAGTGTGTCATGGGGGTTTGGGTACGAGGTCTCCTGGTGTGGTGCGGCAGCATCTGCAAAGTGCAGTGGGGGAGTGTAGCCCCATGCAGCATGGAGCCTGGGAGGTATGTGGCCAAAGGGTGTGCAGCAGGGGCTTGAGGCCCCCCAGCCACTCAGAAATTGGACAGACCTGATCTACCCAATCTGTAGTAACTGGCAGTAGAAGCTGTTCAAACCAGAACACTCTTTAACATCCGTTGCATCTACAGCGCTAGTATGAAAACTTGTATACGTCTTACCACCCACTGGTCCTTCTGCTTCTGTTCCTTCTGTGTCAGTGCACTGACACGAAAAAGCTCCCCTGGTTTTAGCTATGTCCTCTCACTCACAAGCTGCACCCTTGCAAATTGTTTTAAGGCCCAGTAGCTTTGTTTCTGTAGCCCTTGCCTTTTTGTATAGACATTTCCAGGAAATTAAAATTCTGTGCATTCGTATTCTGTTTTTGAATCTCTTTAGCTTTGCTGTATTTGTAGGCTGGACAGACGTCGGATTATTCAAAGCAGGCGAAAACTCTTACTTTTCCTTTCCACTGGGTGTGTCTACACTCTGGCTTAGATTTACTGCGCAGTAAATTACAGTGCAGTATGTGGGAGTAGGCTGATGTCTACACAGGCAGGCATTAAGGTGCATTAACACTGGGTGCGGACTGACTTGGGACGAAAGTTAGTCCCAATTCAATCCACACACAAAGTGTTACTGTGCAGTAAGCTGTCTACATGTGTGTTACTATGCAGTAACTAATCAAGTGTAAATTTGATACAGGTATCAAATTTATGTTTAAGTCAGCATAAATTACCATATGTATTGTGCAGTACGGGTGTGCACATGTAGACACACACCTGTACAGAAAAGTAATTTTGGTTACTGCGCAGTAAATGTGCACATGTAGATGTGCTTACTGAGTTTAAAGCCAATCTAACAAACCCTACCAGTTTTAGCCCTGGCTGTTGGTACCTTTCCTCATTTGGCAGAGCATATATAGCTCAAAAAGCACTCTGATCCTAAAAGGTATTACAGTTTTACTCTCTCTCAGAAACCCCACCCCCCACCTTAAAATGGCACATTGCATTTTCTAAAGGGATATGTGCACACACTTTCAGAACTGTCACTTTACCACTGGTTATGAAGTCTATCTATTACAAGTCAAGAAATCAAGATACAATTTATACAGCATCTCTCCATAAAGATTTATTGAGCTGTTTCAGACATCATTTAGAGATAACCTTCTGGAGCCAAGGAAGGGATGAGTTGACCTTTCCAGAGCACAAGCAGTGCTCTCTATTCCTGTGGGGAGGAGATAGGTATGAGATGCTTGCAGCTTTAACAACAAGCACAAGCTGCCCTTCTTTTGAGATCAAGAGAGGGTTTTTTTTCTCCTCTTTTTACCAGTTTTTGAGTCTTCAGAAAATCTTGGGAATATTAACACTATTGCAATTTCCTCTAGGATTCTCTATAGGATCCCAGAGCATGTTAATTAATTACATCTGATAAGACCCAATCTCACATCTCTTCCTGGCCAAAACACTCAGGCTGTTGCCAATCACTGATAACTGCACAAGTACTGTCCATTGAAATGAATGAGAGAACAAGAGCCTCTGCAGGGTGAAGTAGGATTCACCTCCAGTGGCTAATGAGCTGGCTAATGACTATCTTCCCCTTGGAAAAATAGAAAAAAAATGTTTCTTCATATATAAAGTTCTCTAAGACACATGCTGTCACCCAGCTGACTAAACCAGTGGGCATAACACACTGACCAATGCTTTTAGAGCCTTTCAGCCCCCTTCCCATGGAATCTGTTTCGAATGCCACTTTCTTCATCAGCTACACTCACCATCCTTATGCCTCTTTGAAATAATCCCTTTGTGTCCCTCTTGCTTCTGCACCAGTTTTAAGCTATGTGTCTTTCCTTTTACGATTCTGCTCTGATCTACATCTGATTGTTGTAGTGTCTACTCTGACTTTGCTTTGCCAGTACCTCCTCTGCCAGTACCCTTTGTCATCTCCTTCACTCCTGGCTTCTGTACTGCCCCTATACCTTGAATGCCTTCCCTACTGCAATATCACAAAAGGCTTGTCTCTGCTCTTCCAAATCCCTCTTTGTAACACAATTCCTCACTGCAGCTCTTTAACTCATCTTATGCAACACTTTTATTCACTTAGAAGCTAAATGTGGCCTGGGCTATTGCTATATAATGGTCTTATGTTTTGGTCAGCTAGGGCACTATGCGGCTGTTGTTTGTTTATGACCTCCTAGATGGAGTGTCCTTTGTTCTATAGGCCTTGTACAGCACTGAACACATTTTTAGTGCCTGACAAATAGAAATAAGGTTGTATGCATAGAGGGCTACAGGCTGCACAGAAGAGATTGGGTAGGGATGAAGGGAGGAGGTATAGCTCTCTACGTAAAGCAGCGCTATGCCTCTGTGGAGATCCGAACTGGTTTGAGAGAAGGACAACTTGAGACCCTGTGGGTCAAGATACAGGGGGGGAAGGGGAGCCAAGGAAAAGGGGACTTGATGGTAGGCATCTACTACAGACTGCTACACCAGGAGGAGGACCCAGATCTGGAATTTTCCAGAAAACTGATGGAGACTGCACAATCAAGGGTCATGGTTGTTATGGATGACCTCAATTACCCTGACATCTTCTAGGAGAAGCACTCGGCTAGATCTGACTGGTCACATAGGTTTTTGACCTGCGTGGAACAACTTTATTTAGTACAGGAGGTGAACGTGCCGACCAGGGGGAATGCTTTGTTGGGTTTGGTTTTAGTCAAAAGGAATGACCTGGTGGGAGATCTGAGGATTAAGGGTAATCTGGGATATAGTGATCGTGAGATGACAAAATTCACTATCCGTTGTAGGGCAGGGAAGTCAGTCATTAGGGCAGAGGTACTTGACTTCAGGAGGGCTGACTTGAATGAGCTTAGGATAATAGTGAGAGAGACCCTATAGGAAGAGGGACTGGAGGGGAAGGGAGTTCAGGAAGGTTGGTCATTCCTCAAAGGAGCAATTTTCAGAGCACAGAAAGGGTCCATTCCTGTATGCAGGAAAGGTGGTAAAGGGGCCAGGAAGCCCTCTTGGCTTACCAGGAGCGTTTAGAAAAGAAAAAGGAGGCTTATGGACAGTGGAAACAAGGGGTGATCACCAAGGAGAAATATACAAGTATAGCCTGTATTTGTAGGGAGAGGATAAGGAAGGCAAGGGCAGTGACTGAGATCAAGTTGGCGACCAAGGTCAAGGACCATAAGAAGTCCTTCTTTAGGTATATAGAGAGCAGCAGGAAGACCAAGGGAAATGTGAGGCCCTTGCAGAATGAGATGGGACAGCTGATAATAGACAGGAGTAAGCTGAACTCTTTAATGAATACTTTGCATTGGTGTTCTGGCATACAAATGGTGGTTGCCTGCCTGGTCAGATACTGGACAAATACAGGGGAAGTGGGTGATTGTCAACCGCTGATCAGCATTGAACATGTGAGGGAGCACTTAGAGCAGCTGTATGTCTTCAAGTCAGCAGAACTGGATGGATTACACCTGAGAGTGCTGAGGGAACTGGCTGGAGTCATTGCAGGATCATTGGTGAAGATATCCGAAGATTCTTGGTGCTTGGGAGAGGACCTAGAAGACTGGAAAAGGACCAATGTGGTGCCATTCTTTAAGAAGGGCAGGAGGAAGGATCCGGGGAAGTATTGGCTGGTCAGTGTCACCTCAATACCAGGTAAAAGTTTGGAAAAAATTATCAAGAAGTCTATTTGTGAGATCCTGGCAGAAGTCACAATGCTGAAGGATAGCCAGCATGGTTTTGTTGCGAGCAGGTCATGTCAGATCAACCTCATCTCCTATGATCAAGTAACAAACCACTTAGATGTGGGAGATGCGGTTGTTGTCATATACTTAGATTTTAAAAAAGACCTTCAATATGGTCTTCTATGGTGATCTTATGAAAAAACTGGGGGATTGTGGGCTGGCAGAATCCATAGTCAAGTGGGTTGGGAACTGGCTACATGATCAAACCCAGAGAGTGTTAGTGGATGGGTCTGTATCATCTTGGCAGGAGGTGGCCAGTGGCATCCTGCAGGGTTCAGTTCTTTGTCCTGTGCTGTTAAAGATCTTTATCAATGATTTAGATGAGTATGTGGCCACCCTGGCCAGGCTTGTGGACAATACTGTTATGGGGAAAAGTGGTCACGCTAGGGGATAGGATGTGGATCCAAGTGGACCTGGACAAGCTGGAAAGGTGGGTGGGGTGGAACCGTATACAGTTCAATAAGGATAAAGGCAGAGTGCTTCATCTGGGGAGAAGTAACCAGTGACACAAATATAGGTTAGGAGCAGATGTCCTGGCCAGCACAATGACTGAAAGGGACTTTGGGGTTATGGTTGATCACAGGATGAACATGAGCTGCCAGTGTGATGCTGTAGAACTAATAGTACTGGGATGCATTAACTGATGGGTTGGGAGCCAGGCTAAGGAAGTGGTATTTGCTCTCTACTGACTGTGTCTAGTTTCAGGTGCCACACTTCAAAAAAGATGTGGAGAATCTTGAAAGGTCCAGAGAAGGGCTGCGAGAATGATTAAGGGCCTGAAGGACAAACTGTATGAGGAAAGACTAAGGGATATGGGACTGTTCAGCCTGGGGACGAGAAGACTTGGTGGCCATCTATAAGAGGTGAATATCAGGAGCTAGGAGAAAAACTGTTCACTGGGGCACAAGGAGCAATGGCCATAAATTGCAGAGGTTCTTGGTTCTCGATCCCCAGTGCTTCAAATGCTTTCTTAGGTGGAAAAACTTACAACTATGAAGTCAATGAGTGCAACAACAGGCACTATATACAGCAGTGTTAACAAGTTGAAGTGCTGTGTCAGTGCACAGTCTAAAAACTTGAAGTGTGGAAAAAGACAATTCAGGTCTTTATTGTGATGTCAGTCTAACTACAAGCTTAGACACAGATGGTAACGCTTGTCAACATGGTCTTTATAAGTGAAGAGCTCAATTGTACTTGAATAAATCATTTAAATGTGCAAAAATTCAGTCTCATGCTGGTTCAATGCACTTTTGTATGAAAGGTGCCCTGTCCACGCTTTACCTCTTGCTGCTGTTGCCAAGGGAAGTACTGGTTTGGTTCCTTGCTGAATAGTATAATATTTTTTATCCCTATAATTTCCCCTATGCTAATGTTCAGTGTGAACTTGAAGGCCGTTGCCCCAGGCAGCCATAGATTACATACCTTCTCTGCAGTATTTTTCAAATTCTTATAAAATACGTGCTTTATTATCTCATTGTAGCAGAGCTTGTAAGTTATGCAGAGAGGAGCTTCCAGCAGAAACATGTATATCAGAGTTCCTGCTGGGCAAAGGGCAGGCATCTTTCACAATGCTACTACCTTCCAGCTCCAAGCCTGAACCTCTCTCATCTTTGGTATTGTGTGTGCAGACTCTGCTGATACTGAATAGCAGACTTGTCCTTTGGGTTAAACCCACAAACTGACTTAGGCATTGCTATGTTGGCATTGGAACATGCAGTTGTATGCACCCTGCTGCCCATTCAGATTTCAGCCCAGGCTCAGTGCCTAGACTGCCTTGTAACACATGGGGAAAGGCAGGAACCTAATAAGAATCATAGAGCTGAGAAGGGAGCTGCCCAAGCTAGTATGGAAGTAAATGCAGAGGAGAAATATCCACTGTACCTTAGAGCAGAGATTTTAACCCAGGTCTTCTATATTGCAGGAAAGTGCCCTAGCCCTTGGCAGAGTTGGGTAAAACAGGATGTGCATACAGCACCCTGCCCCCATCTCCACCCCAACCCCTCACCCCATCTGTCTTTTATGCAAAGCCAGTCTGAGAACATCAGCTGGAGAAGGCACTGCAGATGAGATAGGAGCAGGGCAGCTGGGTCAGAGCAGCTCTGCAGCATGACAGTGTAGATGTTTATGTGCATGCCCACCAGCAGAAACTAAGGATCAGGGGACACTACTGGCAGAAACTTAGGCTTCAACAGGTTATCCAACAGGCGATCTGTTGGCTATGCAAGAGGTGATCTGAGGAATCCATTGACATCTAAATACTGGATGTAGGTACCAAATGGCTGGTAGGTCCAAGAATCCTGTTGCAGATTGAGCATGAAATAGCTATTAGATCAGTTTGGCACGTGCTTCTCTTAATGACATGCAAAACCAGCTCACATAATTACTAGACTTGCATATATAAAGTAGGTAATTGCACATTCAAATGACCAAAATTAGCCTTGTTTAATTGCCTGATTTATATGCAGAGATGCAATAACTGCACTACTAACATATTTAACAAATAGGCCCTTTACAATTTTGATAAATGTAGGTGGATTGAAGAGCCTAACGCTCCATCAGGGAATGGTAGGAGAAATGCACCTGTCCCTGCACACTTATCCTAAAAAATGCAGCAAACTAAACCAAGAGCAGAAAGTGTGCTTTCTCCAGGGTACCACTTCACAGCAGGGAAATAGCCATTAGCATAAGTAGGAATGGCAGAATAGGGCATTAGTGCCAGGTGCCAAAGAGGAGGCGCATGATCAGTGGCTGTTGCCACTGCTAGCCTAAGTCACCACTGCTACTGCCCTAGCCAACACCCTATGCAAAAACTGCTGGTTACATCTCCGTGAATAACTGTCCCTTCCCCTACATGTTTTGTTTTCTTCTGGCTAGTCTGAGAAGATGTACAAGCCCTAAAGGACGACAGTCCTAGGCGCTCTTGGATGAAGAAGGGTTGTAGATTCTGGAAGTGAAGATTCTTCATTCAAAACGCTCTTGTTGTAACTAACACCTCCCCTAACTAACTTGAAGCATCTCCTCTGGTCTCGTATGCTGTCCTGTCGCAGGCAGAGCTTATACCGGAGGGTCCATCTGCACTATGGCAGCAGTGCTTAGTCAGGCCACTGAGGAAATCAGCTCCTCCTACCTGCTCCTGCTTCATGGGCAGCAACCCCAGAAGTGAGGATATCTCAAACTGCTGCTCTTGAGCACACTGAAATGCAGGATCGTCTCCCCACCTCATTTCCAGGGTTGATGGGTATGGAGCAGAAGCAGGAGGGTGGGACCTATTCCCTGGCGGTGTAACTGAACCCTCTGCCCTGTAATGCAGAAGGGAGTGGGGGAGGAACGTCCCATTTACATGACCTGAAAACCTGTATTTAAAACTTAATGAGTTGCCAAAGGCTGTAAACTACAGCCTTTCTCCACCTGAGCTGCATGTTCCAGGGCAAAGAGTAGCTGCAACCTGTCATCTTATAGAAGATACTGAGTGTCTGTAAAACTACAGAGTGCCAAGTCTTATAGCCTTAAACCTTTTACGCAGTACAAGAGAAAGTGATTTAAAATCTGTATGTGTAGGAAGCTAGAGGGGCTGGCGCTACATAGAAAATAGGTTTGGGACATGCTGAGATTGATAGCTTTGTGACAATGACAGTAAAGTTAATAGCTGATATGAGGCAGACAACAGACTCCATTTTAAAATTTAAAATTAAACTGTGCATTGCTGACAGCATCATACTGACCATTCATTGCTGGAGCTAATTTCTGTCTGGTAATGACTGTGAGAATCTGAATAGACAATGATGTACATTGCAGAATGCTTGGCAAATGCAATTAACTGCTTTGCATTTCCTTTTTTTTCTTTTTTAAAAAACAACAGTTTAATGATTTGAGGTGGCTATCCTTGAACATTCATGAAGGGTAAAGATTAGTCACTTCACTGAGAGTATGTTTGGTGCCTCTGCATTTTTCCTTCTTAGCATACAGAGGGGGTACCAAATGTGCAAGGAATAGATAGAAGAAAATGGTTAAAATATGAGACTTAACCAAAACCCTGGAGCTGATGCATCGCTACATTGCTCTTTGAGGCTATTCCTCTCCAGGTCTAGATTTAGATATTGCAGCCAGTTCCTGTCTTTAATCACAGGCTGAACCTAACCCCTTCTTCCAAACATCCCCGAATGTGAGGAATGGGCAAATCTGGCTATTGCAAACTTCTGCATAAATCAAAAGGTGACAGCTCCTGCACATGCAAATAAATACTGACAAATACAAATATTAAAACCAAAGGAGAACAATGCAACCTTTGTTATTTCCCACTGCATGCTCTGGCTCCTAAAGTCAGAACCGGGGTATAGTAGCTGCCCATCTTTGCTGCTGCTTCTTCACTCTTGTGTCATAACCTCGTGTTTACTCTCCCCTGAACTTAAGCTATAAAACTCTGAGACACAAATTTGAGTTTAGCAGTTTTATACAGCACCATGGACATAAATGGAAATACGTGCGTCATAAAAGAGAGGGGACAGTGACTAAATGTACATCATTTCTTCTGCTGATTGTAAAAACCAAACCTTAACTTTAAGAGATCTGAAATCTTACACTTGAGGGCACAGCCAGTCTCAGGAACAAGGGATGGACCGTCAATTCAGAAAATTAAGTAAATGAATCAATCCTGAGCCAGCAGAATCTGCTATCTTTAGTCATTTAACACTATCATTGTTATTATGTAGCCCAGGTACACACAGGGGTGTGCCCTGTTGGTAAGTGGAAGGGATGGGGTGGTCAGTCAAGAGTGCTGTGAGAGGGGCCTGCCACCGGGGAGCAGGTCTCTCTTTTCTCTAGACAGCCAGGCCAGGATAAAGCACTTAACTATATACAACTATACACAAATTTATTTGCTATACAAAAATAAATATAAATAAGAGACATTAAATATTTACAGTAAAATTGGTATGTGACACCATATAGAGTAACCTGCACTCAACACATTGTACCACTTCGAGGGACTACAAAACATAGAACAGGCAACTGGGAGCTCAGTACAGGTGATCCACAGCGCAGGCAATAATTAACCCCCCTGCACAGATGAACATTAACTCCCTGGAACAGGTAAGTCAAGGCATCAACACAGTAAACATATATAAACATCACCTCAGCAGATAAACCCAGGTAAGTTGAGGTAGCAATGTAATAGAGGTACACAGGCAGCAATACAGGTAAGTTCTGATAATATGCACTAAACATATATCAGTGATAAAAACAGGGAAACCAACATAACCCCCCTTAAGGAGTACCCATAACTATATTAACATCAGCAATACAAAGCAAAGATCAATCACAAGATATGAGGTACACTCAGCACCCCACAGGGTGTTTCCTGGAGCCCCTCCCCTTTAGTGCCCTGGGATGTGGACACGTCCCCCCCACCCCACCCACAGTGGAGTGGGGGGAGGCTGCAGACCCTCCACTCCCAAACCGGCCTCCCCTGCGGGACCCACTTCCCCAGCAACTCATGCTCCTGCTCTGAAGCAGACAAGGTTCATGCCCTGGTGGCCAGTCCCATGAGGGCCTCTCCAGCGGTGCCTCTGGCTCCCCTCGATGGCATGGTGCCCCACTCTGGGCCCACCCGGCCTCCCACTGGGGATCTTTCCCCGTCCTGGCCCTGCTCTGGGCACCGGGGCTCCTTTAGTTTAATGCTGAGTCGCACTGAGGGGCTCTGGTTACCCAGCCTAGAGCCGGGGTTAACTTGAGCAGCCTCGAGCTGCTCTCGAGGTTGAGTCTCTCTGCGTGGTGTGTGGGGCCCGAGCAGCCTCCAGCCTCCCCTAGGACCAGCTCTCCATGTGCCGATCCACACATTGTCCCACCCAGCTACTTGCCAGGTTTGCAGTCTCAAGAGCCTGAGCATCACGCGCCAATCTGCACACCACCGAGGCCCAGGCGGGGTTCCCAATGATGGTCTTCTCCGGAGCTCCTCTCTCCTTGCCATCCCTTGCCGCGTCTGCCTCCAGCACGCCGAGCACGCTCTGCTTTGCGGTCCACAATCCGGTCGGGGTGCTCCTCCCCCCCCTTCAGGAAAGAGGGGGTGCCCACTTTCCCCAGCTTGTTCCCAATTAGTGGATTGGTGCCACCAGGATTCTCGAGCCCCTGGACGTGTTGGTGCTCGATCGGGCAAGTCTGTCACACTTACAATAGCAGTGACTTGGGAATCCTGCCCCACTGCAGCTGGCACTGCACAAACACAGCTGCATTCTAATTATGTGACCCATCAAAGAAATGTTGATCATCACAGTTCCCCCTTTTTGCCACCATTTTGACCTGCTTTTTAAAGTAACTTGGGGTTACTTTATATCCCCAAAACTTTTGTCATCTCTGTACTTCCCTTGTTCAAGCTCAGAACACTCTCCTGGTTAGTCACAAACCTACTCAAATACTCCAGTCCAATCTACTGTTTGCATAAATTTACCGTAGAACTGCCTCTGCACTAGTCCTGCTCTGGCTTCATTAAACTTATTTTAATTGTGGTGGCATCTGTAGATTCAAGGAACTATAAAATAAATGGATTAACTGTATTTGGCTTGAACCTCCATATCATTAGTTTCAAAATGGCATGGAGAGCATCATTTTCATAAAACCTAAGCAACCAAATGATTATGAGGCAAACCTGTGACTGGTGCAATGTTAATTAAACACATGTAAAAAACATTTTCTTCTCTGTTGGAAAACTACAATGCCTGTGTTCTGGTTCCATTCCTTATTTCTGTTTTCAGTGATTGCCAGAGGGGATTTCAGATGTGGTTGCTGAAACATATTATTAAAAAAAAATAAAATTCCCAGTTCCTAGCAATTAAAACCTCCCAAGTTGAAGAAAAATATATGTAACCTATGTGAATGCTATACAAATAACATGTGTTTTACATAAATTTTATGATTACATTTTGACTTGAATATAAAATTAACTCTTGTTGTGTTTCGTATATACACACCAAACATGAAAAATGCCATCAATGTACTTGAACAAACATGTACATTTTAGTTGGACTGTGTAAAAATCTTGCCTGGCGAAGCAGGTAATTCTATAAGGGGGAAAAAAGTATTGGCCTCTCAAGTTTCAAATAAGTGAAGGGCTGCATAGGCACTTCTTAGTTAACTGACAGAAGTCATAGGCCAGCTGGTACTCTGATTCTGGAGAAATTTCACAGAGGGATTCTTCATCATTGAACAAAGAACAAAGGTAAAATATTCTTTATCTTGTATTTCCTCTTCTGCTTTACTTAAAGAAGGAAAAGAGCTGTTGGGTCAACCCAGTCCATCTCTTTGCCAATGCAACATAGTTCTCTTCAATACATTTTATAGATTCTTTTAAAACTAAATTGCTCAAAAGTACCAAGTAACCTGTGAAGTGCCTATCATCCTGAGAAGATTAATATTTCAAATTTTACTGTACTGCTTTCCTGGTTTCTGGCCCCAAAATTCCTTTCTTCCCTCTGCTTTAACCCCTGTGAACCACCTACAGAACCGTTTATCTTACAGGTATGCATGGATCAGTTTCAATTTGTCCCATTTTAAATATCCAATTCTTTTAATGCTTCCTTGTGCACTAATTCACCACATTTTTGTTCTCCTCTTACCAACCAATTACTGGCTGACAAGGGCCCCAAATCAATGCAATTTTTCAGGCAGAGAGGGGCTAGTGTAGCTGTAGTCCCCAACATGCCTCATTTGTTGTTCCACCACCCTAAAGGCTCTCTTAGCATTGCTGCTCTCCTAGATTAATGATTCTCAATCAGAATGCCACAACAGCCTTAGGTGCCTTAAGATCCTTTTGAGGGTGCCACAGGATGCCCTGCAACGTTAGCACTGTTAGGCGTGCAAACACAATTGATAAGATAAACCCAGAAGCTGCATCCACACGACAGTGGATGTTTGTTTCCATGGGGATAAGTAGTAGTGGCACATGGCAGGTTACCCTGGGTGGGGTAGGGGAGGCTGGGGCCAATAACTGTGCTGGCCCCAGCAGCCTTACCTGTGTACTTGGAGGCCTCAGAGAGTTGCAGCTGTGGCGCAGCTGTAGCTGGGATCCTGGCTGGAAGTTGGAGCATGGCTCTGGCTGGCCAGTCTCTGCTTTTGGATGGTACGTTTTGCTCCCACGTGTGCCATTCTCTTCTTTTTGGCATGGGTTTTTTTGACCCCAGGATCTCCAGGTTACTTGGTACTTGGCAATACAGGGAATGTCTGCATGTGCAGTGCGTGGCGCCACAGATGTGTCTGTGATGCTACGTACTGCACACATCTGCGTTTGTCTGGATGCATCCAGAGATTTCAAATAGGAATTGAGGGTATTAAAAACATTCTGGCCTCTGAGTTCTTTACAACAGAATAATTGCTGTTGGTTTTTTATAGTCAAAAAGCAATTTAAAACTAAGAGGCTACATTTTTCAAAGGGTGCTTTGAATCTATCAAGGGGTATCTTGAGTTTAAAAAGGTTGATTACCCCTGTCCTAGATTATCTTTAATTGCCTGTATTCCACTTTATTTCTGGCCTGTTTTTTATTTTCTGTTTTGTTGTATAATTTCCCTGCCCTTGTTATTGTTTGTAGTTTTTCCTACCCACTATGAAACTCTACATGTCATTAAAAGACTGCTTTTAATTCTCTTTCCGGATCATTAATGTAGAAATTAAATAAAACCCGACTCGATGCAGTCTCAGCATAACACTCCCATTTTGATCCATTTATTGCTATTCTTTGTTTTCAATCATTTGGGCAATTTACAACCATGTTCCTATCGTTCCTAAGTAGGGTTTCATGCAATAGTAGCTCCCCAATTTTGTGTATATATAACATTCTCTTGAACAGCATACTTTCAACACTAGAAAAAAAAAAACAAACCTGGTGGTGGAGGGAAGTCGGGGAGAATTAATTTTCACCTATACAGAATATGTGATTTGAGCACTTGGTCATGAGGGAAATCCACACCCTTGAGGTTGGGGCCTAGCCTTCCCCCTTTATATCTGAACACATGGGAAAGTCAACTATCCGAATTGGAGTTGTAGGCAAGTGCTACCTTCCACTCCTGCCTGTAACTGCTTTGAACAGGGCAATGATCACTATTTCATTCTAACATGGAGAATATAGTAGTTGTGCTGCTAATGGAAGTTTATGGAGGCCAATGAACTTGGGTGAATGCTATGAACAGTCTGTTACTATGTGAAACAGAAGGACCTCACTAGCATTTTTAAAAGAAAACAACCAACACTGGGAGGGTGAGGGGCTTGATTCCCCACAGTGCGCGTCACATGTACTTTGAACCTACACACCAAGATATGAAGTGGAGGAGCACCTAGTTCTCGGATCCTGAATTAACTTAGGCAGAACAGAGGCACCGAGCCACTTGCGACTCAGATAGTTCTGGAAATACACAGAAGCAGAACTCCAGGTGCTTAGAGAACTTTAGATAGAGATAGCTTAAATAGAAAAATAACTTTAGCTAGAAAGAGTTTTGGTGCTTCAAGGTTAATTAGTCACCTAGTAGGAGCTCCTTAGGTTTACACCTAGGTGTATTTAAGAAAGCCAAGTCCCTTACTGGATTTAGCACATAATAGCAGAACTTCCTACACAAATGGTCACATTGGGCATTTATAGATATGCTCGGGGGGAGGGGATGCTTTAATTAGCAAGCTGTGCTAATTAAAAGTGCACAAGTGTCACATGTATCACTGTCCCTGCAGTGAAAATTGGCTTTGGAGCACTTTGAACTAAAGCTCATTCGATGTGCTTCAGTTCAAAGTGCCCCACTGCCATTTTTAAGTGTGGGGACACTGATACACAACGGAGGCTGCCGGAGCTTGTTCATTTCTGCGCTTCAGCAGACTTGATTAATTGAGTCTGCTCCAATGCCCTGGATTTACAGCAAGTCAGAACAGCTTCCTCGCATGTGTCTAAGTGCCCAGTATGCCTCTGGTTATCTTGATGAAACATAGATTCAGTCCACTGCTTTCAGTGGGGTGACTGTTATAACGTATCAGAATATGTGCTGTTGGGGATCTTCTTTTCTTCTTCACACATTTGGTAGTTTATTGAGAACAGAAGTCTGTACTCATCCTGTTTACTTTGCTCTGCTCTTACAGTACATCTAGCGGTCCATGATTTTTCAGTCATCAGTGGTACGATATGTTTACCAATTTTCTTTAGTAACTTATGATGCAGAGACTATTTTTTTTAAATACAATTATTTTTCCTGTTGAAGATGTGTGGGTTTTAAGCACAGTTCAGTTTCTGTGTCCTTTCAAACTTTGTGAGAGAGCAACACAGCACACGCAATAAATAAAATTAGTTTTTCCCAAATAGCTTTCTACCATGATTTATTTGGAATTTATTCCTTTGATTCCTCTGGTTAGTGTTAACTAATTAGATTCTAATCTAACCTCCTATAAACCTTAACTGACTCACACCATCTCTGTTTATAGCCACCTTTTCTTTTTCCATTTCCAAAGCAAGTTCGATAAGCCACAGGTCTTTGAATAGCCATAACTTATGAAGACTTATTAGTTTTTTCCCCACCTTTCTTTTTCTGCAGCAAATGTTATCAGTTGTTCTTTAACTGTCTTTTAGACTTGCACCTTCATGTACTGCTGTAGTATGCAAACCTAATACTTAAAATGGTGAATTCAAGGAGCACTTGGGAGGTTTCAATTCTTTCTTCTCAGTCAGCCAGTAGTACAGGATCCAGGAGTTTAGTTGAGCCAAGGCAGTTTGAGTTTAATTTGAACAATTTACAGTCTAAAAAAGTGTGGGTTTGCTGCCTACATGGCAGAGAAGAAGAAGGGTAGAGCCCTCACTGGTAACGGTTTGCACTTTGTCTTCTGTATAACGTGGGCTTCTGAAAAATGTATTTTTGGATGCAATTTTTATCCAACCAGCCTCTTTATCAATTTATTATTCTGTCATACTGAGTTCAATTCAAAAACACACAATATTGTCTCTGACAGCACTGGATTAACACTTACTCAAAATGTTATAATGCACTAACCTTCAAAACAGAGGATGAAAAGTGAAGTGTATTTGCTAGTTTTCTCATGCAATTATACTACCAATTGATTAACATTTTTTGCTCAAGCTACCAAAATTGTCCCCAGTCCTTTCCTTTCCATTACACCTCTCTCTGGCACTTAATGAACCCCTCCATCTTCAGACAGCTTCACCAAAAATTGTTCCTATTGGCCCCTTGTGGATGCTTTGATCTCAGCAAGCGTGCAGATCAGAACTTATTCCTTTGAATCTATGGATAGCACCTCTCTTCACACAGAAAGACTCCACAGGTGATCAGTTTTAATGCCACCCCCCCCATTATGGAATTCAGTCACGACTGCATACCTTTTTGACCAGCAGATAATTACTGCATCCAGTTTCCAGGGGGTGGCTTACATGAAATTATATACTGTAACTTTCCAAGATGTAAATGCAGTACATATTTGATCTCTCACTACATAACAGTGAACTCCTTTACTGCCACCAAGACTTAAACTTGTATGACATTTAATGTACCACAAGATATACAAAAATCATTTTAAATAAAAAAGCTGATTGTTTGAAGTCAGTTATATTTCAAATTATTAAAAACAAAAACAAAAAAAAAACCTTATGAATAAATTAAAATGGATGACAACCTATAATAAGGCCTTAATATTACTTGTAAGAATCATATAAATACATTAAAATGTTCAAGAAGTACATGTTCTACTGCTAACAATTTAAAGAGAGTCCAGCCATTCAATGGGTAGAAGTTATTACGTCCCTGTAAGTAGAATTTGTTGGATTGCTGGACCAGTTTTAAAACACTTCTGGCCTCTTCTAGAGAGAGGCAGAAGAAATATTTTCCTCATTTAAGTTTATGAGCAGAGTTCGTTTCAATGACTTACATTTGAGGTTGAGAAACCAGTCAGGAATTGAACAGCCGGGAATGCTTGGCTCCCTGCCTCCGATTTGTTGGAGGATGAGGCATGAAAGGATGAGATCCGCTTATCTTGTAGAAAGTGGGGCTAGATCCACAAAAGGACTTAAGTGTGCAAGTCCAAAAGGTAGAGGAGATTCAAATCACAAGAAAGTGCCCAACCAACTGTTTATATGCTATTCTAGTTGGGATTACTCTCCACATCTGGTGAAGCTACAACACTATGCAGAAGTCTCTTTAAGATTCATTAGGACAGTGGTTTTCAAACCACTGGGGTTTCATGATAGGTCACCAGCAGGGATCCCGGTTTTCCCTGGTAAAAAAAAAAAAGGGCAAATTTTCTGACAACCCCCCCACAAATTCCAGTATTAAAATGAGAGCCCCCCCCCGGCCCTGCTCATGCTCCTTGACACCCCACCCACAGCCCCTGCCCCCCAGCCCTGCCGGAGGCTATAGGTGTAGCTGCCAGGGCTATGGGGCCAGGGCCCCAGGGCTGTAGCCCCCTGCCCTCAACAGAAGGCAGTGGCTGCAGCAGCAGAAGCATGGAGCCAGCTCCCCCCACTGCTGCTGCCTGCTGTGGGCTTGGGCAGAGCTGGGGCTAGCTCCCAACAGCAGCACACTCCTGGGAGGTAGGGGAGACTGATGGCCCCCAGATCTGTGCGGGGGGAGCTGATGCAGGCTAGGTGTGGCTTCCCTGAAGGGCGCCACTCTGGGTCCATGCACTTCTGGCTGGATGGACACTCCTACTCCTGCAGGAAGCTGGCTGGGGACTGAGGGAGTGGGGAGGTGTTGGGGAAAGCCCCACATTGAGTGCCCACCCAGCCGGCAGCACGCAGACCTAGAGCGGTGCACTCCCTTGCCAGGCTGGGCTTGTCTGGGGCCAGGGGGTAGGGCTGGCTCTCGGCAGCAGTGCACACTCTCAGGGAGCAGGGGGGACCCACGCCCTCTAGATGTGTGTGGGGCCAGGGTGGGTGCATGCTGCGAGCTCATGGTCCTGGCTCTGCAGCCTGTGCAGTGCAGCATATGCAACCTGAAGCAGCAGGGCACAGAGGAGATGCACACAAAAGCTGCCTGCCACTCTGAGCTCCACACTGCCCTGACCACACTCCTGTGCTGCCCTGGTCTGTGCCACTAGCTGCAATCGGGGCAGCAGTGAGGGGCACAACCCCATGCGCTGCTGGCTGGGTAGGCACTCCATTGTGGGGGGGTTCCCCCAGCACCACCCCGCTCCTTCAGCCCCTAGCCACACACCAACAACCTACCTCCCACCCACCCCGCTGGGTCTTCCCCCAGCCCTGCCAGTCACCTCCACCCGTGCCTGTCACCCAGGGCCCCCCGCAGCCCTGCCAGTGCCCCCCAGTCATGACCCATAACTCCCCAGCCCTGCCAGAGGTGGCCCCAGCCCCCTGCAAGTCCCACTTACCTCACAGGCTCCAGGAATGAAAGTGAACCTGAACCAGCCTTGGGTAACTGAGAGCCTCAGGCCGTGCCCTTTCCGTCTCTCTCCCCCACACTCCGGCAGGGCTGGGGGTTTTCCACCCTTTTTGCAATTAGCCCTTGCAGGCTGGAACTCTGCCTGCCTTAGAGCTCTTTGCAAAACCGGGAAATCTGCAGGTTTCTCTGCTAAAAGGGGGGGGAAAAAAAAAAAAAAAAAAAAAAAAATCAATCTTTCTCTGATAAAAATGGGAAATCTGTGGTTTTCTTTGTTTTTCCGTGAGAAACGGAAAACCCACATCTCTGGACATCAGGTGTTCTGCAAAGAGATTGGGGATAATAGTGGAGGGGGCCAAAAGGCAGTGTGTTGCCACTGCTGGACTAGGTTGCTTGACTCTATGTCAGTCTTTAGGAGAGTACGTGGAAGATTAAGTAATGATAGGTTCACTTTGAAGGAAGTTTGAAAACCACTGCTTTACGGCCTAGAAAAAGCACAACTATATCCTACTGATCAGGGCACTCAGCTGGGAGGGAATCACAGGCTCCAACCCCTGCTCTCAGAACTGTTCTTGTATTTTGTCCAATTATGGTTTAATGCAAATAACAGGCACAATTCTGATATGAACACACCAAAATAATTATATCAGTAGTCTTCTGGTGGAATTTGCTAACACTTATGTTCAGTGCTGCTTCACTAACTAGCAGATAAAATGTTAAATCTCACCATATGCAGATGCACAGTAACTCGTAAAAGGTCAGTGCCATGATGCTACTGGAAAATATTCTCCTCAAATCTGCCTTTTACTGTTGCTCTTGATAAAATTCTATATTTCTTCACAGATTTGACAGTTCAGTGAATTGTGCAGACTGCTCTTACTGTCATTCACTCAAAGTCAAGGTGCACTGTTTTGGCCCAATACCTGACAAAGTTTGTTTTGACAGTATTTACTCTGATGATTTACAACTCTGTCACTTCCTACACTCTGCATTGTAGCACTATTGTGCTCTCACTTCTGGTGGTGAATTTGGCTTTTCCTTGGTCTTAAATGAAATATTGGAACCTAATCCTTGGCCACCACCGGCCAACCTATAAAGTATGCTGAATATTACTACCACTTGACATCTGCAATATATAAACTTTTACTCCTACTTCAGTTTTTTTGTACTCTGTTCACCTACAATTCAAAACCAGCCAACCAACCAACAAGATTTAAGGAAAAATTAACAAAAATAGAGATACCATGTGCATGTATCAGATGCATAAATGGACCTTAGTCTCCACTATTATGCATCTTCTCTGGTCATTTACACTTGTACAAAAGGGAACATCAAGTGTTACAAAATAAGAATTACTCACTGATGGTACTGTTTTATATCTATTGTATCCCCCCCTTCTTTGTTCTGGCAAAGATACAATAAAATTTAAAATCCCCCCATACATGCACACACAAGAACCAGAAAAGGATAGCTGCTGCAACACCTTTAAAATAAATGAACAACCAACCCACCCACTGCCAGCTACCTGCAGCTACTTTTCTAAAGCTCTGAAGAAAAAATAAAAAACCTTATCTAATGTTGACCTTTCCTACAGCAGGTAAGTTTGCCATTATCTTGACAAAATAGTACAAGCCTGGAATTTCAACGGCAGCTCACCCTAATTCATTCAAATTGAACAACAGTATTGGTTTATCCAGACTGAGACTCAGTAAGACGTGGATGCCATTGCTCTCTTTGTTACTGCCTTATGTGACTTCAGGCAAATCTCTGCCCACCTGTGCCTTGTTTTTTCCATCTATTGTGCATTAACAGGTGTATCACAAACAGCTCCAGGGAGGCGATACTTCCCCTCTTTCTGGTGAGGCCACAACTGGAGTACTGCATCCAGTTTTGGGCACTGCACTTCAATAGGGATGTGGATAACCTTGAGAGGGTCCAGAAGAGGACCACTCGTATGCTTAGGGGCCTGCAGGTAAGGCCCTACAAGGAGAGATTGAGGGACCTGAATATCTTCAGCCTCTGCAAGAGAAGGCTAAGAGGCGATTTTGCGGCCATCTACAAATTCATCGGGGGGGGACAGCAAGGGATAGGAGATGCTCTGTTTACCAGGGCACCCCTTGGAGTAACTAGAAATAATGGCAACAAACTGATGGAGAGCAGATTTAGGTTGGACATCAGGAAGAACTTCTTTACGGTAAGGGTTGCCAGAATCTGTAGTGGGCTTCCAAGGGAGGTGGTGCTCTCCCCTACCTTGGGGGTCTTTAAGAGGAGACTGGACAAGCACCTGGTTGGGGTCATCTGACCCCAGTGCTCTTTCTTGCCTCCGGCAGGGGGTCGAACTCGATGATCTACTGAGGTCCCTTCTGACTGTAGTATCTATGAATCTATAAAATGTAGATAATGATAATGATCTTGTTTATAAAAAGTGCTTTGAGGTACACTGATGAAGAGAGATACATATATCATTATCACATAACCATTATTACTTATTACATATCCAGCATGACTCCTTCACTTGAATTAAAAATCTATGAGTATAAACTTGTGAGTTGAAAAACAAAACCAATTCAAACATCTGCTAATCTCTATAGTTCAAACACCAGAGGAGGAATGGAATCAGTCATGTTGTACCTAACCTAAACCCCCCGCCCCCCAATAAACCAAAAAACAGTATATTCAAGTTTTATGTACTATCCAATATACACGTTATACTTAACAGCATAATACTATGCCAGTCCCATGTTTTACCTATTGCTTACATTAATCAATATGCAAAACTGATGTTTGATATAAGTACATAAAATGCCTAAATGCACAATGCCTTTCAACCCCACTATCTACTTTGTAACCATTCTGTTTAAAGGCATAACAACTGGTGCCAAAAATAGTGAAGAGAAAGTAACTGTCAAAGGCCTATTATTATGAGCCCTGAAGCTGAAAGGAGCTATGTAATTTCAGGGTTGCTATTTGGATTAGCTCCCCTAATTCCTAAGGCTTCTAACAGCAGTTATGGAACTGTCTGGCACCTAAGATTTTCAGGATTGCTAATACCAAAGAAGTGACAATTTTATGCACTTAATAAGCAATGTGTACCTTAAGTTCAGGCAAGGGCACATTTCAGGTAGCCATTGTCTTAGTTCTAAAACTACACACTTAAACAGATCACACTCTATTGGGCTGACCATAAGAATTATGTAATGGTGAGTCTTTCCTATGGGCCCACATAAGTTTGATGAAAGAGTAATTAAGGAGCTAATAAATGCTGTATTAAAATAAAACATTAGAATTTCCACTAATGAAAAATTTTGCATTTCTAATCCATTAAGAACACTATGGAGTATAACAGAGCAGTGGATAAATAAGACTAATCTGAACTGTCAAAAGGTTTCTGAGCTCAGTCACAGAGACCATTAAGGAAACTAAGTATGAATTATATAAAATACTGGATTAGGAAGTGACAGTGATGGAGAAGGAATATATAGCCAATTTTCAAAATGACTACTTTCAAATTTTTTGAAAACTTCAATATCAACTGAAAAATGCCCTAAAGATCTGTGTGGGAGCAATACTTTTTAACACACACATTGATCTGGAAAAAGAGGTGTACAGGTAGGTTGCAAAACCTATGAATAAAAGAAAACTATTCACAAGAGTCTCCATGGTAGAGGGAACTGAGAAGAATTCCAGAGAGATTTGTAGTTACAAAAACGGCAGCTCAAATGGAGATTAAATTGATGACTAATGCCAGGTAATAGACTATTGATATGTACTGTTTCTAAATAAACTGCAGGATAAAAACATGAAGAACATAATGAAAAGTTTGCTCTATGCACAATAGGTAAAAGGAAGAACCAAAATATCCACAAATTAAAAAACATCTGAATTATTATATCATTAAACAACAGTACATAGTTAGCTGAAACACTGCATTAAATTTTGATCTCAGAAAAAAAAGGTTTCAGAGAAATGGATAAAAAAAGACATGACTGTGACAGCCAGCATGAAAGAAATTAATAAGCAATAAATGTACGCTTCTTGGAGGCATTTGGAATTTTTGTCTAATATAAAAGCTTGTAAGTTTGTAACCCACAAATGTAACTTGTAACTTTGTGAACTGACTAGGCCTCAAAGACAAAGCTATAGCTGTAAGATTAGCTGACCTAATGGTTTTTGCTCAGAGTTCAGCCTTGATGATAAAAACTGGATTCAACCTCCCGGCATACCCAGCACATTGCAGGAAAGCACATCTCAAAAAAGCAGTCAGAGAGATCTAAAGGGGTTGGATTTAGGTGGAGTAAATGTTAATTTCAAACCTGAAGATGCTACATTGCAATTTGCTTATTGGATAAACCCAAGTTTGTGTAGTAATCTTTTATGACAATTTTTAACATCTTTTAATCCCATAGGGTAACAGCTATAGGGCAAGATTGTGAGCGGCTCTAAAACCAACAGATCAGCATAAGACTAGGAGCAAAGCAACTGCATCAAATAACCAGCAGGGAGGAGGGAACAGGACAGCAATTACTTTTCCAAGCCCAGACCCACACTCCTGGTGTGAGGGAGGATCAGATGCTGATCAAGGCACCTTCCCTGGTAATCCCTCCAACAGCATCAAATCGGGGATGCCTGACTTCGCTGGAATCACCTGGCACGCACCTTGCATTGAGGAACTATTGATAAGTTGCCAACCCATGTCTGCCTATTTGTTGTTTTAAACAACCCGGTGGCCGATACCCTTGCAGTGCGCAGCTGGCCTGCGACAGATTGACTTATTCATTTGTTGTTATTATTTACTATTAGCTCTTTAATATTTCATTATCTGCTTATTGCATTGATCTTCCTGTTAACTGTTTGTTGTGTGTGTGTAAACTATAATAAATTTGCCATTGCTTCACTCCCAACTCTGCCTCCTCAATCCCAAACCAAACAGCCCAGTGGCTGATACAGTTGCAGCACCCAGTCAGCCTGCAACCCAATTAACACACTCAGTGCCCAGCTGGCCTGTGACACATGACTCAAAACCTCCACACAGGAAAGAATGAATGCAACAGAGAAGATAAACTGGACAATCAAAGTTGTCCCTTCTCATAATATCTGATCACATGCGACATCCAATTAAACTGAAAGTCACTATACTTTAAACAAATTACAAAATAATATTTTCTTTTAGTCTCAGCACATAATTAACATGTAAAACTCAATGGTGCAAAACACTAAGGACAAGACCGTAGCAAAATTCCAGGAAAAAATATGCATGAGGTACAGATAAACATACATTTTAGCTGCTTAAAAAAAGGAGGGGGAGCTGCCGTTCAAAACAGGTATCAGTTGCTATGACCCAACTTAAGTCTGAAAGATCCTCTAGTGCTACAAGTTAGCTACATTGCCTCATTTTGACTCTGAATAAAGGATTTAAGTTGTTTTCCCTTTATTACACTTCTATAGGCTTCAGAGTCATACAGACATAACAGTTGCACTGAAACAGCTTGTGAAAGTATCCTCTGTCTGTATCTGCAGCAAAAAATATGCATAATTATACCAGAGAGGATACTAATCAGGAGGCAAATAGATCTTTAGGGCTGAGGATTTAAAAACCCTCACTTAATGATAATAGTTAGGAAGGAACCTATGGTCCTATACTCCAAAACTGCTGCTTTTTGCACCTTATTCTGAACCACGTAGTAAATATCCTCTGTCAAAGCAAGGATACAGCACTAGATGAACAAATCATTTGATCTGGAACAGGAATTCTTGCGTTCCTATAATGGATTTATTTTAATCTCTGTGAGATTCAATTACTACTTATTTCAGGCCTCCGCTTAAATCTCCTTCCTATCACTCCCCTTTGCATAAATGATTTTCACCATGGATTGATAAATGCATCAAAAATAATAAACAGATTTCATTTGTTTTAACAGAGACATTTACTGCAAAATGCAACATAAAGCCTTCAATCTTTAAAAATGTAATTGACTCAGAAGATCAAGTACAATATTACAACTTGTTATTAAGATATTTATTTTGCATACAAATTTTAACAGGATTCTTTTAATCAAATACATACACCACATAAATACCACAGAAGAAGCCACACATGAACATTAAAGATTTTCTTCTAACAACACTGGGATAAAGAGGGAGAGGGGGAAAATGAATGACTTCTTAGAAAAAAGAAATTAAATATTTTCAAACAGAGAAAGAAAGGCAATTTTCATAATTAGAAAAAAAATACTTAGTGTGCATCACAGTTCAGTTCCTCATTGCTAACATGGCATTTATATCCCAAATGAGATTCCGTAATTGATCCATAATTTGTTTCAGCTGCTGATTCTTCTGTTTCAGTTTCTGTGAAAAAGAACAAGTTTATCAAGAGTTGTTTGTGATCAAAAGTAGATTATGCAGCTGGAATATCAATAAAAAAAAGTTAGACTATAAAGTAACAGACAAATCTATTAGGAATATAGGATGGGAAGAGACTGGGCCACAAAGTCCAGTCACCTCTTTAATGAAAGAGCCATTATGCAATTCCTAAATTAAATTGAGATTCATTTTAGAAGCATTTTAGGTGCTACTGGTTTTAACCCATTCTTGTGATAACACTGTCACAGAATCATAAACTAATACAGCTGGAAGGGGGTCATCTAGTCCAACCCCCTTGCTTAAGGACAGGATCATCTCTGAAACCCATCCCAGCTAAGCGTTTATCTAACTGTTCTTGACAACTTCCAAGGATGGAGATTCCACAACCTCTCCAGATAGCTTGCTCTAATATTTAACCACCCTTATAATGAGGAAGTTCTTCCTAATATCCAACCTAAATTTTTCTTGCTGAAATTTAAGACCATGAATCCATGTTTTGTTCCCAGGGGTTACAGAAAACAAACAAACAAGGAGTTTAATCACCACTGTTTGCATAACCACCCATCAGGTATTTGCAGACTATTATCAGACTTCTCTTCCACAGACTAAGTAATGACAGTTCATTTAGTCTGTCCTCATAGATCATGTCTCCCAGGACTCTGATCATTGCTGCTGCTCTCTGCTGGACTCTTTCCAACCTGCCCATGAAGTGTGGGACCCAAACCTTGACACAATACTCTAGGTGAGGCTTCAATGCATCAAACAGAGCAGAAGAATCACTTTCTACGATTTGCAAGTGACATTACTATTACTACAGCTCACCATGCTGGGTTTTTTTTTGCAGAAAGAGCACACTCATGGATCATATTCAGTTTAAAGTCCACTATAACCCCCAGGTGCTTTTCTGCAGTACTGCAGACTATCCAGGCATTCCCCAGTCTCTGTATGGACATGCACCCGATCTATCCCAAGTGCAGGACTTTGCATTTGTCCTTACTGAATTTCATTCACATAAATTTGAACCATGTCTCCAATTTACCAACATTATCCTGAACCCTAATCCTAATCTTCAACCTAACTCCAACTCCACCCAATTTGGCATCATCTGCAACTTTGCTAAGTATGCATTTAACCCGTCTTCAAATAATTAATAATGATACTAAATAGTTCTGAGAAGAGATCCCTGAGAAGTCCCACTCAATACCTCTTCCCAAGCAGACTTTGAGCCACCAATGACAACTCTTTGGGCACGACCTAGTCGCTTTGCAGTATTTTGATCTAAACTATATTTCCTTAACTTACTAATGGGAATTCCTTCCATCTGAAATAATTCACCCTTCCTATGATTTTCCATAGATCAGGTGTCAGCAAGCATGTACTAAGGGCAGTCCACCCCTTGTAACTCAGCTGTGTCCACGGGTAGTCAGTGTCCTCCAGCCACATGTGGATAGCTGCTCGTGACTTGGTCCTGCATCCTCTGCTCGCTATCACCAACCAGAAGCATAGTGAGGAAGGATTTGGAGAAGCTAATTCAGTGGCAATGGTGGTCAGAGGTTGCAGCTGCAAGGGCTGGGGTAGGGGCAGGGGAGGAGGAGAGAGAGCAGTATCCTCCACATGGCTGGCTGGAACAGCAATCAGATCAGCCAGCTGTTAGTAAAATATGGGCCACCTTTGCCACAAGCAGGGCATCAGTCAACTGTTCCAAAAACACAGGCTAGATCAGACCTTCAGTTGCTGACCACTGCTCTAGGTGTATTTATACACTGAAATCATATCCCTTCTCAGTCTTATTTTTGTTAGGCCTTGGCAAAACCAGCCAAATTCTTTTATTTTCCCCCCACATATGATAGGTTTTCCAATCACTGACCATCCAAGTCACCCTGTTACAGCACCTGTTACAGTTCAAATTCATTTCTTTAAACATGGACTAACAGAATTGTATTCTATATTCTACATGAGGCCTCCCCAGGGCTTCATACAATAGCTCAGGCACACAATACCCGACTGTATCCGAACTATGAAAAATACAATTTCTTGATCTGCATTAGGAGAGGCATTTACCTTCTGTGTGGCTAAAATACAATGGTGACTCGCTTATCCTGTGATCAACTAGTGAACCCAGGTCTTTTTCCATTTATTCTCCTACTGGTACAAATACCAATGTTCTCAGCAATGTCAATAGATGTGCTCTAAAACGTTTTTTCAAAACACTGGAAGGACTAAGAGTTAAAGAGGGCTGTAGGGATACTGTTTCTTTCTATAGCTATCATTTGATCTGAACCCTTGCTTTTAGAACAGGACAGACAATAACACCTCCGTTAACGGAGTGCTTGTGACAAAAGAACAAGTTAGCAAAGCCTTTACAACAGCAACCTTCTGCAGGAAGAAAATACATAATCTGAATCAATCCATGGATTCAGGAACAGGTTAATTTATGAGAACACACTTTGTAGGAACTTGGTGCTCAGAAAAATGATAGATTAATGGCAATAGTTCAAACCAGGTATAATGTGCAGAAGAGAGCCATTCAGGCTTCTGCTGTACCTCTGCCAGAGTATCTTAATCTTGATTTACAATTGAGATCCAGGCTTGTAGACAGATGCTCCTTATCATGCTAAGTTCTGTCAAACTGTGCATTTAGTTTGGTAAAGTACACAAATACTCTAGGGCTTACGAAGAAACTAACAAGCTCATTTTCACTTGTGTTCACAACCAAGATTTAAAACTGGGTCTTGATAGATGAAAGGATAATGCCACCACTCTCACTGATAATACATGTACCCTGTCCAATTTACTCATTCTTCCTGCTCAAATTGAACAGAGCCATCAACAACTGTTTTGTGTATTATGAACAAAAAAAAAAAAAATGTTCGCCATTCATTTCATTTGATGAGAGCCTTTTAAAGATGGAGATCCAGTTTGTTCATTTTTTAAAATCAGGGAAGGCCAGAATTCCAAATGAGATCAAAGAAAAAGCCCAAAGGAAGATCTATGACAATTAAATGATGACAAACTCTTGAACTATTTCAGAGTTTTTGACTGAGGTTGTTACTTTGCATTGTATTAACTGCAATATATCATAATTAAAAAGATAACTCAGATCACTTGTTTTTAATCAAAGTGACAGGAAAAAACTGTTCAGATTAATTAGTAAACCTGTATATGCTTAAAGCTGTTTCCTAAATTTAGATGTAGATCCTATAATATTTTATTGGATTCTCTTTGGGAGGGAAGCAGTTGTGGTTTGTGGTGACTATAGATCTGTGCTCTATAAGGTGAGCCCTAAATACAGGATTTTTGTGGTGACGAGTTGAAATGTATGGGGGAGAAAACAGATTTGGCATATGCCTCCTAGCTTGACATAAGGCTTGTGACTGCTGGCCGTTAAGGCAAAGCCTAACGATAAAACAATATAGTAACCAACACTAAGGTACCATTTTAGATACACCAGCTGGTCTACTGAAGAAAACCAGCTAGAGAAAAAGAAGGATGCACATTTTAGGCTTGTAACAGTGGTCTTTTTAAGCAAAAAGAGTAAGAGGCTCAGGTTTATACAGGGAGAATGGTACTCGGAGAAAAGGGAGTTTTCCTGAAAGGAATTGGAAACTGAGACCAGGCTGGGTCACAAGGGCTTTTGGCTTGCTAAAAGAATGTAAGTATGGTAGTTCTTCTGTAACTCAACAAGAAAATCCATCTAACTTCCCATCTAGGAAAGTGTCACATCAGTTTAAACTGCAAAAGGCAGTCATTTATTCTTATGTTTTTCTAAAGTTTGTTCTACATGCTAAATAAACTTACATTTGTTGCATGCATTTAGCTCATCACTGGATAGCACGGGTGATAAATTCCTCAAGGAGAGACAAAGACAAGCACATGCAAAAAGATGTTCAACTGGAACCATCCGGCAGTAGATGGCTACATAGACGACATGTACCCAGACATCTCCCTTTGATTGGCAGAACTGCAAAATTCCACTCACGAGAGGTAAGGACATGAAGCCTAACACCTGGGAGCATGCCCTCTGAAGACTCCAAAGGAGATAGAGGTACAAAAAGCTCCCTTATCGTGACATTCCTAAACAGCTTGCATTTGCCTATATCAAGACTGCATTCTGGAGAAAGCAAAAGTTAAAGAAATAGAACTTGGAAGAAAACCACTCAGTTTAGTCTATGCTTTGTCACCAACTCACTTTGTGACCTCTGACATGGAACTTACACCTCACATCCCTCATTTGGAAAACTGGAATAATCACACTTCTTTATTTGCCAGGGGAGCTATATGCTTCGATGATGCTGCATGATGCTTTGAAGATATAAACTGTTATCTTAATAAACTTGAACTTTAGATAAGCAGTTAAAGGTGCTTATGTAAACTGTAAATAGAAAAGATGATTAAGCTATGCTACTCGAAATGGAAAAACAAATTTTGATTGCATTTGTTCCTTGCACTTCCTTTCATTCCTAAATATACTGTAACAAACATCTATGTTTGTAGGTATCAGCACATGTACCTTAATTGGAATATTCCATATTGGAGGACTTCAGGGGTGACTCACATTCTGTGAATCAATTCCTTTAACTGCAGATGCAAATGCTAAGTAGCTGTAAATGACGTAATCTTTGATATATACTATGTAAAGCATCCTTCATAGCAGTTGCTTTTGTTTGCAGAGTGCTTACTGGCAAAGATGGGAAGCAAGCAATTTTAGTTAAATTCAATGGCACTTTAATTTCATATCTGAATGCCCCCTCTCCTCCACGTTTCATTAATTTGATTCATCTATTCTATTTTCTCAGAGACAGAAAAGAGATATTTAAAACAAAATACAATCTTAAGGATGTTATAATGACAAAAAAAGGCATGGGAGGGAGTGGGCAAACTTTTCACTCGGTGGAACAAGGGGTCCTTTCACTATGTGAAATGCAAAATGATCTTTATCAGATAATGGTCTACTCCATAAGCTACTACATGCTACGCGCAACTAGCAGCCTTAGCGGATATAAAGACTAAACAGATGCACCAAGAATCAATCTCTTTCAAATTCTGGTCCCTCAAGTAAGGGTAACGTGGTCTTCTCAGGAAACTGCTGAGTCTTCAAAACAGTATCTGTGGCAGTATCTGGTATTCTTTCTTCAAGACCATCTTGAAATTTCCTGCTTTGTCCTACAAAAGTTGGCCTGCTTAAGCTCAGCATCACTTGTCAAAGTACAAAGTGCCTGAAACACAGATGCAATACATACTTTTCTGTGGTTCAGCTTTTACCAGAGGTACATGACACTGATAAGTTTTTGTATGTTTCAGGAAATTTCACTTCCTCATTAATTTCCCCTTCTTTTGTCAGTTAAATAAAGAGGGGAGGAAAAAAAGGCCACATCAAATTCAAGACAGCCTCTGTCTTTAATGAACTTTTCAAAACGAACATTGCCTCTTGTGCACAGATTCAGCAAGTTAAAAATTGGAGCAATTATGATGGATGCTGTGCTCACTAACTTTTGGCCTAGAGACTTCCACCAGAGCTATATAAGCAGACTCCCTCCTACCATCAACACTCCCAATCAATACCTTTTACATATTACTATGTTATTATTAATTGCTAGCTCTTAGTCGAGGATTTATCCCATTATAAGGGTGTGGTTTGCATGTCAACTTCTGTCTACCCATGAAAGGTAGGAAGATGGGCAGCATGTAGATTGTGTTTGTTTCATCTGTCACCCACAAATTAGATCCACACTATGAACTTCTGTTTTATA
Organism: Crocodylus porosus; assembly: GCF_001723895.1. NCBI lineage: Eukaryota > Metazoa > Chordata > Crocodylia > Crocodylidae > Crocodylus > Crocodylus porosus. The sequence goes on along the minus strand of NW_017728886.1, from coordinate 248,194,203 downwards.
GACGTGTCTTTTTCTTATAAAGAATTTGAGTCTCCTACTACAAACATAATAAACCACCATTTATATTTGTGTCAAGTTGCATTGCCACAAACAAACAGGGCTTGTGGGTATTTCTGAGTTTAGTAAGCACACACAACAGCACAGAATGCATGAATGTCAGGACATTTACTGTGGTTACCCGAATAAAACATGACCCTGACTGCAAGATGACCCCCCCACAAATAATTAGATTCTATACACAGAAAATTTATAAATGTATTATAATTTTCCATGCAAGGAACCCAATAATTAGAGGATCACCTTAAATTCTCCCCGCCTACTACTGCAATTGGTGAGTGGGGCAGTAATGGGGCAGGCAGTGAGAAAGAGTGGGGAAGGCATTAGTGGGGCACATGGTAGGGCAGTTATACGGGGTGGCGTGCCAAGCAGACAGAGAGAGAGGCAGGCAGCTTGCTCCCTGCTGCCTGCCCCATCCACTTATCCCCCCCACCTTTGTGCCCAGCCCCACCCACAGCCTCAGGTTGCCCCAATTCCCGCTTCCCATCCTCCCCTTCACTTCTGCCAGCTGCAGCCTGAGGTTCCTGCTCCCCTTCTTCTCACCC
>NW_017728886.1:248171089-248193501 GCF_001723895.1 Crocodylus porosus | reverse complement strand
CGACCTGCTCCACACCCCAATAGATGGGGGGAAACCTTGTCTTCTAATCAAGTAAATATGGGACTTGTACAATCTCCCACCAAATGTACAAATGTTCTACAGTTCTGCAAATCAGGCTCCAGAATCTTGAATTGGGTGCCCAGAAGATGTGGAGAATTGCACTGAATTATTTTTAAAATAAGAACATTGTATCTCCAGAAGTTTTCAGCCTCGTTACCTACCTACCTACCATCTAACTTTTAGAGCAAGCAAACAAAGGACCTACAGCCTCTTTCAGTACACAATATAGATTCACCTCCCGAGATGATGCAAGTGTTTTGTTGAAAAAATAGTAAGTGATCATATGGTTGATTAATGGCTGCATATTACATGCTTGCCCGAATTAAGGTTTCTGGGGCATTGCTTAACTTCTGAGTGCTTAATTTTGCAGCCTTTATATTTTTCTAAACAAGAGCACAAACTGAAAAACAAGTTCAATCCTATGGAACCATAGCAAGCTCCACTGGCACCATCTTTGGGGCTAAAACCTTTAGTTCCAGAGCACAGGTTTATATCACCTGAGCTAACAAAAACTGATAGGAGTAGATTATCTTCCTCTGAGGGGGTCTGGTTTGCAATATGGAGTTGACATACTGAAACCAACTTGTACCAGAAGTAGTCTAGATTAGTGAATCTCAACCAGGGTGCCATGAGATCCTTTCAAAGGTGCCATGGGGTGCCACACAAACATTAGCACTGCTACAAATGCAAACATTATTCATAAGCTAAACTGAGAGACTTCAAATAGGAATTCACAGTGTTAAAAACATTCTGACCTGCTGTGGTCTCTCTCAGTTCTTTGCAACAGAACAACTGCTCTATTATTTTTCCATAGTCAAAAAAAAAAATGAGTGCAGACTAAAAGCTAGCTAGCTAGCATTTCCCAAAGAGGTGGCTGGAGTCTAAAGCGGTTGAAAACCACTGATCTAGATGCTCTATACAGCTCCAGAATGCTAAAATTAGCTTCGCTGAGAAGGGTCATAGGTAAATAATTCTTCTTCTGTTGTCAGGATGCTCCCTAATTTCTGCCTAGGCTTTGAGCAAAAAGGGAGAAAAAACTGTTTTACAGATAAGGGAAAATTTTATGTGGGTTCACAAAGAACAATTTTGAAGGCCACGGTAAAGAAGCATAAATCCCTAAACTACTTTGAGAAAATTTGAGCCGAGATCTGCACCAAGGAAATGAGTTCATAGAAGGAACATTTGGTTACAAATAACTAACGTTTTAAGGAAATAAATACTCTCTCTGCTATATTTGGATTTTTGTTAACATCTTAAGAAAATTGCCGATAAAGCAAGAGAAGCAGTCAAGCATTATAAAAGCACGACTCAGGGGTGATGAAAATCAGTTCAGGGATAGGCAAGAGGAAGCTAATCCAGGATTTCATCTGTAACCCGTCTTGACAAAAGCTGCCATGTTAACTTGTCTAGTTTTAATTTGGTTTGTTTTCACCCCCTTCTATAACCAACAATTTTTAAACCTTCCTTGCAACTTTTCGCAAAAGAGAAGGCCAGAAACGTCCAACTGGGATACCTATATGTATTTTCCAACGTTTTCCCCCCAAGAATATGTTAAGAAACAAGTAAAGTTTTTCTTTTTAACTGCTTGGATTGCAAACCACACTTGTATTATCTTTAAAAAAATTAGAGTCACATAACCTCCATCTCCAATTACCAGTAGCAGAGAACACTGTTGACAATCCTTCAACAGACTGAAAATACCAAAGTTATGAAGCAGTGTAAATTTTAGTCTTAAATTAATGTAGAAAATGTTACTAAACCAAGGGCTCAAGACCAGTATGACATCTTGAAAACTATCTATGAATGAACACTATATACCCAACTGAAAGTCCATAATTCAGGCAATACTTTCTAGTAGCTCAAAAGTTATCAGTTGCTATAAATTACATTGAGGATATTATTGCAAAACACAATTATGGCTCAATAAAACTCACTGAATTCTCAGTGTAAAGACTACACTGATTCTGGAATACCGAATTAGAAAAACAAAAGTTCTAAAGTTGAGACAAGATGTCTCATTCATAGCTCTGAAAAGGCTATATATGTCAATAAAATTTTGAAGGGCTCTCATATGTGTAGGCAAGCTCAGGAAACCAAAGCAATTCGTGTTGAGCAATGAGAAAGATAAGTTATGCATTACTGTGTTAAGCATAATCAGCCTTCATAATTAGTTTGCTATTTACAGTATCTGCTTCTTGGGAAAGTACCCTTTTCATTTTTTAAGCCTCAAATTATTTCTTTGCATCTACAGGTGTTAAATATCCCGCTGGACAATATTATCCTGTTGGCCAAGACAGGAATAGATTACCTATTAAATGCCTTGTACATGGGTCCGCATTTCAAACTAACGAATGGTTAGATCTTAGGTAAGACAGAATCACAAGAACCTATAAAAAGAGGAAAAAACTGAGAGAGCATGAGCACAGCAACAACAAGAGGGTTCATCATGAGACTGGAGTATTCTAGAGTGTTTCCAGGCACACATCTTTTCTTTTCTGCTGCTTTTTAAGCTTGTCAAGGTAAGCCAACAGCACTAAACCCAAGAATTACTTCACATATTTCCTAGGATACAAAGGCAAGAAACTTGTGGAAAATACTGAAATTTTAGAATGGATGCAAACTTCCAAAATCTTTAGAAGCTTTGCAGAACTTACTTAGATTTTCTGAAAATGGCAGCTATTAATGCTACTACTTGGCATTTATACAGTGTTTAATTTTTAAAGCTCTCTATGTACATACCTAAATTAACCCTAATAATATTCCTGTGAAGCACTGTAACTATTTGATAAAAAGCTGAAGCACATAGGTTGGCCATCTCACTTCTGCTGCTGCTTCACACCCAGGACAATTAATTTACATAAAAAAATCCCAGTAAATAAAAATCAAGAATTCCTTGCACCCACTACCACAGTCAAACAACTGAGGTAGAATATGTGCTTTCCCTTCCCCCATAAAACAGGCAATATACATACAAATACAGTAATTTAAATGAGAGAACCACAGCCCTGTCCAGACCATGCTTTCAAAATGAATCCATAATTCTCTGTTGTCACAGCAAGCACTAACTATGGCTTGTGCCCACATACAACAAGGTTTAAACTGAAGAACGAAGTTTCTTGTCAGAGGCTTGGCTTTTACACAATGGTCTTTTAGCGAATGGTTTATCCCATTTTTAATTGGCTGTGTTGACAGAGAACCTAACCCTATTCAACAGGTTCAACCAGGCCCCTATCCTCCAGCTTCCCTTAATGGTAGAAAATTTCAAAGGGCATTAAAATTCACCAGAGCACAAGCTGGTAATGCCACCCTTTGTTACTGTATGCTCTACTGAGCCTCTTTTACCTTCTCTGTCATAGATGTCACAGCTGGATTCCAACCTAAAAAGGGCCAGGCAGGAGCAGAAGAGAAAACTGATGTAGAGTTGGCAATAGTAACGAATACGGTGTTCAATAAAAAGCCCTGATTCTTCAAGCACTACACCAGTCCCCTCCTGGTTCTATACAACACAAAGCATAAGTTTAAAAATAAATGAGGAGTTTGAGTGAATATGCAGACACTGTTACATACATCCCTGAAGCCTGAAGGGTGCAGAGCCAGGATGAACTCTTGGTAGAAACTGGGTATGGCTAAGGAAGGAGAGAATGAAATAAATGATGGATCTGGTTCTACTGGCTTTTCTTAGGAGAAAAACATCAGGGAGGAAGATTTACTATTCCTAGTTAATAAATTCATAAACTTCCTATTCATCAAACATAATGAAAATCACCCATGTGCTTTTGAACACTCAGACGTACACAAATTGTAGGGAGTCCAGCAGAAAGCAAAAAAAAAGTGGTTAGAGGTCTAGAAAACATGACCTACAAGGGCACATTTGATAACAGTCTTCAAATATGTGAAGGGTACATATCTGGAGGATAAACTAATAGACCATGGCTGCAGAATAGTAACAGTAACAGCAACAGCCTTACATTTCAACAAGGGAAATTTAAGCTGGATATTAGGAAGAACTTTCTCATTATGACAGTGGTTAAGCACTGGAAGAGATTAGCTAAAGAGATAATGAAATCTCCGTCCTTGGAAAATTTTAAATGCAGATTAGACAAACACGAGGATGAGATGGTTTAGATCAGGGCTGTTGTGGGACCAGATGAGTGGCATAGTGCTCCAGCTTGAATGGGACCCATACTGTGTTCAGCACTGATCCCAAACTGGCTGCAGTGAGTACTGCATGCTGTGCAATCCACTTGGGGCAGCCACTGCATGCAGTGTGGCTGCCACTCTGGCTGGAGTGGACCACATGCATTGTGCATTCTGGTCACTACAGGACCTGTGCCACAAGCTGCATGGGTCCTAGACCAGCTGGAGTAGCTGCCAGATCCATTATGCTGGGAAAAGGGAATGGGGAAAATGAAGGTCTGTGTGTCTGATTTGACACCATGACAGAGGCACGTGCCATGCCCTGCATGGGTCTGATGAGATCCCAGGGATAGCATGGAGGCTGGATAGTAGGGCTCTGCAGGCTGGATCTGGCCTGTATGTTTGATGTCCTTGGTTTAAACAGAGATGATTCTGCCTTGAGAAGGGGGCTAGATCTGATAATTTCCTGATATCCCTGCCAGTCTTATTTTTCAATGATTCTATGAAGATAATGGTCACTGTAGTTTTTTTATTTAGAGGGAGACAGAACAGGAGAAAAATCCAATGGCAAATAGGGGGAACTGGAGAAGTTGGTAAAGATTTATCTGAAGAAATATTATGGAAAGTTTAATTGTTCTCTCAAAGGTTTTTTATTGGAAATCCGAAGACTAAATTCAGTTATTTAAGTGTAAATTAGAAGTTCAGGGCAAATATCCATGCAATCCCAATTATGGTGTTGCCAAGAAAGCCTCCACATTATGATCAACCTATTTTGTTAAAAATAAGATTTAGCTCCCATCATAAACATTTATGAAATTCCTTTCACAAGATCATCCCAAGGAGGTTTAAAAACAAATTAGCATACAAGTACAACAATAAGGGCAAAAACATGTCATAAAACTATCAAAAACACAGAAAATATAGACAGTTAAGCTTATTAACAGTTAAAGATTGCAAATTAATGTGCATAAATTCATAGTATAACATTACATAGGATTTAATATATACGATCCGGCTACATTGACATGTAACAGATAAAATACAAGAAAGCTGACAACTGTTTTCCTCTACATTCACATGCTGTCCCCATTTATTCCCTGTGTAGAATGCATGCGTGATTAGAGAGTTTCATACCATCTTTCCAAGTCTAATTAGCAAAGATAGGAGATGAAATATCAAAGAAGGTATTTTAGTGGGTTTCAGTTTTTCAAGTGTTTTTCCTTACAAGAGTATTTTATTTACTTGGAATCTAGATACTCCTTCTCCTCTTTGTTTTTTTCCTACTATTTTACATGTGTGTCCTACTTTTTGCCAGACAATTACTGGTCTGCTTATTTTACTCCCTCAAATACTTAGTAACTTACCTTTATATTTTACCTATTGAAAGAACAATGTGCAGAATTATGCTTTAGAAATACTACAAGTTTAGTAACCTAGGTACACTGTAGAAAAGGCCAATGTCATGCATTTTCGATTTTAATCAAATCATAATTAAAAAAAAACTGTACCTGTCATTCACACACTGATAATTTAACACAATGCTAACGTGCTAGTATTTCTAGCATGTACCATTCCTTTGTCTGGTTGTGTCACTGGCATAAAAAAGCTCTCCCTCCATTTGTCAAAATACAAATTGAAGCCCTCTGCACTCCTTATCCACAACACTACTCTGATAAGACTACTGTCTGGCATACCACACATACCCAATTATAACATATACCTTGGTCTGGGAAAGCAAAAAAAAAGAAGGAAAAAAAAACCACATGGGGCAGTGGGCCTAGCTCACCTGGAAAACCATACAGCTTCCTTGGTTACAGAAAGATGCATACTAATTGATTACTGGGGACAAAAACAATCAGGGACAAGAGTAAATGTCATAGATTAGTAAGAAGGATTCCAAGGGGTAACACTAAGCAGAGAACATAGAGGAAGAGCCAAGTCCAGTACTTAGTATCACTCACTCCCTCTATTCAGCTCCAGAACTAAAGATTTAACCCTAACAGCTGCTGCTGAATTGGCTTTTGCTCAGCCAAAAACTGCAGCTAATTCAGCAGTGGCTGTTACAGGGTGAAACCTTTAGCTTTAGAGCTGCAAGGAGAGGGAAGTGACACTCACAACAAAACCCTGTCTCTCCTGCATGGGCCTGGGAAGGAAGCATGGCCCTAGCAGCCATTCCACCATTTCCATGCTTCCATTGAAATCAGCTCTCTCAGCTAACACACACACACCAGTTTTTGGATGGCTAATTTTTGTGCAAAAGGCAAGCGCAGTATGCAAGTAAATACAGACAAAGCACACCTGACTTCCTCTATATCTTGTGCTATCCACTATTTTAGGAGAGGGATCTAAGCAAGACAATAATTAGTCATCCTCTTACAATGAAGATACTAGAAGTGGAACTAAACATAGTACTGCTGACTATGAAGGACTGTGGAGAACTGAGTCAGGAACCTTAATTTTGCATTCAGCTAGGGGAACAAAAATTTGAATCCTGTCCTGATGTACAACAAATATTTACTACTGAACAATTTGTGATGTGAGGCCAATTAAGCAAATGTTGCATTTTTGAAGCTATGTAATAACAGAAGCTGCACGTTTACAGAGCAACACGTTTTCTGTTGTATGCAAGTGAAACTCTTTGGTACCTTATTTACTTCCATGATTTCCCTTCTCTCCTCACTAGCAAAACGAAGCTGGCTGGCAGCCCCATGATCATCATGCTTGGATCCATCCTCTTCAATATATGGAATAAGTTGCTGTGAAGGCAAACGAATTGTTATACAAAACAAACACTCTTGTTGCGTGCTGCAAGCAGGAGGTCATTAGGAGGCGGCACTTGCTTTTTTTAACTAGTGCACACTGCCCTAAACAGAGGAGATGGAGACATGGTTTATATGCAAGTCCCGCTCTACACGTTACAGGTACTGTGCAATTAAATGAAACCAGCTACAAGCCATAAGAAGTCCAACCAGCTATAAAGTTGGACCTTGAAAATGTGTACCGATTATAGCTGGTTGCTATCGAGCCTTAATTTGCATAGGTAGCAGGGTCTGCTCTGTGGCGGGACTCTCAGGCACCCGGGTGCACCATACTGAGCTGGAGCTGAGTCCTGCAACTGAGGGCCCTGGCAGAGCTCCACAATTGCCAGGATCCAGAGTCCCACAGCTTCACTCTGGGTCAGAGCAGCACCCTGTAGCTGTTAAGATCCACAGTCCCACAGCTTGGATGCTGGGTCCTGGCATCATCACGCCCAGTGGGGGAACTCAGCTGGTTTCTGTCAGCTGCAGGGTGCGGCTGTGATGTCCCAGGCCCAGGCCCAGGGGTGTGTGGAGCCCACAAGCCTGGGAGATCACAAGAGCTACATCTGGGGATGTGTGGGATTCCCCCTTGGCTGGGAGCCCAGCAGTTGAAGAGCCTCCCAGGCATGGGAGCTTGCTTTTTGCCAGTAGAGGAAGCCCAGAATCAAGCTCCCCCTGTAATGGCAAAAAGGCTCTATGGGATCTAAAGCACACTCTCACAAATCACAACTCCTGCCATATATGTGTGGCATGGCAGGAGGCGTGATTGCGTGGATCACGTGTTAGATCCCATTGCACCTTTATTTGTATGTGTACAGGGGCCTGGAAAGGCCAGCACAATGGTTGCATACATTGCCCCGCTCACCAGGGAAAAATTATGCTTTGAACAAATACAATCCCCCGCTGAGCAACACCTGGGCCAATGTACTTGCACAATCTTCAACATGGCCTGTAAAAGGACAAAGTCCAACCATTATTTTTAAGTCCATGCCAACCACCTTTTTATTTTTGAACTTTGTATATTGTGGATGTACCTAAAAGAATCTTGACAAAAAAAGATGTCAAATAAGACTTTGGCTTTAAAGACTTTTAGAAATCATAGAAAATTAGGGTTGGAAAGGATCTCAGGAGGTCATTTAGTCCAACCTACTGCTCAAAGCAGGACCAGCCCCAACTAGATCATCTCAGCCAAAGTTCTGTCTAGCTGGGTCTTGAAAACCTGCCAGAATGGAGATTCTACCACCTCTCTGGGTAGTTGTAATAGTGCTCAGCTCAAATATCACATAATTCATCATTTCCTGCAAAATTACCATAGTGAATACAACTGGTCTGAAGCCAAAAATCACTGATGAAGCACACCTGAATGGATATTAATATCAGTACCATTCCTTTACAGAAAAAACCCTCCAAAACCCCCCACAGGATACTATTTTTTTTCTATGCAATGAAAAGTACTACTGTACAAGTTAAGAACATTAGCCCGTTAGATTTTTTAATAATGGCTTATAGTTAATGGGCTCTGCATATGTAGGCTGCTGACAGATGCAAATAAAACAAACAAACAAACTCCCCCAAAACCACTCCACAAACCAGCGCTTTACCAGAAGAGGAAGTGCGTTATTTTGACTCAGCTCCCCTGTGTCTGTATAGACTGTGCAATTAAGTGGGGCTTTTTGGCATTTTTATCTAAAGCTGTTTCAATCAACTATTAAATAAAAGCGCCAAAAAGCCTCACTGAAGCACACAATCTATAAAGATGCTGAATGAGCCAGGTCAAATTAATGTGATGCCTTGGTATGTGCTGTTTTTGGCGCAGGGGTGCACCAAGCTTAAAGCGCTGTTTTTTTTTCATGTCTGGAAGCAGCCGTTGTCTGTTACTTGGTTCTTTATCCTTCCATGCTGGGAAAAAATGGGATTTTGAAATGCTATAAATTTCAACACAGTAACTGAGTCCTCAAAACTTGACGCTTCCAGCAAAATTACCTTCTTTCAGATGTGAAGGCAGTGTAACTAAACTGAAGAATATTAATTAATGGAAATATGGAAAGAAAGGATAAGGATGAGGGAATATGTTCTCAATCAAATTTATGCTCATGTGTGGCTCTGGAAACTCAACCATTTAGGTTAAAAGAATGTGGCAAAAAAAGATCTCAACTGTTACTGCCACAGTTCAATATTTCTGTTATACTTCAAATGGCACAAGCAGTTACCTCGTATCCACCACATTTATAAACTTAATGCACTAAGAGTGAAAGTTTCAGTAATGCTGCAGAATCGGTCTCTGCTCAAGGGTTTTTTAAGCAAACACAAAATGCTCATCTTAAAGTATAAGAGTAAAACCTACTGCCCACTTCAGACTTTCCCCAATATAAAAACAAAACAGGAAAAAAAAAAATGCAACACATTATTTGACAGCAGCTCTAGGAACAAAATGGCTCTGGGTAGGAACTTTAAAACTTGGCATGTCCATGTCCTAATTTCAGAAGCATCACCATGTTAAATTCTCTCAGAAAACTGATTTTAGGTACCAACATACACTTGAACTGTCTTCGAAAGTGGAGAAGCCATTAGGACTACCCAGTAGGGAAGTGAAAGGTTAAACAATTAATCATTTAACCAATAAGTGCAGTGATAGCCGGTTGGCTTACTGGTTATCTTTTAGCTTGGGGAGGGCAAGGTTGGGCAAGGAAGTGGGGAAGCGAAGCAGTGTGGTACCTCAGCAGCAGTCAGAAAATCACCAGGGCAGGCAGAATGCAGGAGTGAGGAGGAGGGGTTGGGGACTAGTACCCATATCCTAAGATGGGTTTTCAACCTTTTTTAACAAGCATACCCCCCCTTCTGTCTCAAAGTTTCAGCTCATGTACCCCTTTATACTAAATTATTTGGGGAGGGGGGGCCTGAGCACATGCACACATGCACTTCCCCCACCCCCAGCAGGTAACTTTGTGGGGTAGGGGAATGGCCCAGGGTGGAAGGCATACTGAGCCCCCCACCGTGGTGAGAGAGAGAGTAAGGTACAGACAGGGGCAGAGACTGGGGTGAATGAGGTCTTGGCTGGGCCAGGTCGTGGGACAGCTGGAGCCTGGGTGGCTCATCCAGGGGCATGGGGGGCCTCCTGCCACTGTGCACATCCCAGTGGAGGCCTGGGGTAGACGTGTCCTCCTGACTGGTGTGCAGGGCAAAGGTGGCTGTTGCTGTGTGCTGGGCTTCGCACACTCCTGCAGCTGCTCTGGGAATGGTGTGATACCACATGTGTCCTGCCAGTGCAGCACAGCGGTAGTAGGCATGTGGCATCACACCGCTTCTGAGCCACTGATGAGTCTACCTCCAGTCCCAAACAGCATCTCCCTCTTCACATTTGAATCCACTATGAGTCTATGTTTGCCTATAGTACAGGATGCTAGCCTGTGGTATTGGCAGCCGGTGTGGGAGGGAGCTGGGAATGTAGCAGCAGACAGGGCAGAAAGCAGAGCAACAGATCAGTCAGGGAGCACAGACTAGGGAGCAGAAAGCTAAACACTAAATCAGGCAGGGGAAGCGAACTGGAGTAGCACTGGGGGAGGCTGCAGAGCTTGCCTTCTGGCATATGTGCTAAAAAAATTGGCTTCCACTGTTTCACAGCCTTTGATTTAACTTCTTAGAAAGTAAATTTTTATCTTGCTTCTTTTTTTCCTCTCTCCCCTCTTTTAATAAACGTAGTATTTGATAAAATTTACTAATACTAAGAACATTAAAGTTGAATAAGTAAAGCACTCAAAATTCAGGGAGTCTAATCAACTTAAATTAGCAATAAGATGCATGTCATAGTTGCTTCATGTCCTGACAAGGAGTTGAACTGTAAAACGATGCTAACTAAATTATTAATACATTTACACTGAGAAGAGATTTATATTAAAATGTTTAGGTCAATAAACTTCTATCAAAGAAAAAAGTACGGCAATAAATAAGAAGAAAGTCTTTAAAGATGATAGTTTTGTTGATGGAATAAAGAAATCTAGGAGCAGGAAAGGAGACTACGTACGACTCAACAGCTTCTCCTTTTGAACGCAAAAATAACTGCTTTACATCACAAGTTCACCCAGCCCAGCAGCATAATTCTATTATGTTTAGCTCATCTTGCACCTTTTCAAACTACTGTGTTCTACTAGCACATTTTTCCTTTCTGTACTAGTATATTTTCACTTCAGAACAAATAAAGAGGCTCTGAAGGAATATGAAAGGGGGATAACAAAATACCGAAAGCTCCAGACAATGTGGATAAGACATCTCTTCGCTCTGTTTCATAATACACAAGACAAGGGACAAATGGAGAGGTAGCACAATGCATAATGGAGGTATTGAAAGGTATCCATGAGGTCATGTTTTAGCAGTTTGTGGGAAAAAAAAAAAAGGAAACAAAGAGCAATGGTCTAAAGTTGCAGCAAGGGAAGTTTATGTTAGATACTAGGAAAAATTCTCACCAGGAGGGCAGGCTATGCAGAGAGGTTGTGGAATCTCCATCCTTAGAGGTTCTTAAGACTTGGCTAGACAAGGCCAAGGCTGGGATGATATAGTTGAGGATGGCGCTGTTTTGAGCAAGGGCTAGATCAGGGCTAGATCAATGTTTCTCAGCCCGTGGGTCATGACCCAAAAGTGGGTTGCAAGAATATATAAAAGGGTTGTGAGCAAATATTAAAAATGGAGTCTCCTTTAAAGGAGAAAAACCGTGGTAAACTGTGGCTTCTCCCTTGCAGGCTGGCAGAGTTCCAGCCTGCTTGGGGCAGCTTGATGCCCCCCATACCTTACACTTCCTCCCCACCATCCCCCCACACAGAGGGGACTGGGGGCAGCGGGTTGGGAGTGAGGGGCACTGAGTTGGAACTGTCCACTGATGTTTACAAATGGGTCCTGGTACAAAAAAAAAAAAAAGTTGAGAACCACTGGATTAGATGTCCTCCTGAGGGCCCTTCCAGCTCCAATTTTATGATTCCTTTAAAATAAGCAGCTTTTTTTTTTGACTGAAACAGTTTAACAAAGTGACACATGGTAAAATAAATATATGTCAGCCACAACAATTTTAAATAAAAACAAATGCTTACCTCTATGGGGACAGGATCAAGCCCTGCACAGTTTTCATTGCATTTGTCATAGACTAATCTTAATTTTCTGAAGAGTATTGACAGTTGACGGAGATGTTCTTGCAGCTTTCCTAATCTGTCTTGGTATGTTCCAGTGTGATAGGTGACACCATTTGGCAACTTAAAAAGCCAAAACAACAAGTTATTTATTTATTTCTGTATTAACACAAATTCTCTCTTCCACCAATAAAATAATGTAAATAAGGATATGGACATATAGAATAATTTACCATATGGTAAAAAGGAGCTGGGATTTAATTTGGGTCTTCTATTTTGTGGTATCTGCTATGCACATACTTTTTATCCAGTAAGTGGAAAGCCTGTAATTTACTTCTCTCTTTGAAGGCTAAAAGGTCCCAGGTTAGTTTCTATTTATGAAATAGTCAGATCATGCAGTTAAGCAGTTATTGTGAAATACAATAATCTCTTAGTGTATATATAACCCTACAAAATGGCCTTTTATTTTTAAATACATGACAATACATGCACTTTGCCCACTAACACAGTCATGGATGTTACAGTGCAGAGCTTTGCTGCAAAGAGAATGGGAGTATCTGCTGATTTGATGTGCTAAATCACACAGATCCACACACATTCACCCCAATTCAAAATAGAAAATCTTTTTCAAGTTTTCCCTACAGTCAGAAATGAAAATAATGACAATTTCTTTCCTTTAGAAAATGCTCACGCTCATAAACTTTATAGTAATCCAAGATTCCTTGTGTCACACATCTGCCTGGCTAAGAAACAAAGTAAAAAACTCATTTTCTTACTGCTGGTCATTCAGAGAACAAAAGAGGTTTAGTGGAGATCCATCTTTGCCAAGTACTGAAAGGATATATACGCATAAATGTCCACAAAAAGAACTGAACCATCAAATCCATAAAAAACATTTTAGTACTGCTACATAAAATACAGAATAAATGTGTTATTAAATGATAATGTTCATTTCTATCACTCAATTTAGGTGCATTAGAAGCATATGGCTTTCTTTAAGCATTAAAAAGAGGACCTGGACAGACGCTTTATATTTATTAAATCAATTACATATGAATTAAATTGAACTTAAAGCAACATTTCCTTGGACTGTTTACTTTTTTACTAAAATAATTTAGGTAAAGAATACAAATGTAGCTTTTGTATTTTTTTTTTTCAAATCTTTCATCTGGTTGAAGGTAATTTTTCAACCAACTGGTTATACCTTGATTACTGTATTTTCCTGCATACCACACTCTCCCCTACCCCATACAACACATACCCTGTTTTTGGAAAACAAAATGTAGGGGGAGAAAAGATTTTTCCAGTCATGGCTGGCTGCATGACTCCAGAATAAGACTTTCTGGAAACAGAGCATCCAGTAGCCAGTTGGGAGCTGGGTGAGGACTGGCAGCAGGAACCTCCTGGTGTGGTAGGACAACAACAAGGCTAGGCCACAGACTGTGGCAAGGGCAGTCGTAAGATTTATTTCTTTAATGCATATAGTTTTTATATGAGTTTCTGTAAATAATAAAGTGTTGCTTCCATGTTACAAAACTCATCATGCTATTATAGGCTGCATGCAGCCGCCTGCTCAGCCCCGGCCAGCTCAGTGGCTTTTCAGCCAAAAGCTACTGCCTCACTAGCATCTGTGAGAAGGTTAACACTGGACTCCATGCCTGCTGTCTGAGGGACAAGTGACAGTCAGCTTGGCAACCACAAGTCACCATCTGCTTGCTCTATTCTAAGGACAGGAAACCCCCAGCACATATGCCAATTAGTGGCATGTGGAGACATTTCCCTCAGCATGCCAGGAGGTATGCCGAAGAAAAGAAGTTTTTTTTAAGTTACTTCTCTGAAGCAACCACAGCTCCCGGCACGATAGCAGGTACCGAAGGTGGGGTGAGGAGAGCATAGGTAACGTGGAAACACTGTCTGCGTTCTGCTGACCATACCCCCATGTCTGTGGTGATGCTGAGCACGTCACAAAGCTTCAAACTCAGCCACAGACACAGAGGGCAGGGCCAGCGAATGCAGACTACGTTGACTGCGTTGTCCTGACCCCACCCCTGGGGCCTGCTGTGGTGCTGGAGCTTTTATGAACTTTTGTGAAGTGCTCAGCACTGCCATAGACATTGGAAGCCCCTTCCCCTCTGCATACACGAGGGAAGCATGTGGCTCTGGGCAGCAGCTAAACTCTCAGTTTGCAAAGCATAGCACCAGCACCAACACACAGTAGTTTGTTGGTGATGGTAACGTGCTTTGCAAACTGAGAACTAATGTTGCATATTATTCAGTTTACTTTGCTCTGTTAAAATCGATTCACACTTAGTTTCTGCTCTTTCAACCCAGGTTGTATTATTCTGTTTTTTACTTGCTTAAAACAGTTCATTATTCAGCTTATTTTAATCTCTCTACTGTGCATTCCTACATTTAAACATTTCATAATGCACACCCTTTTTGTTTGTTTTTCTGCTCTCCAAATGCCTTCTTGGAAATATTTCAATAATTCAGTTCTTTCTGATTTTCTGCTTTCTGTTTGCCTGTTTACATTGTTTGCATGAACGTCAGGAAATGTTAGTTAGAAGGCATACAAAGGTAGTATATGAAATCTTATTTATTGTCACCAGGTTTAGAATTTTTAGAAAACCTGGTATTTACTGAAAAAGGCAACATCTATTATTATTAACTACTTTAATATACAGTGTGTCCTGCCATGTACCACCCAACTGTGGTTTTGTTTTTCTGGCATGCCAGCGCTCTGGCACCTTACACGGTAGACATATTTCTTTCAGCACCCTGGCCAAAAATATTGCTGTATTCAATGCTGCTTCTACTCCAGGGGACTCACCTGTGGTTTAGTGGTAGAATCCTTTTCTACCACACAGGAGACCTGGGTTCGATTCCCAGATACTTCTACAACTACAGCCATGGAGGCACCAAACATCTGGACTCAGTCTGATCTTTGGATTCAGTGGCCTAAAAGGAGGATGGAAGGTCTGGGCAGCCTTCACTCCTCCAAAAGTTTCTGTCCAGATATATGTATATGTATATGCATATGCATATGCTATGATCCAGGAGGATTGATGGTTGTCATCTACTCCAGAGAAGGAAGGAAAAAAAAAAAAAGAAAAAAAATCACCTTCTCTACTTAAGATGCATACCACAGCTAGGATGGGTGATTTTGTAGAAAAAGTGTATGTGGTACCCAAGTAAATACAGTAAAGTTATTCCACACAGACATCTCTGCAAACCTTACAGAATCTTAGTTGGCATATGCTGTTTTCCCTGGCACAGAGTTGTATCATGGATGCAACACTCATCTTTTTTTTTTTTAATTAAAATATGTAAATTCATGAGGAAAGATGCTAGATACCATTCTAAAATTATCAAACTATTATTCATAATTTTTTAGACCCAGTGCCCAATTCTTTTGGAATATTTTTGTGTCTAAACAAAATTACAAAATAGCAACAGGTAATTTCTAAGCAAGTTTAAAAAAAAAAAAAAAGCATGACAGGAACAAAACATGCCGATTTTACTTGCCTACATGTTTTGAGAATAAGAGTCTGTTCTCAGAACAGAACTATAGCCAGGAACGAGTTTGTTAATTCTCTCAGAAAACAGCCTCTTAGCCAAGATTACCTGTGCCATTTCTGGACTAGGGAAAGAACATGAAAAGTATAAGACTCAATTTTGGCTAGAAAACAGTATTACGGAATAAGACTGATCAAATGGGATTCTTCAGTCTGGAAAAACGCAGGCTCGGGGGGACCCGATAGCTGTCTATAAGTACATCAGGGGTGTAACATCAGGATCTGGGGGGAATGCCTGTTCACCAGAGCGCCCCAAGGGATGACAAGGTGAAACTGTCACAAACTCCTCTGCAACTGTTTTAGGCTGGACATAAGAAAATACTTCTTTACTGTCCAAGCCCCCAAAGCCTGGGACAGACTCCCCCCTGAGGTGGTGCAAGCACCTACTCTGGACTCCTTTAAGAGACATTTGGACCTTTATCTTGCCAGGATCTTGTGACCCCAGCTGACTTCCTGCCCCTGGGGCAGGGGGCTGGACTCCATGATCTCTGGAGATCTCTTCCAGACCTAATGAAATCTGTGAAAAGATCTCTGCAAAAATATTATTTGAGGGGCAGCAAAATACAGCAGTGCAATTTGTTTACAAGCGGACTGCCTTCCTCTCAAAACTTAAAAGCAAAAAAAAATGTCTTAACCGGAGATTTGCAAGACGCTCTCTCACTCAACAGAGAGACACGAAGGAGCCTACAAACAGCCTCCCAGCCCGTGCCTGACCCCTGTCCTTCACGCGGTGGGGTCAGGAACTCGCCATCCAAGCGACTTGCCAGGACAGATGCTGAGTCCACGTGGTCGCAGCCCGCGAGCGGTCCAGCACGAGCGACCTGTGCCCGGAGCCGGCCGGAAAGACCCGGCGGAGGGGGAGGGGAGGTGGGCGGCGTTTCTCACCTGCATGTTCCTCAGCAGCTGAAAGATTTCCATGGTCCGGAAGACAATGTCCTGCACGGTCTCCTGGCCGATGCGGCAGAGAGAGGCGGTGTTCACCTCCCGCGCGGCCTGGGCCTGCGGGCCCGAGAAGGCGCCGGGGGGCATCGCTGCCCCGGCCAGGGGTGGAGTGGACATCACTCAGGTCCTGTCGGGGGAAGGAGACGAGCGACGGGGAAAGCTTTGATATCGCACCTCGGATCCAGGCCACGACGCGGGGAAGGGGGGGGGTAGTTACCGTGGAAACCGCCGGATGGGAAAGGACAGAACAGCCCGGATATCCTCCCCGAGCCCGCCGGAAGTGACGTTTGAGCAGGAGGCGAGGCGGGGCGAATGGAGCAGGGAGGGGCGGGGCTAGGAGGCGGCCTAGTGATTGGTGCTCGCTTGGAGCTCAGAACCCCTGGCCCCGGGGAGAAGCGGGGGGGCGGGTGAGTTGCAGACGCGGCAGGGCGTCGTCTGAATGCAGCTTTGTGAGGCTGGGCAGCGGCACCGGTGGAAAGGGCCTTCCAAAAGGAGGTGCCAAGCATCATTGGAAAGTGCTTTGTGTTAAAAGCCAAGGTAACAACGCCAGACACTCATATGTTGGTTCCCCATGGGGAGTGAAGGGAGTGAGTGCTGAAGGTGTACTTGGAGACCGTGATCCATGATGCATGCCAGGTGAAAAACTTGAGAGTTATGGATGGAGTCTACATTTTAGTACACCAGGATCATTTTGCATAGATTCATCTCCTCCCTATTGAAAGTAAAACAGCAATTCTGCTACAAAGGAATGGGAAATCATGAAGACAACAGGTCTTTCTCAAGTTTTACAATTAAAAAAATGCATGTTTCGAAAGGCCACTCAAAATCATAAAATTATTAGTTTGGATGGAAAGTAAAGTGTCATTTATTCTACTTCCAGGACACGTGTGAGAATTCACCTTTCCTAAACATTTTAGCCTTTTCTTCAAAACTTAATGTAACAGAGAATCCATAACTTCCCTCTGCAGCTTGGTCTAAGCTTGGTTTGCCACTCCCAAACATTCAAAAAATATGGAGCATACTCTCACAACCATAATATTTGTCTTAAAAATCATAATATACATCTGGCGTTCTGATTTTGAACAGTTATGGTAATCTGGGATCATATTTTCATGCTTTCCCCTCTGCAATCATGCAGCCTGGAAACTTCTTTTTTTTTAAATAAAGACTGAGAATCTCGTGTATCCATATGAGTACAGGAACTGAGGCCACTGTTTTTCATTTATCTTATTAGTTTGAAAACCAAGCACAAATCCTGCTCATTTTAATAATATAAATAATATTCCATGAATAAAATGAGTAAGATTAGGTCCTCAAGCCTACCTATTTTGTCAGTTCCTTCTGAGACATGATCTATACATAGTTTTGGTTAATTAGGCATATGGTTTTCTTTTGCCAATATAGGTATACTAGTTCAAATCCTTCTGTGGATCCACGTATACCAGTCTAGCCTACCCTTCTTTTCATACAAGAATAGCTATAAAGCACCTTCATATTGATACAAGTATGTCTGCTCCAGGGAGCTTATATTGATTTATCTATTCTTTTTAATTAAATTGGTGGAGCTTTCTAGTATAGAGCCTGAGTTAGCTATTGTACACTGAAAACACAGTTGACTATCTAAGGGCAAATAAATATACTTCTGAACAGAGGGTGAAAAAGAAACTAATATCAGTGCTGGCTTCCTTTTTCTTTTTTAAAGACAATTAAGTTTGAAGGTGAAAAAATCAAAATTCCTGCTTTCACAATCAATTGTCCTATAGCTAGGACATTTTTAAAGATTCTGAAAATGACTGCCTGAAAACCCGGAGGAGGTCATTTGAACACCAGAAGCTTTTTATATCTCCAGTGCATTACAAAGTACAGAGTAAAAGTAGTTTTCTATCCTAATATTACCTTATATAGAGTATATTGTATGAAATGCATCATGTTTTTATTTCTAAGGAAAATCAAAAGTCTGAACTGTGACATACAGATTTCTTAATAGCATGAGAGAAGAAAGTAGCTAAGCATTATTGAGGGACAATCAGAAGCAAGCTGTTGCAGCAATTATCTTTGCCCCTTGGAAACAGATTAATAAGGGGAAGGAAACAATACATAGCTTTTTCTGACTGTGAGAAAACAGTAATTTTCTTTCTAAGACATTCCCCTATCTAACGCACAATGCAATTACAAACGATCATAACAAACACATGTGCATTAACAAAGCTGCAAAATAAAATGTATTAAGATCATGGCTACATTTTCTATATAGATTATACAACTAGATAAGGATTACACTGACCCAGTTCTTTCATGATCAAATGTGTATACAAATAGTTTGCTACGCTCCATCTGCCCTGTTTTCCGCATATATTTATACAGCTTTCTAATTAAAACCTGTTTCATAAATTGATTATAAAAGTTTCTTATAAAAATCAGAAGCTATTTTCAGGCCAATAGGCTACTACCATTACTAATATTAAGTAAAATAAAGTACAGCCCACTATCTCTTGTCTAGTCAACATTTGGCAGATATAGCGCTAGCTCTTACAGAAATGCTCTGTGTGAAGGATTGAGCTCAGTTTTGCCTTGCTGGAAGACATTAGTTTGTGCATATAGGCCAGGGCAACAATGCAATTAGTATTCAGTTCCAGTTTGCTAGAGTACAAATGCCAATGCTTTCCTAAGCATGCATCCACATGCAAGAATCTAGTTGAGAGTCCAAACACCCTTTCCTTTGTCCCTGAGGGACAGGATTCTCTGAATCTTAGTTGGATTGTACCTTCTAAGTTTTTGCTCCCATACAAGGGACTAGGAACCTCCTCATAACTTTCTCCTACTTGGACTGGAAAACACAGAAAAATATAGGTAGGTATTCAGGAACCCCTTCATAAAATAAGAAGTTAAACATAATAATATGGCACACTTGCTTCTCTTTTTGACCAAGAGTATTGGTTTGGAAGTGACCAGCTGAGGAGGTTCCCTTGTTCATATCAGTACTGATTTTTATGGCATCATTTCAAAAACGTCTCTGGATATATTGCCAACTGCAACACAGTATCAAATCTCTCTTCTTTCTCTTTCTAACCAGGTTTATGGAGAAGCTAGTAAAGGTCTGTCAAAGAGTGCATGCTTAATAGTTTAAATTGGTGGAGCTCCCTGGCAGGGTGTTTGCCTTCTGGCTGCACCGTGGGCCACAACTCCCTTCTGGTAGGGGAGGGAAAAAAAGGGACAGGCTGCCAATGTCAGGGAGAGAGGGGAGGGAGAGGAAAACAGAGCTTACTTCCCATAAACAGTACCTGCCTTAGAAGAAGTGGGAGGGAGAAAGGGAATGAGAGAGTAAGCTGTACCTGCAGAAGTGTAAGGGAGAGGGAGAGAATAGTCTACAGCACACATGCTTAAAATCTGGAATTGTACCAGAAGGATGCTCCAGGGGCACCAGTGTTGGTCTCAAACATGTTGGGCCTCAAGATCAGCCACAGTGAGGTGCCTTGGAGCATCTTCACTTCAGTATTTCTAGTTTGGAAGTGTTTTCTAGGCAGAGGTGAGCAGGACATTCTCAGGAGGTCCCAGCCAGGGCATGTGTTGCTGTGAAGCAAATGTGCACTTAATTATAAGGCAGGACAATTTTATACTTGAGCTCAGAATAAAGTCAATCACCAGATTTAGGGGAAAGAAAGATTTTTCCCTTCTTTTTTTAACAGATTTTTTTTAACTGATTGGCAAACACTCTGACATTTTACTCTGTAGTGCTGAACATGAGCTTCTTCCTAGGATCATTTGAGCGTATAGGGCACAGCTACATGTGCAGTTAATATAACTGAATTTACTCCAGGGCAGTTTGCACCAAAGAAAATTGATCTGGGCACAGCATCTACTCATACACCCAGTGATGGGAGCAAATTGAGCCCACAGGGAGCAGTTTAGGCCAGGGATGCTCCTGGCCTGTTGCTGCAGCCAGGGGGAGGTCCAGGTACCAGCCGCAGCTGGCCACAACTACCTGGGCACCAGCCCCATCCTCTAAAAGGCTGTCCTGTGCTGCATTCTCCAGCCATACACTTCTCTGGCTCCGAGCAGTTTGAAGCTTGCTGGCACAGCCTTCCAGGATGTCGCATGAGCCTATGCCAGGGGCTCACAAGCTGAATATGGCCCAGCGGGTGCTCACTAATTAATTGGATCTGGCTCAGACTGGCTGCCCCTGCTGTGCTTCACCTGGGGCAAGCTGTGGAGGCAGCATGTGCACTCCCAACCTCACCCATGGGAGGGCCACAGTTTTGGCCCTAGCCCTGGCCCCAGCTAGTGCACACAGTTTTCAGGTGGGGCTGCTGGTGCTGCTTCTGCAGCTGCCCAGGGAACCACTTAGTTCCCCTGGCCTCCAGTGGCTTCTCCTCTGGTCCCTGCTGCAGACTCTGGGCAGCAGATAAGGAAGTGGTGGTAGGCAGGGGGGAAGCTGCAGCTGGGTGGGAGCAAGGTATTGGCTCTGGGGCTGGTGAGAACACAGAGCCTGGAGCATGAGGCTGGGGCCAATGGGAGCACAGGGCCTATGACAGCTCCAGGGCTGGAGGGAATGCGGGGCCCGGGTGCGGCAGCAGCAGCTCCCACTCCAACCCAGTGAGAGTGCAGGGCTGGCCTGGCCCCATTGTGTGGGGCTCCCTGTGGCTCATATGCTGCTCCTGGGACTCACTTGAGAGCCACATGCAATGGAGCTGGGAGCCTGGCTCAGTTCCCTGCCACCATGTGCAGCTCCTGGCTGAAGCCATGTTACCAGGGGGCTCTGCCTGCTGTGGGCCATGAGCATCCTGAGGGCCTGCTGCCTGCTAGTGCCGCTGCCACCAGTGGCAGGGGATGTGCATCATGGGGCGTATGTGTGTGTGTGTGGGGGGGCCCACACCTGCCCAGACCCCATCATACCCACACATACACGTACACCTCCCACACCTTCCCTCACACCCTCCCTCAAAAACCACCACATACCCCCACACTCCCCACACCCCCACACATCCCCAGAAACCCCAAGCCCACACCCCACACATTCACACCCACCCACACATCCGCACCCCTCACAAACTCCACATCCTCCTACACACACCCACACCCCTCACTCTCCACACGCTCCCTCACACATGCACACACACCACCCACGTACAATATACAAGAGTAAGTCTTTATTTGGAGCTATTATGCAGTCACCTCTCTATATACTATGCAAATGCATATAACCCTCATCCCTCTCATGAAACTATAACTGTTGTTGTTCTCATGTGGTAACTTGTTACACCATGCGCATGAACAAAATGGAACCAGTGACAATAGTATAAATGTACCAAAAACTATTTATTAAACATACAGGTTCTCTGAAAGAGCATTTATGATGATCTGAACCCAAAATATTATTTAACTAGAACTATTAACCAAATTTAAACTTTGTTTAGAGTTTCAAAACATGAATGAACAATTTGCTAAGTCTGCAGTTCACAATGTTTTCAAACTAATGGTTACTTCCAAAAACATTTCCTAA
Source organism: Crocodylus porosus (assembly GCF_001723895.1). Classification (NCBI taxonomy): domain Eukaryota; kingdom Metazoa; phylum Chordata; order Crocodylia; family Crocodylidae; genus Crocodylus; species Crocodylus porosus. The sequence goes on along the minus strand of NW_017728886.1, from coordinate 248,171,375 downwards.
TTGTTTTAACTAAATAGAGCATTCTTCACAAAGCAGCAGTTATGTACTGTGGTGTACACAAGCAAATTGCTTACAATCTTTGCATCATTTCTGGGTTTTGCAGTCATCTGTCCTTGGACAAGGAGCACAACATCCACTCATGCTTGCAGAAGGTTCTACTGGGGCGCGTTGTAGCATTTTGTAATTTAGGACAGTTATCAGGGGTGACCACCAGGATCTGGGGGAACGTCTGTTCACCAGAGCGCCCCAAGGGATGACAAGGTCGAACGGTCACAAACTCCTGCAA
>NW_017728886.1:248159201-248171078 GCF_001723895.1 Crocodylus porosus | reverse complement strand
CCAGCTGACTTCCTGCCCTTTGGGCAGGGGGCTGGACTCGATGATCTCCCGAGGTCCCTTCCAGCCCTAATGTCTATGAAATCTATACCAGACTTGATGGATTTAGACAGATTACATGTATCCATCATTCTTCATTTTATTTGTCTATTGATCAACTGTTCTCCAAGCTCCTGCAAAAAAAAGCGCTGTCTTCTTAAATGTGATCTTTGCTTCCAGTTTGCATTGTGGCCTAGACAAATGATGAGGCTGGCAATGGCAGCCACATCCAGCATATTGAAAAATAGTGTCATTGGCCACCTGTTGATTTTCCATCTACCGGTGATCATACAGATTAAGTGGTCAAGGTTACGAGCGCCCCCCCCACCTTATTTTTACTGTAGTCATGGATGATGTCCAGCTTTCATAGTTTCATAGTTGGTAGGGTCGGAAGGGACCTGAGCAGATCATCAAGTCTGACTGCCTGCCATGGGCAGGAATGAATGCTAGGGTCAAATGACCCTGGCCTACTTTTGAAGAAACCCAGGGTAGGAGCCAGCACCACTTCCCTTGGAAGTTGGTTTCAGATCCTAGCCACCCTGACTGTGAAGTGGTGCCTTCTGATATCTACCCTGAACCAACTCTAAATCAACTTGTGGCTGTTATTCCTAGTTACTCCTGGTAGTGCTCGGGGGATCAGGGACTCTCCCGTTCCCTGCTGGTCTCCCCTGGTAAATTTTGGCCACCAGGTCCCCTCTCAGCCTTTGCTTGTGGAGGCTGAACAGGTTCAGGTCTCGTAGCCTCTTTTCGTAGGGCCTGCCCTGCTGCCCCTGACCATGCAAGTGGTCCTTCTCTGGACCCTCTAAATGCTGTCCACATCCCTCCTGAAGTGTGGTGCCCAGAACTGGATGCAGTACTCCAACTGTGGCCTGACAAATGTCAAATAGAGGGAGAGGATCACCTCCTTGGCCCTGCTTGTGATGCATCTGTGGATACATGACAAGGTGCAGTTAGCCTTCCTGACTGCATCCCCACATTGGCGGCCCATGTTCATCTTGGCATCAATAGTGACTCCAAGATCCTTTTCTGCCTTTGTACTGACAAGAAGGGAGTTCCCCAGCTTGTAGGTATGCTCCTGGTTCTTCTTCCCTAGGTGTGGCAGCTTGCACTTGTCAGTATTGAATCCCATCCTATTCCCATCCACCCACCACTGTAACCTGTCCAGATCTAGTTGTAGCCTGTCCCTCCCTTCTAGCATGCCCACTTCTCCCCACATCTTAGTATCATCCATGAATTTGAACGAGGTGCTTTTCACCCCCTTGTCCAAGTCACTGATGAAGATGTTGAACAGTGTGGGCCTGAGGACCGAGCCCTGGGGCACCCCACTGCCCACATCCCTCCAGGTCAAAAATGACCTGTCCACCACCACTCTCCGGGTGTGGCCTTCTAGCCAATTTGGGACCCACCTGAATGTGTAGGCATCAGCTCCACACTCGCCTTATTTCTTAATGAGGATGGGGTGAGAGGCAGTGTTGAAGACCTTCCTAAAGTCCAGAAAGACTACGTCCACCGCAACACCTGCATCTAAGGATTTTGTGACCTGGTCGTAAAAGGCAACCAGGTTGGTCTAACAGGACCTGCCTCTAATGATCCCATGTTGGTTGCCCCTAAGCATAATCTCCTCTGCTGGTCACTCACAGATGTACTCCTGGATAATTTTCTCAAAGAGCTTCCCCAGGACTGTGGTGAGGCTCATGGGCCTATAGTTTCCTGGGTCCTCCTTCCTCCCTTTTTGGCTCTTTTCCAGTCCCCTGGCACCTGGCCAGAGCACCACAAGTGCTCATAAAGCCATGCCAGAGGTCCTGCCAATTTCCTCAGCACCCTGGGGTGGAGAACATCTGGACTTGCTGATTTAAACATGTTCAGCCCCTCCAGAAGTTCCCTAACTAGGTCCTCTCTGACTGTAGGCCTGGCAGTGCCTCCCCTGGGTCCATCCGGAATCCCGGTGGGGGGGATGTCCTGGTCTCTGCTCAGAAAAATGGAGGCAAAGAATTTGTTAAAGAGGTCAGCTTTATCATCTGGTGCAACCATCATATTGCCACGCGTGTCCTGCAGGGGCTCCGCATTACCCGGTGCCTTCTTTTTACTCCCTATGTATTTAAAAATGACTTCTTGTTATCTTTGATCCTAGTTGTTAGTCCTAGTTTTGTCTCCACCTTAGGCTTCCTAACCATCCCCCTACAGTCTCGAGCAACAGAGGTATAATCTTCCTTGGTGATGGCCCCTCTCTTCCACCAGGTGTATGCCTCCTTTTTAGCTTTCAGACATTCCTGAATGCTTTTGGTGAGCCATGGGGGCTTTTGAGCACTCTTACCCCTTTGATTCGCGTTGGGACTGTTAACCTTTGGGCTTGGAGGATTGTCTCCTTAAGGAATGATGACTCATCTTGGACTCCCAACTCCCCTACCCTTTCTTTGCTCTCCACCCACTGATAGGTCATGGTGCATGCTTGACAGCAACAGCACAACCTTGGACTTCTTTGGACTTCACTAGGGTGAGTTCCCCACCAAAAGCAAAAATGGATGAAAAAGTCTCCCTTCCTTAATTTGCTCGCATTTTGTTTGGGATATTGCCTTGTTTTTCCAAGTCTTACCCATATAGGTCAAGTTCTGCTGTAGCAGTCTTTCTTTCAGGTCTATTCTTGTGAAGAAATTGTCACCTACAATATTCCCATCTTGTACCAGGGATGAACCAGTTTTTCAATGACCTGAGTACCAAGGTTACCTTGGTGTGGAGCTTCTGGTTGCTTGCCCAGGTAGATGTCTCCAGACAGGGGGAATGATGTTGCTGCATCACAGCACCAACACATTTTCAAGCCATATTTGGCAGGCTTGCTGGGGATATACTGTCTGAAGAGACAGTGACCCCTGAATGCAATAATCTGCTCACCAACCGTCAGATGTCTTCCTGGAATATACCATTTCCTGAGCTGCTCCACAAATTGTGTCCAAATATCTCTGAAGGCAGCAAGCTTGTCCACAGGTCTTGTTTCCACACATGTCAATTTGGTGTCAAATCTCAGGTAGTTGGTGATTTGACAAAATCGTTTTTAACTCATGGTGGCACGGAAGCCAGGATGTCCAGGAGCTCCCTCAACTCCTCCAGTGCCTCATGATCACTGTAGTAGAGACCACTCAGCAGTTGGAGGCCAGTGTAGGCTTTCAGCTCTGTTTCATCCAGCTTTTTCCACTCTTCTCTATTTTCAGGATGGCTATCATTCCTCTCCCTGAATCTTCTTTCTGCCTCTCTGTTTGTTTCTCTTATGATAACAGTCAGGATATCTTGTGAGAGAAACAAGTGGAATGTTTCCATCACCGTGTCTTTATTACTTTCTCTTGTTGGCCCAGCACTTTCATGGATTATGTCCTTGGCTGTTCTCCAATGATGTATTACCTGTGAACTTCCCCCCCACACTCTGCCATTCCATCTTCTAAAGGTATCATCATCTGCAATGTTTCCTGGGGTGGTAGCAGTGGTTCTGCTCCGTGTCGGGCTGTAGCTCTCCTTGGTTTTCCATGGCAGCCCTGGGCTGGTCCTCTTTCCTTTCCCACTGAAAGTGTTGGCATCACTTCTGCTTGTGGCACCAACTCCTCCTCATCTGAGCTGGATGAAGCTTCCACAGACACATGGTCTTCTTGCTCTGAACAATCTCTCATGTCCGGAACAAAGTCAGCATCCTCACTGCCTTGGGATAAGATTTCATCCTGGACTGTAGAATAAAAAGAAAAAAATGATTACTACTGAATACATATAAATAACAATCAAAGACAAGCCTGTCCACCTATGCTGTTACAGAAGCAAGTTCGCCTTTCTTTATGGCAGCACAGGTAGCACCCTCTCCTCCTGGGCACAGAAGCCAGAGACCAGCATCCACTCTTTGCAGGCAAGCCGAATGTGGGTGGATGCTGTTTGGAAACAACACGTGCAGGGACTTATTGAAAGCAGGTAGAAGGGGCATGGAGAGTGTCAAGCCCTTACCATTGAAGGGGACTCCATAGTGTATGCTGTATTGCATTATGATGTTGTTCTATTTCTTCTCTGCTGTCCCTTTGCTCCTTGTCCTCACTTCCAATGAAGGCAGAGCAAACTAGCTTGTATGTTATGAAAGGACATACTCCGCAGGTGAGGCGGAGTTTTGCCATGAGAAAAGAGAGCAGAGGTGGATTTGGGTGTGGCAAAGGGGTTTTTTTTGGGCAAAGGACAGGGTGTTTGATGACCTTGCAGCCTGCAAACAAAGTGTTAGCAAAAGGGATTACCACATCTTCTGCAAAAGCAGAGTGGAGGTTGGCCATCCATTAGTTACCATGGATACCTGAAGTGGACATGAATGAGGTGTGAATGAATGCTGACTTTTCAGATATATCCACTGGAAGTGGCCAAACAGGTCTAGGCCTGTCATTTATACAGAAATTGCATTGGGATAACAAGTTAACATGGGCTTGGGGTAAATTGTTACCCCATATGGCAAAAGACATTCACACTTGGGGTAACATGTTACCCTGGGCAGTTTTTCATCCACAGAGAGCAAACCATTCATGTAAGCTGGCTGTTTTTTGGGGATGTTGTGCAAAAATCTCCTGGTGCCAGTGACTAGGTGCCAGTGACAATGTGCACAAATTTCCTGGTGCCTGGTGCCAGTGACAATGTCCTAAGAAGAAAAAAATTTAGAATTTAGAACTTTAAAATACTGGGCAAAATATGTGTCTGGGGTAGGAACTTACCCCATGGGAACGTATAGAGGTTAAATCAGGACAAAAATATTTTAAAAATAAAATTAAAATATGTTATTGTAGATGTTTGATTTTTAGTATATAATTTAATTTTTTTCCAGTTCCAAGATGGCAAGCCCCTCCCCCCCAGGAGTACTTCTGCGCATAAGGGTGGAGCCTTGCAGTGGCAAAGGTCAGGGGTTAGGGGCGGGATATCCAGTCTCAAGATGGTTACCAGAGGGCAGGGCACCTGTCAAAGGGTGGGGCTACCGTTGCAGCCCTTGACAACTCACCAAAACTCGTTAACTGGCCCTCCAGCCAAAATAATTACCCACTGCTGGCTATGGTTAGTGTGCCATGGAAGCTCCTCGCTCTTCCCCCAGCAGCAGTGAGGTGGGTACTGTGACCACAAGGCACTCACTGGCTACCTCCTGCTCCACCCCCACAGTAGAGTGCCTGGGCAGCTGCCCACAGCCCCCAGCACAACCCCTAGAACATGCATACTATAGACAGTTTACAACAAACACCAAACTTTATTTCCTTCCACAACACAACAACAACCCCCGCCCCCCGTCTCAACAATGGACCCCCTCCTTCATTTCCCAATAACAGACCCCTTCCTTCCTTCCTTCCCAAAAAACAGACCCCTGTCCAACCCCAATGCATGCCACCAAAAAAGCACTCTCGTCCCTTTGAAATGATGTACTGTGTGTATTTCGGGGGGGAGGGGGGCAGAGGCGCCTAGGATGCAGAGCCCAGAGGGAGGCACATGGCACCCCAGCCTCCACCAACACTACCTTGGGACTGGATACTGCAGTGAGGCCAGCAAGCCAGAGGCTGTCCCAGGGGCCAGGGTAGATGCTGTCCAGCCCACTCAGGCCACTCTCCCTCCTACTCCACGGGGCTGGGGCCAGCAGGGTCTGCATGGGGCAAGCTACCCCACTGTAGTGGACCTGAGGCAGGCCCATAGGCAGCTGCCATGGACCAGTCAGACCCAAGACCAGCGCCTGGATGCCAGGTGGGACAAAAGACACTGTCAGGACACACTGTCAACGACGCACCGGTCATCCTCAGTGGCCTCCACTGCCCATCACACCACAATGTGCTGCTCCTCCTGGGCCTCCACCTGCCTTTGCTTGAGGGTGAGGTACACCCTTTGGTCCTTGTGGCTGGCCCAGTCCTTCTGGTGGAGCCTGTGGCACCAGATCTGACTCTTTTTGAGTTGGGCCTCAGAGAGGGTGACCAAGTGGTTGAGGAAAGCCATCCAATCCTGGCTCTGGCGCTGATGGAGATGGCATATGCAGAGCCTCCAGAGGGTGGTAGCGTCCTTGGAGTCCCATCTCTGCTAGCGGCAGGTGGGTCTCTCCCATGTCCAGCAGCTGGTTCTGCAGAGCAAGGACAGAGAGGCTCCTTGTGAGAGCTTGCAACATTTCAGAGATAACAGGCACTGTACAGAGGGGCTGTGTGCTGACCAACCTCAGTTTGGGGGTCCTGCATGCACAGGTGCCCAGGGACCATGTTAATTTGCCCAGGTTGCCTCCAGGTAAGCTGTTTCCACAATGGGGGCAGGTGCCACAGGCAGTCTGCCTTCTCTGTACCCTACCCTGGCCAGGTCATAGCTGGCCTCTGCTGGCAGCTGCTGCAGTGGCTCTGGAGCAACTCCCCAACTTCTCCTCCCTCCATCGGGGGAGTGGCAGTTAACACTGTCCTGCTCCCTGACTGCCAAATTTTCAGACCCGTGGGGGATCCCTTACGTGGTAGATGACATGGCTCCATGGGCAGTTCTGGCCTGAAGGCTGGGAGCAGAGCACCCCTGGTTAGACAATGGATTTGTAAAGGGCTGTTTGGATAGGGGTGATCCTGCTTCGTGCAGGCGGTTGATCTCGATGGCCTCTGGATGCCCCTTCTAGCCCTGCTTTTATATTATTTCATGATTCTATTATAAACCTCATATTTCAGGGCAAGCACCAGTTGTCTGAGGTTAGGAAGAAACTTCTGCTAAAGGAAGTCTTTTGTATAACTAAGTATTTTTCACCTGACTGAAGCATCTAGCACTAGCCCCTGACTACATGTATTCTGGTACACGCAGAGCACTCTGGTGCCTGCAGGTCACCTGCAGAGTCCTGATGAGATGGCCTGACTCACTGGGCAACTTCTATTTCATATGTGATGCAAGATTAATTGGGACAGTTCATCAATGTTTGTAGTGTTGCCAGGCCAGGGCTATTTCTCCATAATTGTAAAAACTCTGGGGTTTTCAGGAATGCATTGAAAGGCACTCTCTGCCCACAATATAGATATTAATAGACTCTGTTTCTTCCCTACAATTCTCACACATACTTCTTCCCTGGATTAGGAACCTGTAGCCTAACTCTACATCTCCTGAAAGATGATGGTTCCAGTAGGTGCAGGAGGGGCAATGCAATGTGTGTTCTGAAAGCTTAAAAGCAAGGTGCAATTTCCCTTTGGCTTTACATGTCCTTGGGTTCCTGCAGCACCTCTTTCATGACACAATTCTATTATATAATAGTTTATTTGCTCACTTCCCTAAATTATTTTTGGCAATCTGCTTCTGACTCCACCCCAGAAATTCTGTTACTGTCCCATTTGATAGCTCTTTACACACAAAAGTCTAGTGTCTTGTTCTCTGCCTTTTGTCAAGACAATTATTCAAGGGCTCTTCCCTTTGAATTGTCAGATGCCTGGTCACTCTCTTGATCCCTAAGAGGAACATTTCCTGCACACTATAATCTCACTGCAACTGTAATGTCTAAAAAAAATGTAACAAAGAAAAGATTAGCAAGCATATTAGCACACTGAGCACCCTGGCAACTTCATGGACTATAATGAAAGTAATATTTGCAGTTTACTTGCAGATGTCAAAGCCATCACTTCAGGCACTCCAGTGTTAGGATTCAAGTCACTGAAGGCATGTACTCCTAGCTGAATATTATGCGGTAGAGGGAGAATGAGTTTGCAGAGGACAGATAAATGGATTAAATATTATGATATTTATATGTCTGCTAAGTTGCTTATTGCAGTACACATGACTTTCTTCAGTCATTCCAGTGTCTGTGCTTTTGAGATTTTCTAAATATTTACTTTTCCTCCTCCCCCTATTATTTTGAGTCCAAACACTTGGTATAGCCTGACCTAGCCAAATGCTCTGCACAGCTTCCTGAATACTTTTACCATTACAATGAAGAATGACTTGTGTAAAGGAAATCAAACAAGGCAAGAGGGCCTTCAGCTGTCATAGGCCCCGGGTAAGTGAGCAGAACCCTGCAGGGTCAGTGGGGAGATGCAACTTCCATGTTCACATAAGGCTGCATCTACCCAATTTACAAGAATGATTTTTGACTTTAAGTTGAAGACTGACAATACCCATGGCAGAAAACTGGAATAAAAACAAATGCAAAACACTTTACACAGAGATCTTCTAATCTCTTCATTCTTGTACTTCCCACACATTTTGAACTCTTTGGGGTTTACACCTATATTGACCAGTCTTGAGCCCCCTAGTCTATATCCTGAATACCCTTCCGCTACAGAGAAACCCAAATGCTGAACACTTAAAACCAGTAAGTTTTTCCAATAGCGGTAGGTTTTCACCAACAGCTGCTGTGTCAGAGCAGCTATTGGTATCCCAGTATTGTGAGACCCCTTCCAGTCCTACTTTCCTATGATTGAACCTATAACCCCAAGTGTATCAGGGCTCTGTGTCCCTCTCTCAGTCCTGATCATGCCTCGTGGCATGGCAGTGAACTCAGAAACTGCTGGTTCCCACGTGAGGGAGAAACCCCGGCCAGGAGTGTATCCCACATCCGGGAAAACCCCACGTAAATGAAGTTTCCTGTGGGTGTGGGGAAGAGATAGTGGGCAGAGGGGCAGGTCAATTGGTTGCCCAGCATCTGTAAGGAGAGTTAAAAGCAGCTGGGTCTGACTGGAAGAGGAGGGAGTGGCGCTCCCAGCTGTAACACTCTCAGATGCTGTGAGAGGGGTGGATGGCCCCAGTTTTTTCTGTTATTATACATTTTTGTTATCCCAGTGGATGTGGAGGGAGCGTAGGGGTGGTGGAGCTCCCAGCCAACAATGCTGTGCTTAAACACAATTGGACAACTGAACTGGCAAGCCTGGCCAGCTGTTAAAGGGACAGGCCCTAATTTGGATGGACTGCTGCAAGTGATAAATCCTACCTGCAGGAGGATTGAGTGTAATGATGATGAACTGCCTCCTGTTACATGGATTAAGTTTTCAGCAAGGCATGGTGGGTGAGAAAGACAAGAGGTGGTGGCACCTATAGGATAATCCCGGTAAGAGTAGTGCCCAGGCCTGGGCACCTACCCCTGATGTGCCCATACCAAGCCCAGCTATACAGGATGTTCGAATATTTTACCTTCCCATGGTGGTGTCTACCAAGCTATGGATACCCTATTGGGCAAGATGCTTTGATCTTGGCACATTTCAAATGCTAGGCTCCAGTTGAGGCAGTGTGCCTTTACCAACCAGATGTTCTGCAGTATGTTAGTGGAGCCAATGGACATATTTCCATCATGCTTATCTAATGGGTTCTTCTGGAACTTGCTTAAAAATGGATTGGTAACATAAAAGTTTGCAAAAAGGGACGCTGGCAAAAGAATGCATTACAGCAAGAACAAGGATATATGGAACCCAGTTTCCTAATGTGAGCAGCTTCTGGAAAACCTGACTTCTGGCCTGTAGAAAACAAGGCACAGACAGAAATAACATTTGTCGCATGATTGGCCCCTTGAAATTACTCTCAAACTGTGGCCAAACAGAAGATCACAGCTGCGGAGCCCTTTGATTGCACAACAAATTAACCCTCATTGTATGAGGGTTCAGATGAAGCTGTTCCTAAGCAGAACAGTTTCATTAATTTCTGTCTGCTCTGCTGCAACAGCAACCCAACTCAAGCTGCTGTCTCTGGATAGAAGGGGGAGAAGGCAGCAGAAGGTCCCTTCTGGGGTTCTCAGGTCTGCTGGAGATGAGGGGTGGCAGATTGAGGCCCCTCACCTTGGTGGGGGGAGGGCTCCAATCTACTCGCCCCTCACTCCAGGGCTGAGAAAACCCCAGAATGAACCCCAGAATGACCTCCTGCCCTGCTTTCTCCCCCTTCCATCCAGAGACTGCAACAGAGCTGGGGGATGGAGCCAAGGAAAGACACAGCCTCTCTTACTCCAAATTGGAGCTGATCCCCCCACACTCCTGATACAACAGTTAACATATTTTGGATCAGGAGGATTGATCTAACTCATAGCAGTGTTTATGAATAGCCATGAGTTAGACCTGGGAGCTGTACTTCCATCTGTGCCTAAAAACTTATCCAAAGAGACCACCTAATCAGTGGCTGATGCTCATGAGACAGTGGCAAGGGGACTAATTGCACTTCAGCAGCTGTTATGCCAGTTCCTATTATGCATGCTAGCTGTATACTGGTGAAAATTAACCTGGTGGCAGTGAGCACATTAGTGTTTACTTTTTCTGAGCAAAGCTAATCTATACAGTGTTGTGATTAACCATGCACTGTTAGCAGCAAATCAATGCAAAGCTGAATTTTCCTCCAGATGCATATTCTGGGGTACAATTTTCTAACAGCCTTCTATTTAGAGGTTGAATCAAAAATGATAGAAGTCGTTGGTGGGCAGCCCTCTTTAAATTGGTGGCACTTTCTAACAAGAGAAAGAGTCTGTGCTACCCTTCTTCCCAAACCATATCTGGCTAGCTGAGAAAGGAGAGCCCTACCTCACTACTCTATGAGGCTTCTGATTCCAAGTTCTGACAGTAGCCTTGCTTTTTTTCCAGACAGTGTTTCTGTGACATCACTTCTTGTGTCTCAGCAAGCCTTTCAGTCTTTCATTATTTTTGTTCTCAGTCTGTCCAAGAACTCATGGAATGGGTTAGTCTACACCCAGAGACTTCAAGGGCCAGTGCTTTCTTGTTTAAGGAGATGAGTTTCCACATGTTGAATGCAAAGCTATATAAACTCTTCTTTGCTTAACAATGTGCATTCTCAGGTTCTTATTAGACTCATCACTTCCTCTGGATACACATAACAACTGTGGTAAGAAATGTTTTCTTTCACCTATCACCTCATTTTTTATGAGCAATTATAATTGCTGTTTATTCCCTGTCAATCAATTTAGGTTCTGCGGTATCCCATTTATTTTCAGGTTTCGCAACCCTTGTGGCATATGAATCAGATTCTGTGTGCAAAGCCTGAATGGCATGTAAAGCAGTTATTAACGAAGAGGTAAAATCAGTCCCAGCTAGTGCTACAAATATAGTCCTGTGAATTTTTTGTATTCTGTGTAGTTGCTCACTTGTACTTCTTCTTCGACAATCCCTTGCAGTCGAGGACGATTGTCATATATGATTGTTTTATCTGCGTGTCCGAAGATGGCTGGTGAGGCCTATCTGGGATCGACAGACTATTGCAGTTCAGACATGTGTTTCCATGTGGGGTGGGTGGTGCTGGATTTTTTACTTGGTTTGTGACACACTTTTTCTGCTGCTCCTGCTTTTCCATCTCCTGTTGTTGGTGTGAGGTTTCAAAGTACTGAGATTCCTGTAGCAGGCTCCTCTTCCATTTGGGGCAGTCCTGGGTGATAGTCTCACACAAGTTGATATTGATGTTGCATTTTAAGTTGGCCTTGAGGATGTCCCCTGAAGTGCTTTATCTGCCCTCCTCTTTACTATACACCTTGGCTGAGCTGGGAGTATAAAACTTGCTTTGGGAGTCTGGAGCCCACCATCCAGAAGACAAGGCGGGCCCAACAAACTTGATGTCAGATGATCACTGCCTTGGTACTCATGGTTTTTGCTTGCAGGAGGATGCGAATGTTGGTGTGTCTATCTTCCTATTGGATTTGGAGGATCTTCCACAGGCAACATTGATGGTACTTCTCCAACAACTTTAGATATCTCCTGTACATGGTCTATGTCTCAGCTCTGTACAGCAAGGTGGGGATCATGATTGCTTGATAAACCATGAGCTTGGTTTCAGATCTGATGTCATGATCTTTCATAGATTTCATAGACATTAGGGCTGGAAGGGACCTCGGGAGATCATCGAGTCCAGCCCCCTGCCCAAAGGGCAGGAAGTCAGCTGGGG
>NW_017728886.1:248130633-248159190 GCF_001723895.1 Crocodylus porosus | reverse complement strand
GGGACCTCGGGAGATCATCGAGTCCAGCCCCCTGCCCAAAGGGCAGGAAGTCAGCTGGGGTCATAGGATCCCAGCAAGATAAGCATCCAATTTACCCATTTCTTCAGGTGTCCAAAGGCTTCACTTGCACATTTGTGGCAATGCTTGATTTCTTTGTTGATGTCAGCCTTCTGCAAGAGATGGCTTCTGAAGTACGGGAAATACTCATCATTTTCCAGAGTCTCACCATGGATCTGGATTACTAGAGCTTGAAATTGTTCATTAGGAGCTTGTTGGTGGAGTACCTAAGTCTTCTGAATGTTACATGTTAGTCTCTTCTTTCTTGTATGCCTTGGTAAAGATGTTGACGATTGCCTGAAGGTCTGCTTCCTAGTGAGCACACACAGCAGCAGCAGCAGTGTACTGGAGCTCAGTGATTGAGGTTAGGGTGGTCTGTGGGGCAGAACTGTACTGCTACCCAGTGTGTCCACAGATGGTGGATAGTGGAATGACCTTCAGGGGAGACTAGCTGTGAAATAAGCACAGATAACTTTGATGAATAAGCAGTCATGGACCAAGCAGCTGCAGCACCATTAGGTTGTGGTGAGGGCAGCAGATGTCAATGGTTTCCCTCCTGAAAAGCCACATATATCCTTTGATGGTGCTATGACATGGTGAGTAGAGGTCACCAGTATAATAAGCCTGCCCAGTTCCCAGCCATGGGTCTACAAGTCCTCAACAGCAGAGCAGGCGGAAGAAGATATTAGGATCTCAATGGCTGTGAAGGTGGATGAAACCTGCAGTGGAACAAGATCCCCATTTGTCTTGGTCTCCTGGCCATTGGATCAAGGTCCCATTCTCATTTGTACATACAACCGTGCACTGAAACATTCTGTCTTTCACTCATTTAATTGTGCATTCAGCCACATAATCCATTCATGTCAAGGCTTGGCTCTTCTTTTGTTTACTGTATTGGTCATATAGTTTTAAAACTATTTAAGCAGGTAGTGGCACTACAAAATGTTTGTATTATGGTAGCACCTTGAAAGTCTAGTTGGGAGAGGGACTACTGTACTGTACAAACATAGAAAAACAATGCTTCTACCCTAAATAGCCTACACTTTGGGTATTGTCTATCCCAAAGTACCAGAGAGGATAGATGAAGGGAGTGTTAGCATTTGCGGGATGGGAATAGTGGAGTGTCATAATCTAGGAAGAAAGAAAGGGACTTTATAGAGGTAAAAAATCAAGATATGGAAATCATAATTTAATAGATCCCATCCAAGGAGCTAGTTTCTTCAGTGAAGAAATAAAAAGCCATTGGTAGTCTTCTGATATACTAGGACTGGCATAGTAGGGCTGTGGAGTAGAACAGTACATGAAAAAATCCTGAGACACAGGTTTGAACACAGATTGTCCCTCTCCAGGCTGGGTGTTATTGCAGAGATTCTGCATGAGTCTACACTGAGACCAGTGACAGAAGAGCCTCTACCTTCATTCCCTCTCTGCAAGCAAAATTAAAAATTACAATCCAACCAAGGTACCTCCTGTATTTCCCCAGAATGTTCTGCCCTATTTTAAATTAATACAACTCTGCTCTTCTGAAAGTAAACCCACCCTTCTGAAAGTGTTAAGCATAAGTTAGGAAATAGGCTTTGCTGCATGGAATTAACTGCTGAATCCTGGTTGGGAATTAAGATCCAGGCATCTTCTGTTTTAGTGGACCCTCCTCCTACAGGTATTACAGGCTGATGCTGGATTAAAAGCTTGGGATGCCCTCTGTTAGATACTGAAAGACAGGTATATTGAATATTACTGCAAATATAGTAGTGATTTTTAGGCCAAAGTTCCCTGACACTAACACCTCTCTATTGGTGCTAGAAAAGACGAGCAGATAAGTTTACAGCAGCTACCAGCTGTTTTACTACCATATCCTTTAATTCAGTTCACAACATATCCAGTACAACATTGGTACTGTAGGTGTCTCAAGTTGCTTGAAGTCATACTGTGCTGTAGGCCTCGGGAGCTGTGTACCTGCAGTGCTCATATGGTATATGGTTTGACCAATTTCATGATCCATAATTTACTTTTGTTTTATGCTCTCAGGACTTGCAAGATGGGCATTGGTGAGAGCCACTTCCACGTAGTGATCCCTGGTAATGACTCTGACGGCCAAGAGCTACCGAACAGACAAAAACGCCAAAAAACCCTGCAAGACAATTATTTTCCAATGAAAAAATGGGAGGGAAGAGGAGAGAGCTGCCAGTATAAAATGTCATAGAATTGTGCAAGTCATAGCATTTCTAAAAGGATAAAGTTATTTTTTAAAATATGAAATTTAACATGAACAAGTGCCTCAGACCTGTCACCGTGAATTGGGAAGATGCTAGTGAGAAATCTGGTGTTGTTTCAGATTCACAAGTTTGTCAGTGCCTGGAATGAAGCTTGTTCCCAAAACAGAGATGATAATTAGTGATCTGAGATCTAAACTCATTTTGAGGCTTAGATTTAAAAGAGCTTATTAGCAGAATGAGCATCCCATCAGCTGCAGTGTGACAGCATGGAGGACAAGGAGGCTGCTAATGTTTGCAGTGTTAGTAGAATTTGGGTTTGTGATGGGATTTGATTAATTTAATTTCCCAGTGCTCGAGTTTGTGTTTTGGGACACTTGAACATAGTTATTCAGTACTAAAACTTTTAAAAACAACAAAAGGAAGTAGAATTGCTATGGCCTTGAGCATCAGCATTACTTTTTGCTATATTTGACTCTCAGAGATGATAAATGCAGGTGCCTTTTGGAACAACTACAGTATATTCTCAAGGGGTTGATGTAGTCCTGCTCCTGGTGGAAGGAGCATCTGGGGTGCTCATCTCAGCCTTAGGACAGAGGCACATCCTTATTTCCCTCATCAGAGAGGTGAGTGGGGTAGACATACAAGCAGAAAAGGCAGGGTAGGGTGAACTGAGGACATATAATGGATAAGAGCAGGGACTGCATAAAATAGGCAGTGGAGAAAATTTACAGCAGTAGTCAACCCCTGGCACACAAAGGCATTTTGCTTGGCACGTGTGCCTCATGGTAGGGGCTGGGGCTGTGCTACCACAACAAGGAATAGGCCCCTTGTGGCTCTCCCACCATCTGTCCCTGGCACGTTAACATCTTATAAGTCGAGATTGCGGGTGTTTTTGGCACGCTGCTCAAAAACATTGCCGCCCTCTGATTTATTTCCCCAGTATTGTGGGTAGGATTCAAACAAGCACAATGCCTTAAATTACTGTAGGTGCTTTTGCCTACAATGGTTTCAAGGTGCATCAGTCCAGAACCCCTGAAATGTACCCAGCCTGAAGAGGAAACATCTGTGTTCAAATTGGTGCTTAAGTGATATTTTTTCCTATGTCCTCACCCCCATTTTTCCCCCTCATCCTGTTCTATGCTATGATATTCTATGCTATTGGAAGGCTACCAGTCCTGCTTCACTGGGGAATTGCCAGTCGTCCATTCTCCCATCCTGAAATACATTTTTTTATCTTCAGAATAATCTCATGTGTAGCTCTTTCCAAAGCAATGTCTCTGTAACCAGATCTTACATTTCCCACAAATGTAGCAGACAATGCTGCACTAGTTTGGTGTCCCAGTCCTGTCCTTTACTTGTCCTCTTAAGAACCAACACAAGGACAAGGGCAGCTACAGGGACATGTCATTGAACACTGCTACTGTGGACATGGCTACTGTGGACTGGAGCTGGGACTTATTGCCATGCACATGGATGCCACACCCTCTTCAAGCTTAACATAGCTGTTACAGACATCCTTCAAGTGCAAATGTTTTTTATATGATGCCTGGATAGCTGAGGCATATCTGGTAGCTTTTGCACCCTGGACAGCAGACTTGTACCTGCTCGGGTTTGCACCTTGGGGAGGGTCAAAATGGAGGCAGAGGTGCTCAAGACCCCAGCAGTGCAAAGTGCAGTGGGGTAGAATGCTTCTGTGAGAAGTACTGCTGTCAAACTGCTGGGTTACTCCTCCCCTGGCCACTCAACTGCCCAGCTTTATAAGGCAACTGAGGATCCAAAGCTATTAATTTGTCAGTGGCTGCAGGATTAGGGAATGGTTAACTTTGCTCAGGCAGCAAAAACCTGATACTTTGCTTGCAATGGCAGCATCTCCCATGGGGAGAATGGGAATGGTGGTAATGAGGGGACCCGGCTCCACTCTGCATGGTCAGAGCCTCAAGCCCCATGCCTCCATTTTGCTACCCTCCTTTACTGAACACCCCAGGACTCATTCCTGGCCACTCACCCTTAGTTACCCTTAGTTAGTGCTGGACTATTATTGGAATTTGGTATTATTGGAATAGTATTATTTGGCCCTAAATTTGTGTTGTAAATACAAGCTTTTACTGAACACAAGGACAGAGGGGTTTCCCTGATTTGTTTTCAAAATTCAGTTAGAAACTCACTTTTGGGGTTAGCAAAGAGAACTGATTGGGAAACAATATTTTCCTCCTATGAAAAATGTCAATGAAGTTCTTTGTTTAAATTGATTACTTTCACTGCGTGCTTTAAAAATTGTTTGGGGTCCCATGAGAAAGTTTATCTTTTATAAAAATATATCTGCTTTTCTACAAAAATGTTCATTTAGGTGAAAGGCTACTTTCCAGCAAAAACATTTTGATGGGATAGGAAGTTTCCAAGTAGTATTATTCACAACACAAATATAGCACTGTACTAGGTAAAAAAGAAGCTGAAGGCAAAACTGATTGGAAGGGAACAATAAAGGAGAAACCTGACTATTTTGTTTCTATTGTCCAAGCAGAATAAGGGGGGGGAGGGTGTGCGTGTGTGCGTGGAGGAAAATAGATGACCTGAATAGTACACACTTGTCTAGATATTTAAAATATTCTGTTTTAATGATTTAAGGGATCATTTGGAATATGTGCCAAGAATAATGACTTTGGGACTGATAGGACAGGTTGATTTTTTCATTAAACATTATTTATCCGGGCACTGGCCTTTTCAGTGAATCAGTTTTCATAAACATTAGCAAATCCATTCATATGGATAGCAAATAATGTAGGCAAGTGATATGAAAAAAAGATATTGGTCTTTCTTATGCTACCGGTGACAACAATAATAGTGCAAAAAGGAACAGATAACATAAGTTCATACCTCTAACAGGAAAAGATACCCAGCTACTTTCAGGGTTTTTGGTTGTAGCCATGCTGGTCTAAGGACATAGGCAGGCAAGGTTCTTTGAGTAGGTGTGATATCTTTTATTAGACCAACCAAGTACTCAGTTGGTCTAATAAAAGATATCACATCTACTCAAAGAACCTTGCCAGCTACTGCCAGGCTTTTTCCGTTTTCAATTTCTAACTTTTAAACAAAGTTTGGAAAGCATTCAACAGTGTGCTGAGCATATTACAGTCTGCTTGGGTGAGCTAAGGATCCTCAGATTTGCAGTATGTGCTCCTAAATCTCTACATCTCTTTCTCAAGTGAGGATGTCAAATTACCCTACATAGAAAGGCATATATAAATAACACATACAAGGGATATTTTTTTAAATCAGAAAAATCAGTGAAATCTTTTTTGCAGCCTTTACTGAATCAAAGTATTGGTCTACAAGAGTGCTTGCAGGTGAAAGTCTGCGTCCTGTTGCTACTTCTGGAGTTGAGATTAAAAGAACTTTAATTTTATCTAGAAAGATTAAAATCATCTGTATGATGTGTATTTCGCATGCTGCAAGAAGAACTTTTCCTTGGAGCTCTATGTTTACATCAGTCAACCATTGTTTATATTCTGACAGCCAACATACATATTTCCATCACAGATGCAAGCCTATTCCCCCATCTTTCCTCTTATAGAAAATATTAATATTCAGAGATAAAAAGGTATCTGGGATGCTGTTTCCAGAAATGACAGAGCTAACAGACAGATTTATCAGGGCGTGGGAAGAGGTCCTTCTGCAACTGGTATCTGCTGAGTAATAGCTATAGGCATGGGGAGAATTAAAAGCTTATCCCCAAGAATAAAAAGAAAAAAACTACAGTGCAAAGTCAAGCTAGCATTTCGGCATCCACTGGTTAAGTTGACCTACAGTTACAGAACCATTATATCCAGCTGCATAAAATGTGAAAGTTCTGTTAGAGGCTTGTCTTATGCCTCTATGGGAGTAGCCAGAGTCAGATATTTTATTTGGGAATCTGGTTAATAAAAGGAAGAATACATGCACCAAAGCAGATGCATATCAGGTCCATTAACTTCCAAGAATCATGCATTAAAGTCAGGGGTGACAACTTACTCCCACAGTAGATTTCTCCCATGGCTCTGATTGAGAGAAAGCTAATGATAAAGCAAACCTCAAAGGTTTGTTTCAGATAACATACAGAGGTATAACTACCAGGGCGTGCAGTGACAGTAGGGCCAACAGTAGGGGCTGGGATGTCTGCGGCAGCAGTGCTAATTGGGCCAGCAGTGGTGGTAGCACTATATGTACACTCACTCTAAGTGAGCACCTAGGACTGATGCCCCAGTTGCCCACCCTTCATTATCATTACATTACTGATTAGATCTGCAGCCTGACCTGCAATATTTAAATCTAAATTCAGAATACTCCAGTTTGAGGAATTTTGGCTTTGGAAACTTGGTTCCACCCAAATCCACTAGTGAACAGTGGGTGTATCTACACCTGCATTGGATGCAGGAGCAGTTTACATGCGAGTAAACTACTTGCAAGGAAACACTCCCAGGCAGGCATCTACACATGCAGGGAAGCGGGAGCAGATTTGCTGCTAATGGCAGCAAACTGTCTCTGCTTCTTAGGGCTCTGCAGTGGGTCCCTGTTGCCACCAGGGGAAATTCTAGGCTCCCCCTGGGTGCTAGCCCAGGGGCTGGCAGGGAGCACCGGGCCAGGAGAAACCATCTCTTTGCCAGAGCTGGGACACTGCACCCTGCTCCTGGGAGGGGCTGCCTGCTGCAGGGGTGGGGACGATGTCCCCCTGCCCTAGCAGCAGGGAGCTCCTGGCCCCAGCTCCCTGACTGGGGACAGGTGACTTGGAAAGAGCTGCAGGGGAGGTGAAGGTCCCAGCTCCCTGCCCCAATCCTCTGGTGGGGCAGCTAGCAGCTATCTTGCTGTTAGCTGCTCAGTGGTAGATCAGGGCAGGGGGCTGGGACCTACCCTACACCTGCAGCTCTTTCCAAACCCCGTGCCTTGATCACCTGATCAGGGCATGGGGCTATGACCTGCCTGACCGGGACAGTTCCTAGTCCCTGCTCTACGATCATGGGGTGGGGGCTAGAAAGCTCGTTACCCTCTCAGCTCCATGATTGCAGAGCTGGATGTGGAAGAGGCTCCCTCCTGTTCCCCACCAAGCTCTGCGACCATGGAGCTGGGCAGGGAACTGGCTCCCCAACCCCAACCAGCAGGGAGCTCCCAGCACCAGCTCTGTGGTCACAGGGCCAGTTCTGGGAGAGCCTTATCTATAGGCCATGTGGTCATGGAGCTGGCACTGGGAGAAAAGGGTCTCTCAGCCCCCACTCCCTTATCATAATCTCAGAGTGGGGGGCTTGGAGCTCCTTGCTGCTGGGGCAGGAGGTATAGTCCCCACCTGGGCTCTGGTGACAGAGCCCACCCTGGCAGCAAACAGCTCTGGGGGGCAGGGAGCAATCTCCTGGTCCCTGGTAGCCAGCTGACCAGGAGCAGATTCGCTCCCAGTCAGGACTCTACATGAACACTACTGTGCAGTAAGTAATTACAGTAAGTAATGCTACTTGCATTTGCAGGTAGCAAATTTATTTGGGATTAGTGTGGCTTACTGCACAGTAATGGTGTGCACATGTAGATGCACATGCTTACTGTGTAGTAAACTATGCTACTGCACAGTAAAGCATCTCATGTAGATGCACCCAGTTTGTAGTAAAAGACACAGGTGAAAACGTCTGCGTTATGTCAGAAGCCGATATTTTGAGGGTTATAGTGGGTTTTAAAAAAAAATAAGAAGTCTAAAAATCTGTGAAAAGAGCAATCAATTTTAGAATTAGTTAGATTATTCCTGGGAAGCACTGACATACTTCATCACTTGTTGTCTCATTGAAGCATCCTTCATCTCACTACTTTGTCCAAGAGTCTGAACAATGACAGGAGCATCCTACATTCCTTATAGGTCTAGGACATTAAGAGTTTACAAGGCAAAGTAAGGGTCATGGCTTCTTTTCAGGAATGCTAACTATTGAAGAGGTCTTAATCAGAGTTAATCCAAAAACAATGTTTCTTTATTTATAATTCTTTATTTTAATTGTATGTTCACAGCTTTCTGAAAATTTCTCCTTTATGCTTATTTAGTCGTAATTAATTTACTTATCCCTGACCAACCCTATACTAAAGCAGGCAATTGAATAGAATAGGAAAATGGCTTTACTTGAAGCATCCATCTACCCTGTGATAGTACTTCAAAACTAGCATTGTTCAAAAATACTGTGTAGCTTACTGTTTCAGATGAATTACTTAGCTTCAGTGACACATTTCAGGATACTGAATGGCATAAAATTAGCAGTATAAATAAAAAAGGATGATTTAGGACCAGACTCAATGCCTACTGAAGTCAGTAGAGAGACTCTGGATTAGGACTTTCATAGACTAAGCTAAAGGGCTGAAATATCACGTTTCTCAGAATCAGAATCTTATTAGGGCTGAGCTTGTCCTTCAATGATCTATGGTAAATAAATTGAGTGCCATACAGTTTACTACATGTGGGTCTCTTAACTCTGGAACTTAAAAGTCTCATACCCACCCTGCATAGACAATAAGGAGCCCATGGAGATTTCTGTGGGAGTATGGTTTGTTCTGCTGTCCTTGACCAAATTCACAATGTCTACGTACCTCTCGTCCTCATAGGTTTTGCTATCTCATTGCTGCTGGATTTAAAATCTGTTAAGCATCCTGCCCTCTGTTAGCTCCATTGAAAAGACAAGGTAATGGAAGTACTGGGGCATTGGTTGTAGCAGTTGAACTGAACATGAAGATGTGGAATTTGATCTCTTTTTCAGAGAAATTGGGTAGGATCTTCTAGTGGTGTAAATAGGAATATTTCTATGGATTTAAATGGAGCTCAGTCAATTCATACCACGGAAGCATCTGGCTCACTTTTTACAAAAAATTTTGCGAGGAACTCTTTTAATATTTATAAACGTAAGATATATATTTCAGCCATGTGGGGGCTTGATTCACCACTGCTTTGCACCATTTATAATAATTTATAGCTATGCCAAGGGAGTGTTAGGAGAGGATAACATTCAGCCACATGGGTTTTCACACAACAGACAATGGGCTGGACAGTTGGGGCATTTTGGTGTCTCTTTAGGCAAGTTCTTTTCTTCTCTTTCGCTTCCTGTGGAGGTCCAGGAAAGCTAGATCTTAGTGCCTCTCCTCTCTCTATCTACATACATTCCCTGATTAATCTCATCTGCTCACAAAGCTCAGTTACTGTTTCTGTGCCAACAACTCTGAAATCTGCCTTTTCAATCCTGATCCCTTTAATGAATCCTTCACTTCTACAGGTCCTATTGCCCTCATCCAGGAAAGCATGTTAAGTACGTGCTTACCTTTGAGCCAACTGCAATTTTCTTACTGAAAATTTATTGTTTCATTATTGAAATTGCTGCAGTGTGTCTTACCAAGGGGACACAAAAATCAAATGAATTTTGACCCTTTCTAACAAGTTGGTAGAAAGTTAGTCACTCAGCATGCAAGTTTCAAAATGAGCACTACCAGAAGACACATTTAAATTTAAAATTACTTATTGCAGCTCAGTGCAACTTCTTTTCCTTTAATATTTGCAAGTCACCTTTAAATGATTAACTACAGTATTCAAAAGCTAGATGATAAAAAATGACTGCCTTTCTGACCACTCAATTAATTTTACTGTCTGACTGAGCTCCTGAGAAGCATCTGGACAAAAACGTTTGCCATCTTTCCTTACACTTGGAAAAACTATATCAACTCCTGCCTTGTCTTGTCTATTAGTTATTTAGTGAATGTCAGCATTGGTCTGAGGGAATTGTGCTGCCGCTTCTAACATCTGTATTGACACATACCAAGAAAAGATGCCAATATATGGTGGTGTTTTTATAGTAGGGAGAACATTCTCAGAATGAAATGAAGTGTTACTTAGTTGGTAGAGAAAGGAACAGTAGAAAATAATTTCAGATTAAAGTGTTCCTTAGGCACAGATATGATCTTTATTTGACCATATAAGGTAACACCTAAATTTAAACACAGCCTTTGAAAGAATATGAGTGAGAACAGATTGGATTCCTGGCATGATGCAAAAGAATTGCTTCAGCAATTTCTTCTCATTATGTTCCCAATGCCTTAATCACTAGGGCCATGTGAAGCTTCAGTTGCTGATTCGATTTGAAGGAGGTTCGGCTTGATTTGGCAGCCAAATCTCCAAATCCAATTCGAATCAGGAGACCCATTGATCTCCACAAATTGAATTGGAAGCCTCCGATTCAGTTAGGAGAGATTCAGAGAGATTCAACGATTCAGCCATAGTCACAGCTTTATATGTTTTTTCTACATACCTCAAGGTATCAGGTGCGGCTTGTAAATGGCAGATGGAGCATCCCACAGGAGCGGGGTGGGGGATGGGGAGTGTCCTCCTGCGTGCTCGGTGGTGGATCCGGAAGTTGACCAGAAGTACGTCCTGTGGGATGCTCCACCTACCCCGCCATCTGACTCTTGTCAGCACAGAGGCAGAAAAGGATCTTGGAGTCATCATTGATGCCAAGATGAACACGGGCCGGCAGTGCGGGGAGGCAGTCAGGAAGGCCAACCTCACCTTGTCATGCATCCACAGATGCATCTCGAGCAGGTCCAAGGAGGTGATCCTCCCCCTGTATGTGGCACTGGTCAGGCCGCAGCTGGAGTACTGCATCCAGTTCTGGGTGCTGTACTTCAGGAGGGATGTGGACAGCATGGAGAGGGTCCAGAGGAGGGCCACTCGCATGATCAGGGGGCAGCAGGGCAGGCCCTGCAAGGAGAGGCTACGGGACCTGAACCTGTTCAGCCTCCAAAAGAGAAGGCCTAGTGATCTAGTGGCCTGTTACAAACTAGTCAGGGGGGACCAGCAGGCACTGGGGGAGTCCCTGTTCCCCCAGGCACTACCAGGAGTGACCAGAAATAACAGTCACAAGCTGGCAGAGGGTAGATTCAGCCTAGACATCAGGGCATGTCATGGCAGGGGGTCAGACTCGATGATCTGCTCAGGTCCCTTCCGACCCTGCCAACTATGAAACTATCTCGGCGCTCATGAGCTGTGCCTGGTACGTCGAGGTATGCAGAAAAACATATAAAGCTGTGTCTATGGCCTAACTGATGATTCTTCAAATCTGAATCGAATCTTCAGATTCAGATTCGGCCAAACTGATTTGATTAGTCTGAATCAACTAATCAAATCACTGTCCCCCAAACTGGGCAGAATGTGAATCCAAATTGAATACTGCCGGCTTTGCACACCCCTAATAATCACTACTCTTGGTTCATACGTTTCTTTTGGTGAATCAAGTGTACTGATCAGTTCAGACCAACATACACTAATCGAATGTAGCTGAACACCTCTCAGGCCAAGAGCAGGGTTTGAACTGGATTACTTCCAGTAATAAAATCTTAGACCTCTAGGTCAGGGACAGACATTACACATAAACCAGTTTAAGTGATCAGAAACTGGTTTAAACCTGTAACAGAACAAATATTCAGTTCACATAAACTGGTTTCAAAATGGCTGAAACTGGTTTGAGATAAACCTGGTTGAATGTAGTATCAGACTTAACTGATTTGGCTCAAAATGGTTAATGCAACATCTGTCCCAGACCCTTTGCTGGGTTGAGTTAAGTCAGAGACCCCAGGATCCCGGCATGCCCTCTGGGCTGGCCTCTCTGCTCCAGCCCAGCCAAGCTGGTCCTTCCCCTCCGCTCCCCAGCCCAAGCAAGGGCAGGCAGGGGAGGAGGTCTGTCCAGAGAGGGGTTTAATTCCCCCCTCCCTGCCGCTACAGCAGGGGGTGACAGGGCCCTTATTGGGGGGCAGCAGCCCCTGTTGTAATGCAGAGGAGCGCAAGCCCCTTTCCGGTGGTGGCACAGGGAGTGGGGAATTAAACCCCCATCTAGCCAGTTCAGCCTGGGTTGCCTGCCCTTCCCAGCTTCCCTGCAGCTGAGGGCCACTCTAGCGCCCCCCAGCACCAGGCCTGAGCAACTGCAGGCATGTGCCCACATTGCCTCAGTGCAAAGGTTGAATCAGTTCAGGCTTTGGCTTTTTGAATGTCTGTCCCTAGACTTCCTGGTTTGAGACTAACAGAAAGCTGCAGTAGAATCATAAATCATTCTGGGTCCATTGCTAGAGAAGTGACAAGAAACTGATGTTGAAGAACAGGTTCTGTGAACATTTATGAAAAATGGGCAACCAGATTTCTGAAATTGGATATGAAATTCACAGATATGCTTGATTTTTTTGTAACTGGCGGAATCAAAATGCCCAGAACCAGGGAATGGCTTTGTTCAATATCTTTGTCAAGGACCTGGAAGATGGGATGGAGTGCACCCTCAGCAAGTTTGTAGAGCTGGTGGGAGTAGTAGGTACATTGGAGGGTAGGGCAAGGATTCAGAGTGACCTCAATGAATTGGAGGATTGGACTAAAAAAAAAGTATGAGGACAAGTACAGAGTACAGCACCTATGCACTGGTACAAGCTGAGAACTGACTGGCTGGGCAGTTGCTCTTCAGAAAAGGACCTGGGGGGTTACAGTAGACAATAATCTGAATATGAGCCAGCAGTATGCCTTTGTTGCCAACAACACTAGCAGTATATTGGTCTGCACTGGTAAGAGTGTTGCAGGAAATGGAAGGAAGTGATTCTTCCCCTCTATTCAGCACTGGTGAGGCCACATCTGGAGTAGTGTGTCCAGTTTTGGGGCCCCCACTATAGAAAGGATATGGAAAAATTGGAGGGAGTCCAGCAGAGGGCAACACAAATGGTTAGGAGGCTGAGGCATATGACTTATGAGGAGAGGCTAAGGTAACTGGTCTTATTTAGTCTGTAGAGGAGAAGACTAAGGGTGGGGATGTAATAGCAGCCTTCAGCTACCTGAAGCGGGGTTCGAAAGATGATGAAACTAGACTGTTCTCAGTGGCGGCAGATGACAGAACAAGGAGCAATGGTCTCAAGTTGTAGCAAGGGAAGTTTAGGTTTGATATTAGGAAAGCTCTGTCACTAAGAGGGTAGTAAAGCATGGGAACATGTTGCTTAAAAAGTGTGTGGGAGGTTTTTAAGACCCAGCCAGACAAAGCCTTGGCTGGGATGATCTAGTTGAGGCTGGTCCTGCTTTGAGCAGGGGTTGGCCAGATCCCTTCCAACCCTAATTTTCCATGATTTCTATGAAGTATTCCTGAATTTTGGAAATATTGTTATTTGGGACCTATTCTGATTAAAAGACATTCTTAACTTCTTTGTATATCAAGAAGAGGAAGCAACATATCTGGAGGTAAAAGTTATTTTACAGAAGATCTTGAAACACTGTGAACTGCTTTTTTCTTGGTGACTTTGCAGGGCAAATTACATAAAAATCTTGGTATAATCTGGGTCAAAGGAGGCTTCATTAAAAAAAGCATCCAAACCCTGGTGAGGGCTGTTCCTGTGGCCAGAATCTACGCTACTACATGAGATGTTCTTTAGTCCTGGCTCTTGCTCCCTGATTTGTTTAGAAAGGAAATGTCTAAAATATACTGGGACGAATCATGGCCAGTATTGATTGGCAGATTGCTCCTGCAGCATTCCTTAACTTTCAGAAGGAGGGAGCCTCTTGCATGACTGCTGCAAACCTTGTTTTTGGACAAAGAGGAAGAGCACTTAATAAGCATCTTTCTCACAGAAGGAAGGTTACTGCAGTAGGAACTCCCTTATTTTCCCACCCTGGCTATTGTACGCTGCAGGGCAGTGTTATTGTTTAAGAATGCTTTCCAGTCTTGCAACTCTATACTAATGCAGTTACTATGCACAGGGCCCTGCCTCTCTTCTTATCATTAAATCGCATGGAGATTTCCTAGTTTGCCAGGCTAATGCAGGCTGCACGACTAACTGCATGATTTAGACTGCAGTAATATACAACAACTGTATACTTATGTAGCTGCCACACCCAGGGTCCTTTATTGTCGTCCAACTCTACCAATCTATGTAAGAACTGTAATGTTGACATCTTCTCAATAAAGTTTTTGATCTATTTTATAGTAGTGTTTTGACACCTTAACTGAGAGCAGGGCTCCATTGAACTAAACAGTATCCAAACACAGAATAACAAGCGGTCCCTCTCCCATAGGATTTTACAATCTAGCTAGGAAAAAAGATCTCATGAGCTGAGAAAGGAAATATTACTACTTCCATTTTACTTGCTAGGTATAAGAATATAGGAAGATCAGGAAGGAAATGCATGGTCGGGGGAAAAAAAAGACCCAAATCCAGATCTTAGCTATCCTTTTCTACAAATGGTAAGAGGGGAGCTTTAGACCACAAAGAATGGAGGGATGAAGAAAATCTTTGAGGAACAAAGGGTGGTGGCTTTCTGGAGAGCTGTGAACAGTACCTCTGAAATGATAACCATTTTCCTCCATTTCTGAAAGCTTCAAAGGCTTGAGAAGAATGTGCAGGTTAAATGGAGTTAACTGATGTGGGAAGTGCAGCTGTGATACAGGGAATGCATGGCTGTGGCATAAACAGTCTGGCTGTGTTTGCAGCAGAACTTTAAAAGTGGCACAACAGACCTCCCCATCTTTCTTGCTGGCCCACCATCCTACCTGACAATGATGGATAGAGGTTTGTACCCTCAAAAAGTACAAATTAAGAAGCAGCCTCTTTGTGGGTCTGACTGATGAAACCACCCACAAAGAAATGCTTTAAAGGGGATTAGTGATCTAAACACAGGACTCGGCTTTCTCCAAAGAGGCACTAAGATTAAAGGTTACCATCATCCCCCAAAATGACATTTGGCTTAATAGGTTTTGTTCTCAAGTTAAATTCCAGGCAAAGGGCTGGGAGGTAGAAAATAAACTGGGCAGCTTGGGAAGAAGAAAATGGATGTAAATTTGTTTTGTGGGAAAACAGCAAGCTGAACTTAGTGAAACTTGTCCTGCAAGATTTGAGAAACCCATACAAATGACTCCTGCTGAAGTAAATAGAACTAGCGACCAAGTGATGCCTGTGTTACGTTGTCCAAGCCATTCACAAATAAATGACTCCAGCCACAAGCGTTGGCACGAGCGCTGCCACACCGGGAGGCACAGAATATGTTGTAAACATAAAGTAAAACCATACACGCATCGGCATTAGCAGATTAAACAGATAGCAGTTTAAGATTCACACATGCAGATTCAACACATTCTTATATGGCTCCACCTCTGGTCTACACACTAGAATATTTTCTTTCATATTTTTCCCAGCATAGCCTGGTGTGTCTCACTCATACTTCATTTTGTCTTGTACTCATATTTAATTCTCTCTTTTCTTTGGCTTTATTTCCCTTTCCAGAGTGACAGAAGCTCCCTGCTAGTAGACTTCTGCTGGCGCAGTGGCAACATGAACGCTTGTACCATATCAATATAATCAGCTGCCATTCCACAACACGACGTCTTCCTCTCTGCTAGAACTTTTAAACTCTGCTGCCCAGGGGTCACAGTGACCAGGATTTTGCTCTTTAAATACCCAGTGCTGTCTTCATAGCTGCTTCTGTTCCCATGTATGGTGCCCATTATCTGTGTCATTCATAATCTCTCAGGCTAAGTACAGACATTCAAAAAAGTCCCAGGCTGAATCGATTCAATCTCTGCATAGATTGAACTGATAAGCAAGTGAACAGACATTCACTTTGAAACTGGAAAGGCAGCCAGACCCCTGCAGTGGCCCATACCAGCAGCTGGGGGGTGATAGAGTATGTCTCCCATCCTGCTGGCCATTGCCAAAGGCACACCAATGCGGCCGAGCAGGACTTATTCTTGCTTGGCTGCCCAGCACACACCCTTCAAACCCTTGCAGGCCTCCTCCAGGGGAGTACAGTCCCTCTAGCCCTGGGTTATCTGGGTCCCCTAACCTTAGAGAGTATTCCCCACCCCTGGCAGGGTTCCCACCAGGTCTGGTCTTGATGCAGAGAAGGGATTCTCCCCTTGTTACCAGAGACTTAATATTAGAGTTT
The DNA here is from genome assembly GCF_001723895.1 of Crocodylus porosus. NCBI lineage: Eukaryota > Metazoa > Chordata > Crocodylia > Crocodylidae > Crocodylus > Crocodylus porosus. The sequence goes on along the minus strand of NW_017728886.1, from coordinate 248,142,981 downwards.
TGGGTGGGTGAGGGAAGAAAACACCCCTACCCTCACCAGACCCCAGTCGGGTGCTGACCCATGCATTTGGGGGTGGTGGGGAAGGGAAAGCCCAGAGGTGCTTTACTCCTCATTCCTGCCCAGAGCTGTAAGTGGTTACCCTAGCCATGCCCCACAATCCCAGCTTGGGTGGGCAGTGAGCAGGTGGGGTGGGCTGGGGTCTGCCTGGTTGTGGGGGGGACAGGAAGCCCTCGGAGGTTTTGCCCCCCTTTCTGCCCGAGAATGAGGCAGGGCATGGCCAGACTTCCTCTCTTCCCCTCCCTCCCACTTGCCTGGTGTCCTCAGCTGCCCATACCCTGCCTCTGCTCCGGTGGGGAGGGGGAAAAAGCCTCCAGGGGCTTCCCTCCTCCTCTCCTCTCCCCTCCCTTCCCCCTCCCACCGGCAGGCCCTAGCTAGAATCTGATATGGTCCAGGGTGGTGATCTCAACACCCCCCCAGACAGCCTGGTGGGGCTGGGGCCTGGTCACACCCTCCCCTCCACTCAAGCGGGCAGGAGAGAAAAGTCTCTGGTGGCTTCTTCCCTCTCCTGCCCCCACCAAGCAGACTCCAGCTGGAGTCTGGTGCTGGGGTCTTCCCCACACCCCCTTATCTGCCAGCCGGAGCAGTGATAGTGCTCCAGCTAGGGAGCAGGGTAGACCCTGCTCTGCTGGAGCAGACAGCACAGCCCAGGGCTGCAAAGCTTCCTGCAATGCTCGGGAACTATGAGTTAACTTGAACCAGAAAGAGGTCTAGGACAGAAGTTCCATAAACCGGTTTGACCTAAATCAGTTAAGTCTGATACTATCTCCATCCAGGTTTATCTTAAACCAGTGATTTTGAAAGCAGTTAAATTGCACTGAACTTCTGTTCTGTTACAGGTTTAAACGAGTTTCTGATCACTTAAACTGGTTTATGTGCAACTCCTGTTCCTAACTTCAGAGCCAAGAAACCTGACAGTGGTCTGCTTCAGCCAGTGTCTGAGTTCCAACAGATGAGAACAGAATAACATGAGAATCTCCTCAGCGAAACCAGTTTTAAAGCAGGTTTTGAGAGGCTCTTAAAAGTGCAGTTGCTCAGACATACACAGTAATAATAATTAACCATCAAGAGGAACATAATGCAGAAATTCAAATGCATATAACCAAGCAATCCACCGACCAGCATCCCTCAGAAGCCTATGTAATCACATGAATCTGAAGCACCACAACCAGTGAGTCCACTACTTCTGGTTTTATTAGACTCTGGAATCAGGCTTCTCAGCCTGCTGCTGGTTTTTTGTTGTTAGTATGCCTGGTTTAAGATTTGCTAGGGAATTTGAGAGAGAACATCTCTCTAGCACTATATTGTCAGTAATTGGTCATAGGTACGGAGTATGAGTCTGCTTCATTCTGTGTCTGAGTTCTGATTCAGTTTGTGCAACACAGCCTCTGCACAACCCTGGCTTGTGTGAAAGCTTTTTAAAGATACGGTTCCCTACGCCCTATTTGAGTAGTGTATTGCTCTTCACTCTAGGGCTTGTTTTTTTCTCTCCTTATTTTGCTGTTTCTTGGTAGAAGGAGATATTCAATTTCCTTGCACTGTGCAGGGAGAAGTGTGTGCAGGCATTCCCATAGAAACAAGAACGTTTTCAGCAAATGAGATAGTGAAGTTTAAATACCCCAGTGTGAAGTTTAAAATCATGCAGAAGAAAGGAGCAGTATTCCAGCAGAAGTGGTACTGTTTGTTGTACCAGTACAACACTCTGGTGGAGAAGAAGAAGGCTAAGAATTACTGTTTGGCGTTAAGCTTTTCAGGATTTGAACTGCAGTGCTTGTTTTTCAAATGTCAGTGCTAGACCTTGAACATCCTCTGTTCCCTTCACTTCTTCCTACCTCACCCAATCTGCATCATAAAATGCTAGATTCATCTTTAAGACATCCCAAGGGAGGAGGGGTGATATGGGGTGATTCAATTCTAGTGTGCCCGACTTAAGACAGCTTTCATAAAGTGCCAGACAATTACCTTTGAAAATATTAGCACTTCCTGAAAGGTGTCACAAATTGGGCCTCCCAAAATATTAATCATCTCTGAAAATCTTAGCCTGATTTTACCATTTTTTACCACCCCCCCCGCCTTAGAACAGGGCCTGTGCTGCAAATCAGCTGGTCATAAATGATGTTTGCATTGTGGCAGCTTTTGTACTGTTTAACGTTCCCCATTGGTGTAGCTTTGGCTATTGGTCAGGTCAGGGATTTGATTTCCTTTTGCATACTTACACCATCAACAAATTATTTCGGGGAAAGAGACGGAGATAAAGCGAACAGGAATTCAGACAATCAGCTTGAAATGACATGCAGGCATATTGGCAAAAGCCCAATCTATCACCAGCAGTAGCAGTGAATCCAACATCTTTCAACACTTCTAAATCATCACTGGCTTTATGGATTTCCCGCCTCCCCCTCCCCACCAAATCCTAAGTCATTTTCTTGGGCTGTATCATTTTTCTTTTTAGAGGATATTATTTCTTCTTATTTTTCTTTGCTTCCAGCTTATTTCTATGCTAGTCAGAAAAGATGTTTTGTCACCTGCAGCTAACCTGCCAACAGAGACTGGCTGGTGTATGCATATAAGGCTAGGAAGCTGCAAGCTTCACTAGCTGCTAATAACATGCTGGATTGATGTTTAAATTGTCTGTTTAAAGGTCCTATGTATAGAGTTATGTCTGTTAGCTTTATTTATTTATATAGCACATGTACCACTTAAGAAAATAAATAGGGAGGCAGGGTCCCTGCCCTGAGCAGCTTATAATCCAATTTAGACAGGTTTGAAGTACAATGACTGGTGACCGTGCAGGCCGTGTTGAAGAGGACCTGAGTGATTAAAGGATGAGCAAAACAGGATGATCTTCAGAGACAAGCAGGCAGTTAGGGTACAGGACAGGAGCTCCAGATTTAGTTCCTGAGTCTCCCACTGTCCGACTCCGACAAATCACATCGTTTGCAAAACGTTGTGAACTCGTGTTCTGATTCACACAGGTCTTAAGCACGTGTTTAAACTTTAGGCATCTGGCCTTCAGCAGAAGTGTATCACTTTCCATCACCTGGTGATCTGGCCCTAGCAAAAAAAAGAGCTTATTTCTGCGAGCTCTCGCACCTGAGTACTGAGACAGATATTTCCATTGTTCTCTATGGCTTTATGACTGTCTTGGATACACATTAGATTACATCCTGCATACAATTCCAGAGGAGGCACTCAGTAGAGTAAATCATTTGAAACAAATTCAGCTCTCTTTTCTCAGCTTTAACATATCCTTTTTTCTTTTTTCTTTTTTGAACAAGATGCACAAACAACCTCAATTTCTCTCCCTCTGACGACTTGTTGACAAAACAACAAATCAGTTCCACCACTGTTCTCCGAGGTATGCAGATAATTCATTTCAGCCTGCAAAGGATTCATTTATGACAACCTGTTATTCCTCTCCCATTGTCCCACTTTCAGTCTTATCTGCCAATGTTTCTTTCTCACGCATTAGACATTCATTGCTGGTGGGCTGTGATATCAAGTGCTTTAGGACATCTCAGCTAAAGGATGCATCTCTCTGGAGGAGCGTGTCATAGGGATCTTCAAAGAATTCTAACAAAAGACGCATCTGAAGGCAAAAAAGCACGAGTATTTTAACTATTCCTCTGTTTGATCCCTTAAAATAGATTGTAAGTGTGACTGCTCTGTATTTTCTGCTAGGTCCCTTGCCTCTTTTTAAAAGGTTATGTTACTTACTTTTTAGTCCTGAGGGACTCTCTCCTGAACTAAGCACATTTGTGAAAATGTCAGCTGAAACTCCCCCACTTTCCATTCTTGTTTGTTTTAATATTCTCAGCTTCACAGCGCCTGAATCCTAGGCCCCCCTCAATTTTCAGATCTGTGAAACTTTCCATGGATGTTTCTGATACTTAGTATCTTTTCATATTTGTCCTGATAACATCACAATCTGATATGGGCTGTGGCTTCTCTTTTACATTTCTAAATACAGACAAACACTTCATTATTACTGTGCTTGTCTCCCCGATCTATAGCTTCAATCACCCTTTTACAATGTTTTGAGTATTTTTCCCTTTGAATTTTTGCCATAATTTTTTAACTTTCTTTAATTTAAAATCAGTCATTTTTATTCTCTATCTTAAACTCTTATCTAAAAAAAGAAAATGTTTATCCTTTTAAGAAGCATCAGCTATTTGAGAAACTTCACTGAATATGCCCCCCTCTTGGTTTTAAAATACTTTTGATTTATAGAGCTTCTGTGGTAAAATTATCATAATTAGAACTCTGCAGGAAGTGAATTTTTTTGTTTAATGTGGAAGCCTATGTTTTCATTCAGACTCAGAATAAAGCATTAAATTAAAAAAAATCTCATTAAATACTTCATTTAGAAAGGAAGAAAGAAAGAACAAAAGAAAGAAAATTGAGGAAAAATTAAAATGATTTTTCTTTGACTTTATATACAGGTGCGTGTGTGCGTGTGTATGTGACTTTTTACCATATACAATTTCAAAATGAAAAGTTGTTTTGAAATGAAAAATTGAAATGTTCCATTCCCAACACGTTGAAACATTACATGTCATCATTACTGAAAATGCTTCATTTCATTTTTTTCTTCTCAGTGAAACGTTATTGAAAAGCAACAAATACCTGAGCACCGTTGTTATTTCAACAAATTGCATTTTTGATGATAAAACTTTCCATCAGAAAATTTCCTACCAGTCCTAATCACAACCAAATATTTAATGCTGATAACATTGAATTTTATGTCTCTTATGGGAACTTGGTCTAAACAAATCAATAAGAGAATGATGGGCTACTAGACTGAATGTAAGCAACATTAATTTAGCTTAAAAAAAACCCTTTATTCAAAGATCCTGTAATGAACATATTTGTCCAATGTCCATATAAAAGTTCTTTTACCCATTCTTTTCCACTGAAAAATGGATCTAGGGTGCTGACAGATGTGGGAAAAAAACACTTTACTGCAAGAGGCAGTGTGTTAGTTCAACCCGGCTCTGCAGCATCTGAACACTTCGACAGGTCTTCTGGTGCTTTTGTGTGAAGCTGTTCAACGAGCTATTAGATAAAAGCACCAAAAAAGCCCCACTGAAGCACCCAATCTATACAGATCTTGTGTAATCTAGAGGTGAGTCCAACTAACATTATGCCTCTTCTGGGCTTGTTCTGGGCTCAGTGCAGGGCCGTGCCACGTTTAAACTAAAGCGCCATTTTTTTTTTAACATCTGTAATCAGTCCCTATGTCCAGAAGGGGACAAGAAGCATTGCATCCAATCTTGCAAGCACTCCAGAAATAGAACTCCTATTGATTTCAGTGACTTCCATGGTTACATAGTTCTTGAGGCCCCACATATAAGAGGGATGGTGGAGATGGAGAGAGGGTATTTATGAACAGTAAAACAAATTAATAGACCTATATATAGATGTATATTTCATCCCCCTGATCACAGGTACTGGTGATGTGAAGAAGTATGAATAAGGAAGGAGGAGGAGAATGCTTTTGACATGAGATCTCTACAGACCATGAGGCAGTAATGGTGGGGCTGTACCAGAATGTAGGAGTTGCACTTATTTGCTTCTCTAAAAACTGCACACTCATGTGAAGTCTTGTCAAGTCCTGTACGTCACCACAGGATATATATTTTCAAGATGGACGATAAGGTCTCATGGAGGAACCTACCCTCCCACTGCTGGCTGTTTGCCAGAGATTACTGCTCCGTTGTATTTCATCCTGCATAGGGTCTTAGCGCTATGGTGCCAAGACTCTAGCTCTTCCTGTTTCATCCATTCAGAAGGGAATTGATAGCTATGGAAGCATTTTAATGTTAGATTTATTATTTATAACAGAAACGCAGATCATTCATCTTCTTGTATTCTATAGCATTCAGTCAACATGATGTTGGGCCTAAGTCCAATCAAACTGTAACAATTACCAATCTATACTAGTGAAATTAAACAGAGACTTGGGAAAATAATGGTGTGGAAAGAAAGAAAAAAAGAAAGAGGGAAATAGCATGAAAGTGGCCTCATTATACAATATTAAACTGACTGCAATTCCATATCTATATATAGAGGGCCACAACTGATGAAGAGGAAAGGAAAATTATGGACAATTTAATAACTCTTATCATTTAACCATGGAGAGTTTGGCGTGCTCCCAGTGTGACAGCAAAGATAAGAGAGCTTTTGTCTCTTGACAGTTCCAGGCTCCATCTGTGTCTGCTAATGGTAATGGACATTTGTTCTCCTGGAATGTATTCAGTATAGATTTTTAGAGGGTATAATCTAAGTACAAGGAGCTTGAAACGACTGTTATAATCCTAGCTCTGGCTCACTGTGTGGCCTTGGTCAAGGACCCTGTAAAATTGGAATAAGTGCCTGTCTCACAGGGGGGCAAGGAGGATTAGTTAGTATTTGGAATATATTTTACAGTTTTAATATTCCCAGTGATGTTTTGCTGTCCCTTGAATTAGGGATCTATTTGACTTTTCTTTTTTTATGTGGCAGCACTCTGTCTCCACACCAATAGCTCTTTAACCAGATCCAGTGCTTCAGTAACATCCCATGCCGGCATAACTGAAAATGCCATCATGTTCTGTGCTCAGCTTTTATAACAAAGATAAGATAATGACGAATAGTCAACAGCTCTACATATCAGAGAAAGCCCAGCAGAGAAAACCCGCTGAAAAACTGCACGCTTACAGGAGCATGTGCTGCAACAGATCATACTCTAGGAAAATAGATTAACAGCAGGAATAGCAAAGGCTTAAAGCAACTTCTTTTGGAGTTCTTGAATAGACTCCACTGACCTCAATGGTGGCTGGATCAAGTTCTAAGTGACTGGAATATCCACAGGCATAAAAAGAGCCATTAGGGATCTTGCTTCCATGGGATTTTTAAGGGGAAAGAACCAGAAGAATTAAATAGTTCATAATCCAGACAATAACTCTAGGTGCAGACATTCAAAAAGCCTGAGACAGAATCGATCTAAGTTCTGTAGTTTTCTGTAAGAGGCATAGCATAGATTGGTAGTGAACAGAAGACACAGTCGTCCTTTGAGAGGGGAGGGGGACAGATCTTTGACCGGGATTAGCCGTTTTTAAACCAGTCTGTGTGTGCTGGACTTCTGTTCTATTACAGGTATAGACTGGTTCCTGATCACTTATATCGGTAAAAGTGTAATATTTCTACCTGGCTTAAAAGGGTTTCATTGTGGCTGCAGTTTCAGGTTATTTTTTCATGAATCTTCAAAATTTTCATCAAACCCCAAAACAAGGTTAATATTCAATTAGTAATTAAAGAGTAAACATACTTTCACCTCATCAGTCTCTTCAAAAAAGTGTCTTAATATTTGAAACTAACTCAGCATTACACGAGTTATTTCCTCAGATCTTTCAGTTCAGTTCAGTTTTACCATTCCAATACATGGACATATCAAAATGCATTGTCCAAGAAATACAATTCTTTTCTTTTTCTATACAAGGCTAAATATGATTTGTATTAAGCTTCAAGCAGGAAATGCTTAAAAGCTTAAAAGATACACATAACAAAATTCCTTTTTGCGCTTCAAGAGCCAGAACCAACATACATTTTTAAGTACTCAAGAGAAAATCAAATCAAGTATCATACGCTTCTCCAGTAGAACAGACTGAAAGTCTTTGAAGCAGTGGTGCCCAGCCCAAGGCTTGTGGGCAACATATTGCCTATCTGAGTCCTCCCAACATTGATCATGATCCCAGGAAATTAGAATGTTAAAACTGAGGTTGAGCGACACAGTGAAGTATGATATTGCCTGTGGTGCATTACTTGTTTTGTTACTTGGCCCAGTACAGGCTGGGAACCACTACGCTAAAGCAGGGATGTGAAATACCTGGCCTGCAGACCAGATCCAGCCCATAGAAGTGAGTTATTTTGCCCATAGGGCTTCTCATTGCAGCTGCCAGGAACACTGTCACCACGTCCAGCACTCAGGGGGTTAACACAGCTTCTGCCAGAGGTACATTGCTTTCCCCTTTTCCCACCACTACATTTACTCATTTTCATTGCCAGCAAAAATTTAGCAGCAGTCAGCAACAGGGGCAAGTGGCAAAGGTGGTTGCATTAACCCCCCAGGTGATGGCAGGGAATATGACCCACCATTGATTTGAGTTTGACACCTCTAAGGAACCCTTTTTTTTCACTTGAAGAGTGTGTTTGTCTTGCAGTGCTAAGGTGTACTTGCAGCGTGGGTAGATATGCCCGAGATATCTTTAAACTAGTTACCTTGGGTACAGATAGTAGTGTAGGTGCAACAGTCCTGGCTCTAGCTGCCAAATATTTACTCTGAAACCCAGGTAGGCCTTGCACTGGATGCATTTACAGGAGACATTTACTGCACAATTGACTAATTAGTTGTCTCAATATCTACACGTGTGCCCCTATTAGGGTGCATGGAACTAATAAATTCTGCAGCAGGGTACTTACAAGTACTACTTGTATTTATAAGTACTATCCTACTGTAGTGTTTTTTCATGCATGGATGGATGCTGACCTGGCTGGCTGGGGCATGAAGGTCCTTCACTGTGAGAGCTGCTTGCTGGCGAGTCCCACACTGAAGCACCGTTGTTCCTCAGCCACCCTCTCTGACACATATTATGCCCAGTCGGAGCAGCCCTAGGCTGGTAGGCTGGCCCCCTGGGCTTTCTGCCAGCTGCGGTTGCTCCAACCTGGCTCAGTGTGCTGTGGTCTGGGTGCATGTGCAGATGCATGCCCAGCAGCAATATGCTCTCGAGCAAGAAGCTCTGGAGTTTATTGCTGCATGTAGGCATGCCACTGAAACCTGTGCTGCTTCATGTTAAACTGCTACTAATACTCAAGCTAATATAAAGCTAGTGCAGTTTATCTAGTCTAGCTGGACTGTAATAACACTACTGGATTGCAGTACAGACACAGCCCTGTCTGCAGGACAATGAGTCTTAAGTCTTTTAAATTTATCCTGAATTAGAACATTTCTTAAAGGGCTAATATTTAATTGAATGATAATCTAACCCCCAACCAACAGCATAATAACGAGGTGAGTGGGGCACAGACCCTGTGCACGACTTGGAGGGAGTGCCAGTATGCAGTATGCAGTATACAGGTGCAGCCCTGTAATGCCGTGGGATCTGGGCAGGCTCAGATCCGGCACCTAGCAGCATATCTGGGCGGTGGGAGGTAGAAGTGCTACAGAACATGTGTGTTCATTTTGCCACAGAACACACTCTAGTCCTTAGCCTCTGCTCACTCAGTGCAATTTTAAGTTTGGGGCATTCCCAGTCACTCCTTTTCAGCAGCCTCTGCCTCCCCTACAACCACAACCACAACCACAACCCAGCCTTCTAGGGGTATATGAAAATCACAAAACACAAGCACCAGTCCTGGTTCAAAGGAACGTCCCACGTAAGGTTTGCCACACCCCTTGATGGTGGGCTCCAAGTAGAAAGGAAAACAGAACAAAAAGGGCCTGGGATACTTAGCTTGGTTCCCATGCAGGTCCCCAGCTTCTCTTCACTTGCAGCTGCCTCCTGAGTCCTCTCACTGCAGTCTGGGCTCCGGTCCTCATGCTTCTCAGCATCTCTGATGGCTTCCACAGCCCAACTGCCCCCCTGGCTTGAGGCTTTGGCTTTATATAGAGCTCTGTAGGTCACTGGACCCTTTGACCTTTTCTTTCTGGGCCATCGGGCTCCGCCTGCACCTGGACCTGACGACCATCTGGCTTCAGGATCCCCTGCCTGTGAGTTTGCCTCTGGTGTCACCAGTGGGTACAGACAGAAGAGACACAGAGATGAAGTGGAAGGAAGCGAGAGGGAAGCGGGGAGTCAGAAGTACATAACCAGGAAACCAGGGGGAAGGGACACACAAAAGGTAAGAGAGGAAAAGGTGGAGGGAGGGGGGTGAAGGAGGAGAAAAAGGCCAGGTACCCCTGGATCCCCTTCCCATTCTAGTAACAAGGTAGGGTCCACATTACACAAAGATGCCACTTCTTTCCCCCACCCACCTGCAGTGGTCAGAATAATCCCTTTCCACCAGCTCCCCATGACATTGGTGGTGAAAGAAATTGCTGTGCCTCTGTCTCCAACCCTTTGGGGGTTCTCCCAGGCTCTGTCTCTTTTCTCCCTGCCCCATAACCTTTATTTTACCATAACTTCACATATATACATCTGGAATCTTCAGAGATGCTTGGTGGCCCTCGCCTTAACAGCAGCAGCATTACATGCTAATGCTGCACTCTTGCCTGCCTTAATTTTTCAGTTGGTTTGGGGCTTCCACTGCTAGTCATGCCAGAGGTCCAGTACACAAAGCTCTGGGAAATGAACTGCTCAGGCTTGCTGTGTAATGTGGAATACCACACAATGATAACTCAGACCATAGAATAGCAGCAAGAAGGCTGGCTGAGAGATCTCCAGACCTGAGAAAGTGAGAATTTAAACTAAATAATTGCTAGATTTTAGTCTGTCTGTTTGGTACAGATGATAAATCTGTTTTTCAGACTAAGTTGGTCTCAATGGAAAAATAGACCAACCATTTTTATATGTTAGCAGGAACTAGGAGTTATGTTTGGTCTCAAATCCAAGTCAGCAGTATGATGCTCTAGAGCCAGTACGATGCACCAGATAAAGTTTAAGTTGCTGGTTTTGACCTATAAGGCCCTAAATGTTTTGGGCCCTATGTACCTAAGGGACCACCTACTCCCTTATCATAGAATCATAGAAAATGAGGGTTGGAAGGGACCTCACAAGGTCATCTAGTCCACCCCCCTGCTCAAAGCAGGACCAGCCGCAACTAGATCATTTTAGCCAAAGCTTTGTCTAGCCGGGCCTCAAAAACCTCTGAGGATGGAGAGTCCACAGCCTTTCTGGGTAACCTGTTCCAGTGTTTTACTACCCTCCTAGAAAGAAAATTCCTCCTAATATCTAACCTAAACTTCCCTTGCTGCAGCGTGCAACCATTGCTCCTTGTTCTGTCATCTGCCACCACTAAGAACAGTCCAGCTCCGTCCTCTTTCAAACCCCACTTCAGGTAGTTGAAGACTGCTATTAAATCCCCTCTCAATCTTCTTTTCTCTAGACTAAATAAGCCCAGTTCCTTCAGTCTCTCCTCATAAGTCATGTGCCCCAGCCCTGAGCCATTTTGGTTGCCCCCTTCTGAGCTCTCTTCTGAGCTCTCTCCAATTTGTTCACATCCTTTCTGTATTGGGTGGTCCATAACTGAACACAGTACTTCAGATGTGGCCTCACCAGGTCTGAGTAGAGGGGAATAATTCCTTCCCTTGACTTGCTGGCAACACTTCTACCAAGGCAGCCAAGTATGCTGTTAGGTTTCTTGGCAACAAAGGCACACTGTTGGCTCTTATTCAGCTTCTTGTTCAGTGTAACCCCCAGGTCCTTTTTTGCAGAGCTTCTGCCCAGCTAGTCAGCCCCCAGCCTGTACTGGTGCATGGGATTGTTCTGTCCTCAGTGCAGGACTTTGTACTTGTCCTTGTTGAACTTCATGAGATTTCTTTTGGCCCAATCCTCCCATTTGTCTAGGTAACTCTGAATCCTAGCCTTACCTGCCACTATATCTACTACTCCTCCCAGCTTGGTATCATCTGCAAACTTGCTGAGGGTGCACTCTATGACATCTTGCAGGTTGGTGAAAAAAATATTGAACAAAACCAGCCCCGGGACTGACCCCTGGTGCACTCCAGTTGATACTGGCTGGCAACTAGACATTAAGTCATTGATTACTACCCTTTGAGCCCCATGCTCCAGCCAGTTTTCTATCTACCTTACAGTCCATTCATCCAGCTCATACTTCCTTAGCTTGCCTGCAAGAATGTTGTTGGAGACCACATCAAAAGCATTGCTAAAATCAAGGTGCACCACATCCACCTGTCTCTTCACACCCACAGGGCCTTTGGCACGGCTTTACGAGCGCTTGTGGTGCTCGGGCCAGGTGCCAGATGATTGGAAAATAGCCAACGTGGTCCCCATCTTTAGAAAAGGGAGGAGGGAGGACCCGGGCAACTGTAGACCCATCACTATTACCTCAATCCTACGGAAACTCTTTAAGAAGATCATCATGGAGCACATCTGCGATGGGCCGGCCTCAGAGATGATGCCCAAGGGCAACCAGCACAGTTTCATTATGGGCAGGTCATGTCAGATCAACCTGACTGACTTTTATGATCAGGTCACAAAAGCCTTGGATGCAGGTGTTGTCGTGGATGTAGTCTTTCTGGACTTCAGCAAGGCCTTTGACACCGTCTCCCACCCCATCCTCATTAAAAAATTG
>NW_017728886.1:248042001-248125351 GCF_001723895.1 Crocodylus porosus | reverse complement strand
GATTAGACATCCACAAGAACTACTTAACTGTCAGGGCGGCTAGGATCTGGAACCAACTTCCAAGGGAAGTGGTGCTGGCTCCTACCCTGGGAGTCTTTAAGAGGAGGCTTGATGCCTACCTGGCTGGGATCATTTGAGCCCAGTTTTTTCTCCTGCCCAGGCAGGCGGTCGGACTTGAAGATCTACAAGGTCCCTTCCGACCTGACTGCTATGAAAAAGGAAAGCAATCAGGTTGGTCAGACATGACTTTTCTTGGTGAATCCATGCTGACTGCTCCTAATCACCTTCTTCTCCCCCAGCTGCTTAGAAATGGATTCTTTGAGGATCTACTCCATGATTTCTCCAGGGATAGAGGTGAGGCTGACTGGTATGGGTACTATGTTTGCCCTTTTCCAACCGTCCAGGACCTCTCCTGATCACCATGAATTTTCAAAGATGGTGGTCACCGGCTCTGCAATCACATCAACCAGCTCCCTCAGCACCCATACAATCATGGTGTCTAAGGTCAGTCAAAAGCAACCGCTGCAAGTACCATCAATGTGCCAAGGCTGCTTGGTAAAAATGCACGGAAGATCTTTCTCAGCACTCACTCCTCAGCTCTGGTATCACCTCCCTCCTGAGGGCCCCTCCAAGCCCAAGACTAGATTTCTTTTGGAAGCGCTGTAAGACCTTACTATTTGAGCAGGAATTCAGCAACAAAGCTATGCTGGGATATTGTTTAGAGGGGTTCTGTTTTATGTTGAGATTCTAAGTTGCCTTTGAAGTTGTTTGTTCTCTTGTTATAAGTTATACTGTTCTCTTGTTGTAAGCCACCTTGAGCCTTTGTTGGGAAGTGCAGCATATAAATAAAACCAAAATCAAATCAAAGCAAATCAATCAATCAGTCAATCAATCAATAAATCAGTAAAAAGCAGATACAGTTTTGACTTGTGTAATAGAAGTATTGCATGCAAGACATGGAAGTGACAGTATCATTCTTGTCAGTGCTGGTTAGACCTCAGTAGAGTATTGTGTCCAGCTTTGGACGCCCAGAATTTAAAGATCAATAAGAGAAACCAGAAGGGATCTAGTGGCATGAAATGAAGATGATAAATAGGGTAGGGTGCAAGCTATGAGGAGAAAGGCTTATGGTATGTTTAGTTTGGAGAAAAGAAGACTGAAGTGGGGAGAGGGGATAGGACAACAGTTCTCAAATATTTGAAAGATGGCCATAAAAATGGGAAAAATAATCCCACCTTGCCAGAGAAAATAGGAAGAAAGGCACTGATTTTAAAATATAATACAGTAGATTTAGATCAGATCTTAGGAAAAACTCCCTGACAGTAAGAACAGTAGGACAACAGAACAAGAGAATAGATGTTTCACTACATGTTTTAAAAAGAGGCTAGATGCATTAACCCTCATGATTAACTAACCAGTCTGAGATAGCTGAGGAATATCAAATTCTGCATCTGGACAAAATGATCCTGGAGGTCCCTTCCAACCCTTGGATTCTAATTCTGCTTCAGTCTTATTCGCCAAAGCTTCAATTTAGAATAATTTTTCTGCTGTCTTCCAAAGAATTTGGATAGCTCTGTGTGGAACTTGCTTTCTTTGGACATCTGTAACAGCCTAGGCAGCTGTTGTGCTCTGACCAATGTTTATTACACTAATCATGACTTCCTCATTACCTTGTGCTTCTCCATCTGTTTGTTGTATCTATTTATTGTATTTTGGATTTTACACACATTGAGGAAGGGAAAATCTTTTTGCTGTGTGTATATACAGTGCCTAGCACAACATGTTCACTAGTGTAATGCAAATAAAAAATAAATGTGCCCTTCCTTATGCTAAAAATAAAGCATCTGAAAGCATAGTCCACAGAAATGTTTTCATTTTCTATGCTAGTCCTCACAAATGACCTCCTCACCTACTTAATCTGGCCTTTCCGTCCATTGTTACGATACTTCCAATTTGTTTTTTTACTTAAGTGGTTGTGCTGCCTGACAAGTACTCTAGTAAAAGAAGAGAGAATTTATAACTAATAGTAATGGCTACCAATTCCTTTCTCACAAATATGTCCTAAACATTCTCTGTTGCAGAGTTCTTGCACTTCCTTTCAATTCCTGAGTACTATTATAGACACTAAGAACTGAGAAACAGTCCAATTATTTATAGCAATTCCTATCTTCCTAAAACAGGTATTATTTAGGTAACTTTGTGGTATGTTAAACTGCTGTCAGGAAAGGCTCCTATATACTTTTCCAGGGATTTCTACAAACTTCTGTTGCCCCTCAAAATCAGCTCTTTTTTATTATGCTGGTGAAAGTACTGTTGGTATCTGTAAGATGTTAGTGCCACCTGGTGCTCAGAATGCTAACTGGTAAAGAAAAGGAGAAATGCTGCAGAAGGGGGGTCTGAACTTCTTATAAATCACTGAAAGACCTAAAATGACTAATAAAAAATTAAATACTGGCTAACTCTGCATACAAAATGTTCTCAGTGCTGCAAGAAAAAAGCTTTAATAAAAGGCTTGCAAAGTCTATGAGGTCATGTTTAAATTTTTATTAGTAGCAACCACTTTTACTCCTTCACAATCAAAACAAGGAAAGACCTTTCACAACGGCAAACACCTTTTTACCTGTTTTGAGGTCAATGTGAGCCAAGCTTGTAGACTTTAAACAAAAGAAACTCTTCTTCCTCTACCAGATGCCAAAAGCTCATATTAAACAACACTTACCTATGTCCCTAAATGACAGCAAAAGAGTCTGTGAAAACAAAACTTATCTAATTCCAACCGTAACAGGAACCTTGATCTGAGTAAATACAGAAGATCCCCGTTTTTTCTAACGTTTACATTTTGAGGTCACACTTTTTACTGAGCCCATTTAAAAACAGATAGTAAAAGTTTAATACATGATTAGTAGATGCTTTCATAAATGATTAGCCATTTAATAAAAAATAACAAGCCAACGTGTGCAACCATGGCTTGTAACTAGCTTTAGTAAAAAGTTTTCTGAGGGAAGGTTTTTCCATTGGATGATACTGATATGATGAAGTTCATTCAAATTTTCACTTAAAAATATGGAAACATTTTGGTTTGGCAAAGTTGAAATCTTTCATTTCAATGTAACCTAAGTGATTTGTTTACAGATTGTTGAAGCACTTTATTTAGAGTCCAATACAATAGGCAGTGATAATATATTAACATTAAAATGTGGGCTGGGGTGGTGCAGGTGCTTAGGCTAAACACACGTGTTCAAGAAGCCAAAGGTGGAAGTGCTCTAACTTTGGAGCTTTACTCTAAGCACCCAATGTTAGGCGGGGAGCAAACAGAACAGAAACAGTCCTTGGGTGGGGTGGGGCTCAGAGCCTGCCTGGATGGCCTGAGCCCGGGAGGTTGGGGCGCGGGGGTGGCTCTCACAGTGTGCCCTGTAGTCTCCTCTGGCTACCAACAACTCCCAAATGGAGCTGAACTGCTGAGACACCCCTGACTGGCTGCTGGGAATGGGCCACCAAGCCCCCAAGCCCCTGCTGTTGTGACTTGCACATACCTTTGTTTCTGAGCCTGCACACTCAAGCAAGTTGGGAGCCATGACCTCCCTGTTCTGAGTGCTCCTGCCCCATTCCAGGACTGGCCTGGACCTCTTTGGGGCCCTGCACCTACATCCATGACTGCTAGCAGCTGGGGGTAGCAGGTTGGCCCTGGAAGGAGGATGGAGTCACCGCCGGCCCTGGCATTGGGTCTTGGGGAGCCTGGTCCTTCTCCTCTACTGCACTGCTGCTCCTTGATGTGGGTCCCAATAGATGCAGTTCTGGCTCCTTGGACCACAGGTGAGTAGCTCCCATGCACAAGATCTCCTGTTTTGCCCCGTCCCAGCATCTCACAGTTAATGCATGGTGTAGAGTGCTTCCCTCAGCTGCCATCGAGGGCTGGCCCCTGTGGGATCCCCATTTCTGTTGCCCTGGGGAAGAGTCACTGGGGCATGGGTTTCCATGCTGTGGTGGGGGCTAGGTATCAGGCTTTCCCAACACTTTGACCTAAGAGGGCTACAGTCTCTCTACAGGAGGTGGCACTGATGCCACTCAGGGGTGTCCTATCTGGATCCCTAGTGGTTTTTGACCTTGTGCATAAACTCCTTATCCTGGCATTGTGACTCTTCCAGCTCTACAGTGGTGTGGGTGGCCATTTGAAGACCTCATTCCTGGACCTTCACAGCATGTTTCTGAGCCTGGATGGCTTGTTCAAGTGCCACAGCAGCTCAGGTATAAGCAGTCAGCAACCTCTATTCCCACCCTGCTCTTTGAGCGTCCCATTTGGTCCTTATTTTGCATGCACCATCTCTCAAGTGTTCTGCAGGTGTCCAGCCAACAACCCTGGCTCCAACATCTCAGCCTCCATGACTGGGCCTCCTGCACACAAATGCAGAGTCTGCAGACGAGGGAGACACTGAGGGGCTCTGGTGAATCCCCTGCCTTTTCCGTAACCCAGGGCCGGAAGGTGTGCATCTGCTCACAAGTCGGCACTAACCACGCTGTGGAACACCTGCATTTCACCTCCCAGCTGGGACAACTTGGATGTCTGGGTTGCATCTCCTTGCAGCAAGCATGCAGGCCTGGAGGGATGAGCCTTCTCTAGGTGTCTGAGATGAGAGTGGGGAAGGATGTGTGTGTGGGGGGGATGGGAGAGAGAGGTTGCTAGGGGAATTTTTTCCCATTCCTGCTGTACCTTACCTGCAGCGATGCTCATACATATGTGCTCTGCTGGATGGCATTGTGGCGATGGCACCTGGAGGCAAGCCAGCATAAATAAGCAATTGTGACTGTTGGTTATACCTTGGCTGTGAGAAAAACTTTCAGTGCCTTTTGGTGTCTATCTGGCTGTCAGTTTGCAGTTCTGCATCAACATGCTGGCCTCTCTCAGGAAATCTATGCCTCCCGGATGAATTGGGCAGTTAGGTGCCAATTAACCAGATGTATGGTTTAATTCAGTGTAACACGGATAGATATGACCCCAACAACACTAGGGTGTAATAATCCTGGCACTTCAGCTGTGTTCCAGAACAGTGGCATGAGGGTTCTGGGGGGGCTAAGGGGGGAGGCTCAAAGGTAAGAGGTCAGTGGGGAGCATCAATACATCAGTATCATCACTCTTCCACCTAGACAATCACTGAGCCAACAGCACATTGAATATCAGAATAGACAATTATATCCTACCCCCGAGCATACCCCATCTTACTCAGGAGTCATGTTAGACCATTCCTTCATCTACAAACAACACATTCAGAAGGTCAGCAGTAAAGTCTCTCCATGGGTATCTGCCCTAAAAGATTTAGCCAGCATGACATGGGGTGCCAACTTCAAAGTGCTCAGAGCCACCTCTTTTGCAATGGTATATGCTCCAGCAGATTACTGTGCTCCTGTATGGTCCAGAAGTTGTTGCACTAAAAAGCTCAACACTGTACTTAACAGTGCACAGAGACTCATCATAACAGGCTGTACAATGTACACATTCACAGATGTATTCCTTGAACTCTAGGGCTTTAGACCAAGTGACATAAGAAGACAGGCCCTAACCACTTCCTGCTGCTAGGTTTCTGGGCCTGTGGAGAGCCTGGCAGGCTGGGTAATCTGGCCCTGTGTGTTGGGCTAAATTTAGATAAGGGGTGGGGTGAACGGCAATGAAATGATTGGTCAGACTAATCCAGTCTGAAATCTATTCCTACAGTGTTTTATACCAACACCAAATGAGTCCTGCATTGGGCATGACTTTAACAGAGCAGCATGGGTCAAGGTGAAAAGACTGAGATCTAGATATGGATGCTTTAACACAACTGTGCAAGATGAGCATCTTTGACAGCCACCTGTGTAAATGCAGCATCTAGCAAACAGCACAGCACTTAATTGAAAGCTGCACTCTTACAAATGCCCAGATGGGGGTAGATGGAAACCACACACTGGCTGCATGGGACAGGACAAGGAGCAATAGACTCAAAAATCAGCAGGGGAAATTTAGTTTGGAGATTAGAAGGAAATTTCTGACTATGAGGGTAGTCAAACATTGGAACAGGCTACCGAGAGAAGCTGTGGAATCTCCATTGTTGGAAATTTTCAAGAGAATGGACAGAGATGTGGCTGGGCTGGGTTAGTCAGGGATGATCCTGCTCTGAGCAGGGGGCTGGACCAGATGACCTTGTGAGCTCCCATTCAGCCCAATTTTTCTGTGATCTCATTTGATATTCTATCAGCCAACAACTCAGAGGTCCCAGTAGAAGCAAATAGGAAACCTACAGCAATCTGGACTTGTTAAAATTTATCCCTGAAGCAATGTACATGAATCCAGAGGAAGATATGGTAGTGTTTACAAGTCTTAAATATTTTATTTGGAGGCTGTTACAAACGGCAAAAAGAAAAAAAATTGCAAAGTAAGATTTTGTGCTGATGGGTGAGTGGTATCACCTGGAGTTCCATGTTTAGTGTTAATGAATTTTCATATATTGGTAGCTGTTTACAAGTAGATGTTTTTTTTGCATCTCAAAGTACCAAACCTTCATGATGTCAGCCTTGAGCTACCATTACCAATAGTAAAGGAAAACAAATGATACCTTATAGAAGTCAAATCATGCTTTTAATTACACCAGTAAAGGCTATTTGCTTCTATGGGTTCCACAGAGGTAAATGAAGGCATGATGTAAACATTTTGATCTTGCACAGATGACCTTGCAAATATATCCAAGTTAATTTACGGAAGTGAGACAAACGTCTCTCTCTCAAAGGACTGCATTAGTTCTGCAGGGGTTAACAAAGAAAAAATGTAGTTAAGTCTTATCTTTCCCAATTATGACCTTGGATACATAGAGAAGATTAATCAAGTAAGAAAATGGCATTTTTGTACAGTCAATTTTCAGATGCAAACTACTCATCAGGAGGCTGGTTCTTCTTTCACTTACATGGCTTTTATACCCAATTTAACTATAATAATTGGAAGGAACTACAATAATTTCCCAATTTACACTGGTGTGAGAATTACAGTTGGGCTCCATACTTCTAATTAAATAAAATGTATGCCATTGAGTCTATGACACATAGATAGCAAGCAGATATTAAACTGTATTCCTAGCAAGCAATATTTTATTGTACCTTCTATTATTCATCTGGATTTCAAGTCTTACTTGACATTTTACTATTAGTCAAAACACTTCAAATGAACTTGTATATGACCTATCAGAATTACTGGATTATATCCAAGTCCAAGAACTCAAATAGTAATGAGTCTTTATCATGCTAATTATACCATGGAGAAAGTATGTTCCGGAGATTAGCTCAGGACACCCGAGTTCTTCTTCCATCTGGAAACATTTAGGATTAAATCTATTTGTTTATTCTGAGATTGCAAATTACATTTATCCGATGGTCTAGGTATTTTACATCATTTGACATGAACAATTATTTTAAAAAAGACTTTAAAACATTACATTGTTCATAGATTCATAGATGTTAGGAACTGGAAGGGATTATGATCTCCAGTCTATCTTCCCTGCATGCCTCAATGATTTTCCACTCCCTGAAAAAGTCTAGGAGCACTGATCACTGAACCAAGGCTTCAGTACATCCTTACAAGAAATAAGTTTGAGAGCCACTACCAAGGGGTGATAGAAATTTAGTATTTTTCATGGGGAAAATAAACTAAAAAAATTTTTTTTTAAACCAGACTGTTTTTCCTGGGAACTTTTTGCAAAATATGAGCATATTAAAATGAAAAATCTTTGGGTCAGGATAAGAAAGGGAAAAAAAAGGGAAATTCAATATGCATTTTTGAAGAAACTGAAATTAAATGGAAATTTTTCATTTTATTGAACAAAAAAGAAACCGATTTTAGCACAATAAATAGATTTGTTAGGGAAACCTTTTCATTTTAAAGAAAAATAAAAGACAAAGAACATTTTTGGCTTAAATACATTTGATCAGTCCTAATGGTAACACTTCAGTGAGAAGAGTCACCTTTTCACCTGCCCTCCATCCCCACTTGTTTATACAATGAAAGGGCTATTAGTGTTGGTACCCAGAAGATTGCAGTTTCCATGGTAACCTGCTGAGAGATGTGTCATGCTTCTTATGAAGTTAAGACCCAGGTACAGTTCAAAGCCAACAGCTCTATATTTCACCTGAAAGTCAGTAGAAGCTATTGCAGATCCTTGAACAGTGACAATCACCACACGAGACGGATGCAAGAATCTGCATGCATGGCAACCTTAAAATGGTATGAATCTGCAGCTCTAGAGAAGAGAGCACCTATTCTGCAATAATCCACCCTCAATGTGACAAGTGAGTGAGGCTGAATGGTCTGAATCTGAAAGAAAGAGACACAAGCTTCACCTCAGACATAGAATATAGGAAGCACTCTTGACAAGACATCAAAGCTGAAAGCAGCTTGAAATGCAACAGCATTAAAGACTTAGAAATGAATGGCTCCCATATGCCATTGGGCAGGGCTTTTTGCCTCTTCCTTAATTCCTTCCTCCAAACTCCCAGCATTCAGTCAGTCTTGTCCATACTGGCTGTGTCTACATGTGTGGCAGACTGCGTAGTTGTTACTGAGCAGTCATTTAGTACTTGCTTATGCATTAGGTACTAATAACTGCTCAGTTACCAGAGTTACTGTGCAGTACCATCCATGACTGTTTTTTCCCCCAAAGCTATTGTGCAGCAGCTTATTACTACTGTGCAGTAGTTTTGCATCGTGGTTGGCGCCTGACAATGCTACTGCACAGTAGCACCGAGCAGCACAGTGTCTCATGTAGCCCACTGACTGTCAGCCAGATCATCTTAGGCCAACCCCAATGTCTTGAAAACACTGGGTAGGCTACACATCCATGCCACAAAATCTCAAGAGAGAGAATATTAATTTGTGTGTCACAAGCATATTGAAGTCATGGCAACCCACACTTCCTTGCAGACTCCTTCCAATCGCCCTCCTATTCAGCGTGGAAATAGGGATGAGACAGAGCCTTGTGAGGTCACACAGGAGGAAGCCCTCTGGAGACCCCACAAAAAAGGAAAAAAGCCACAAAAAAATAGCCCTGTTCATTCCTGCTTTGGTATACTGGCATCACCCTCTCTAGACACTTGTACATAGATAGTCAGCCAAATCATTATCTTTTACTCATTCAGATCCTTCCTGAAGACCTGCTGCTCTCTGCAACCTGAAAGAAACTAGCTAAGTGCTCTATTTATTTAAGTGTAAGAGTGATGTTGTAGTTGTGATGGTCTAGAAATTATGTGAAAGAATTTCTTAGGATATCTTTTACTGGGCCAACTATGTAGCTGCAATAAAGTTAGACAAGTTTTTGAATGCAAGACATTCTTTCTCAGGTGAGAGAAATGAGGTAAAACCTAAGGAAGACTGTTTTGCATTTGAAAGCTTGTCTAACTTTATCCCAACCACATAGTTGGGCCAATAAAAAAATTTACCTGAAGAAATCCTTGCATCTACCTTTTTAATTCACTTATGTATCTTAAGAGTAAAGGGTAGAGAGGCATAATGACCCTGAAATTTCAGTTAATGGCATTGCTCATGGTTTATACTTTATGTGCATGCTTAGTATTTGGCTGGATTGAGCCCTGGTAAAGTTTCAATTTTGATTAAATGATTTCTGACAGAATACTGTGTCACTGTTTTATTTTTTCTAGCTCTACTTATAATTGTAGCTTAGAACCCTTGGAAGCATTTTCCCTGTCTATCAGTGACATGCTTATTGCATCTAGTAATCAATTAACACCTTATGAAGGTAACCCAAACATAAAAGAGTGACCTACACTTGTGTGAGATTTTGTTGTATAGAATTGTAGGGTCAGAAGGAACCTGAAAGGTCATTTAGTCGAAGTCCTTATTAGAATTTTTAGGAATTTTTTTTTGGTTGGTTGGTTTTTAAAACTTTTACGCAAGGATCACCAATTCTCTTCTATGTCCTTTACTGTTTGCTCATGAATATTTTACATACAAGGTGGAGATTTTGCCCCACACCCCGACCTCCCATTATATTGCCTTCACCCCCACCGCTCATTCTTTCTTAACGGAACCTGAGTTAACTGTCCCCAGCAACAATACTTGAAGAGTTAAACTCCACTATAGTAGTATAGAAATAGTAACTCCAATTAAGGTAATCACCAGGGAGCAATTGAAGGAGAAATAAAAACGTGGTGTTCTCATTTCCATAAGCAAATGAAAATAATTTAGCTGACTTGTATCTAGATGAAGGAGAACTTCTATGTAAAAACTAATTACCTTCAGTACTAATTACAGCGAAGAGGATAAAGGACGAACCTTTTGAAAAATATCCAGAGATACTAAATGGAGTTTTATTAATAAATGAAGTAAGCTGAAAATGAGAGTGATGATGTATTGTATTTGGGCCTAGATTCAATAAAAACTCTGTCTAGCTTCCGCTTCGCAGAAGCACCATAAAATGGATTTATTATATGAAGCCAGATGGATCTTTTATTGAACCTGGACCTTACTCATTAAATAAAAGTAATTATCATCAGACTTAAAGGAAACAATATTTACTGGTCCATGAATTAGCCACTATCCCCATATTTTAACTGCTAATAAGAGGGAAAAATATATTTTAAAATCAATAGACGTACTGATAATCAGATGCAAGAGCAGGGCCCATAATCCATTTTGTAGTATAATTTACTCATTAACATGATGGTTGCTTAAACCTAACTGCCCACTTTCCTTTTACATTTAGACCACCAAAAGCACTTGGTTTTTGTTCTTTCTCGTGATGGATCCCTGGTCCAATGATATTAGGCACTGGACTGGAAATCAGAAGACTGTATTCAGGTTCTGCACCTGACAATAGTAGGTCGAAATGCTTTCCTGCTTTATAGCTCCATTTTCTTTTTTGTGAAGAACAGGGAAAAATACTTTTCACCTCAGCTTCCTGGTATGTTATTGTAGACTATACCCTGTGACTTTCAAACCAGCTTTTCACTTCTATGCACAAAGTATTGAAACAGCTAGGGAAAGGCATAAATCAATGGATGATGCCAAACCATGGACACAGCTCACTCTCATGGCAGACAGTTATGTCTGTGTAAATGGAGGCTCAGTGTGAACAAGCTTTCTGCAAAAGGGGACACTGCTGTAGGGTATAGTTTCCTCTTGCTTACGTTAGTGCAAATCAGGAGGGCCTCCATCATGCCTATGCCTCAGAAAAACTGGTATAAATAGAGAATGAATTCCTGCACCTCTTAAAAAACAAACCTAAAGCCACTGTTTATGTGAATGTAATTTGTTTAAAGTCAATATTTACCATTTGTATAGACATATCGAAGTGGATTTATGTCAAATTTTCCTATTACAGTACATGCCAGTATATCTGTAAGGGTTCCAGCTTGTAAACTTTACTCATATGAATGAAACTTAAAATGACACTAGTCACATGAGGATAGAACTACGCTACTGATGTAAGATAGGCCTTAACGCAGGTCACATTTGAAGCCTAGAATACTCATGCACAGTGACGTGCACAAAGGATACAGACCTAATCCTATTCCAGTGGAAATAACAGATTTTTCTCACTAAGCTTTCTGTGTTCAGGATCTAGCTTTCTCATGACAGATGTGGGGAAATAGATGCAAGAAAGGCTGCCAGACATATTGAGAAGTTTTGTGGATGCCATGCATGCCACATGAGGTCATTGTTTAAATGCATCGGTATACAGAAGCAGCACCTGTGGAATGAGCTCATTGATTAGTATCTGCTTGGCCCTGACAGCATGCTCGGTGTTGCACAAAGCAAAAAACACAGCTGCTACAACAAAGATCTTATCATCCATATCCTTCCTCACTCCAAACGGTAATCAAGTGCCCGGATCTTTTTGTCTAGGAGCTTTTTTTCATTGTCGTCTTGGAGCTGGAGTACAGTCTGTCCTGCCTGAATCACAGAATCATAGGATTGGAAGGGATCTTGAGGGACATCTGGCGCCTCAGATGTCATAGCGACAGCGAATCTTTCATATATACACCCCATCCATGCTGGTGCATAAAGAACAGGGACCTGCATTTCCACAAGCAAGAAGATTTCTAAAAGCTGGCATACACCACACACAGTTTTGGTAACCTCACCTCTACACTACCCAAATCCTGGAACGCTTATTAGTAGTATACCTGCTTCTCACAAGTAGATACTTACACATGGGCTGCAGCCATAGGCTGTGGCCTTTGCTAGTACCTGCTACCATTATTTGTGCTTTCTGCCGTTAGCAAGTAGATGCACCATTTCTAGCCAAAACAGAAAAATGGAAATTAAAACAAGAGTTGGGGGAAGGATGTTAATATGCTTCCTTTTATGAAAAAGTCAGATTTCATCTGAATTCAGGTATAGATTGTAAGGACGTCATTATTAATTGTTTGCATTAATGTCCACTGAGCAGGACCCAAATGTGCTTGGTACTGCACAAACACAGAACAAAGGATGGTGTTTGTTCTGAGGGTGCTCACAGACATTACAGAAGAGCTCTGTGATCACTCCGTAACCTTCTGTGCTTTACACAAAGCGCGTAAAGTTACAGCATCGGTGAAACTAACAGATATTCTGTGTCTGATGGTGGGGGCTGGGAGCCTTCATGCACTGACCAAGGCCAGGAGGCTAGGGTCACTGTAGCCTGCTGTAGAAGCCAGCCAGTCCAATAGCTGCTCCCCTCCCCAGCCTGCCAGCTGGCTGCAAAGAGCAGGTTGGGATTCATTCCCCCATGTGCAGAGGCAATGTGAGGGCAGCTTGCAGACTGTACCCCCTCCGTGTTAGTGCTATGGGGCACTGGATACCTTCTTCTGCTGAGGAGGGGTCTCACTCAGGGCACCCCCACCCCCAATTGCTGCCCAGCTGTCCCGGTTCCCAGGACTGCAGGCTGGCTGCATGGAGAGGAGACTCTCTGCAGACCAGGGGCATGACATGTAACCCTCAGGGAACTCTATACAAGTTTCCTAAGGTGCTCTAATTTAAAGCACCTTCATTTACTACCTGATTTAAAGAGGGTTACTTTTTCATGCTATTGGCCATTTGAAAAGTGCTTTGCTGTCATGCACATGTGTTATGACACGGCTGTAGAATGTTCTTAGGGTCCAAATTGCACAAACCATGTCACTTCTATCTGTACCATAAGTGCTTACAATCAAAGTAATAGACATGAGACAACTGACACAGATGGACAGGTATACAAGGAAGCCAATACTGCGACAAGTTGTGGTTTTGATAAACCAGCTGCCTAATTTGTTTGATACACCAGCAGGAGGAGTTTAACATCTGCAAAGCCACCTCATTTCCTCCTTCCTTAAAAACTCTCCTTTTCCATTGTATTCCACTGTCTATATGTAATTTAATCACTCTCCTTGTGACTCAGGTAACTACTTTGTATCTGCAACAAAAATGGTGAGGGGGCTGGGGAACATGATTTATGAGGAAAGACTGAGGGAAATGGGTTTATATAATCTAGAGGAGGACACTGAGAGGGGCCTTAATAGCACCCTTCAACTACCTGGAGGAGGGTTCAAAAGAGGATGGAGCTGGACTGTTCTCAGTGGTGGCAGATGACAGAACAAGGAGCAATGGTCTCAAGTTGCAGCAAGGGAAGTTTAGGTTAGATGTTAGGAAGAATTTTCTTACTAGGAAGGTAGTTAAACCCTGGAACAGGTTACCCAGAGAGGTGGTGGAAGCTCCATCCTTGGAGGTTTTCAAAAGCTGGCTAGACAAAGCCTTGGCTGAGATGATCCAGTTGGAGATGGTCCTGCTTTGAGCAGGGGGTTGGACTAGATGACCTTGTGAGGTCCCTTCCAACCCTCATTTTCTATGATTCTATCATTTTCAACTCCCCTATAACTTTCCACACAAACAAAACTGTGCTCTAAATATTTTTTTTCATTTATCTAGAAGAGGATATGAGTTTTTCCTGGGATTTCAATAGTCTAAGACCCAGCTTTCAGTTAGAAGGATGCAAAATGAAACCCTTTAAAAATATTAAGGAATATTATATATATTTCAGAAAGCATCATTTCTGACTCCACTTCTGAGCTGAGAGGCTTTTAGAAATAAATTCACACATGTACTCAGAAGCCTATAAACACCAGAGCCAAGGTAGTTCTGAAGAAAAAAGAAAGTCACTGGAACTTCTTCTGTACTAGCTGGATCAGTCAGGGAAGTCCCCCTCAAAAGATTTGAATTTCAGACACTTTGGCACTTCAAAAGTATGGTTTGAAGTGTTTAACTGGCTGAGGCATAAGCTGGTTTGCTCCTAAGACTTTAAAAAGCTCAAAAAGGTCAAGGCCTACAGGCCTTGACCAATGGGAGGTAGCCCTTGACCACAGTGAACTCTTTAGATGTTGGGGAAGTAAATTGGTTTAACTGATCTGAGCAGCTCCTGAGGTCTTCAAAGGAAAGGAATCTGGGGGATTTCAGCAGAAACCTCACAGTACTTGCTAATAATTAGTAAAGCCTTGCCCTTGTTGCTGCTCCAGTTTTGAACTCATAAGGATTTTTTTTAAGCATACCCCATTCTAGGCAGGGACTTGTCTCCATGAGTTCTTATGGTGGCGGCTGCTGCTGCAGTCCAAAGGAGAAGGATCCCCTTCTATTTCCAGCCAGGGATTCTAGCATCCCGACAGACCTCAGAAGAGGGAGTTTTCTATCCAGCGGTCCATAGAAGAGAAACTCCTCTTTTGTGCATTCCTTTGGGGGGGCAGGAGGGGAGCTCCTTAGTTAGGAATAAACATGGAGCCCCTGCTGTTAGCTCTCAATGGTCTACACAGGGTTCCTGTGCTAGCCTTCAGAGACCCTAGGAAGCATTAGCAGCTCAAAGGTAACAACACTGAACTCTTAAGTCAAGGGCTTTAGAAGCAAACCAGCTTAGAGTGGTCCCAATGTAACAATCAATCCCTTAAAACTTTAGTAAAAGTATAAAGGTGGAAGCGTGCAAGTGCCAGTTTGCTTTTCCAGGCATTGTGAGGAGCTTGGCATGGTTAAAGGCCCTTGGTAAGGTCCAAGACACCCACAAAACCCTATCTCATCTCATTTCAGCTCTCACTAGGAATTCTCACTTGTGGATTCACAAGTTCCACAGCTGAGAAGTGAGTAGTTCCTTGGGATGAGGAAAAAAAGGACTCTGTTTTGTAAATGCTAAAGGATGAGCATGGCAAAAGTGTTGGAAACACAGAGGGCAGCATGCAGCTCTGTTAGTACAGTTACCCTCACTCTGATGAAGTTCCTAAGACACTTAGTAAGATGTAGATGTTGAAAGAGATGTTAAATATGGCTTGAGGGTCACTGGTAAGGTTCCTGGAGGAAGGTGTAGGGTGGCTTTTTATATGTAATTACCTGAATGGAAGGAACTTCAAGGTTAATGGACACTTTATGCAAATTCCCTTACTTTTTAGTGCTAAGGGATTTTTAATTACAGTGTTCTGGTTATGCATTTTGTAGAAGGGTTATATTAATCACAAGATCAGTTTTCATTATAAGTCAAATTATTCTGTGGGGGATAAATATGAAGACCATACTTCTCCAGTCTCAGAGGATTTGAAAAGATCAGCCTCTCACCTCTTTTTTGTTTCTTAAATGTTTTACCTTGCCTATCAATTCAAGTCTCCAGCATCGGCTGCCTCCTTCCTAATATAATTTGCTCCATGGAGAATATTCTAAATTATAATTATGAGGCAAAATCTCAAGCCGACTAAGGCAATGAATGCTCCTTTTCAGTTCACCTCACATCATTCTTGATTTTTAGTTTAACTTCCTATGCAAACAACATTGTCACCCTTTCATCAATGGTTTGATACGTGGTTCAATATGTTCCTTATGTTTGTGATGTACAGACAAAACCCCCCCCAAAAAACCAAAACTCACCCCAGAGAAGATTTTTCGGATGCCATGAAAACCTCTAGATGGCAGAAGTGCACCACTTAAAATTCCAAAGCTTAATTAAGCAACAAGCTTTAGAAGTGCTCTGTGTGCCAGCTGTGAGGAAAAGGTGCACTGATTATTGACTGGTCCAGTGACCTCTTCCTCCTCCTCCAACTTTAATTGCTGCTGCAGATGATCTGTTCTTTACAGCCACATAGACACTGTGCCAAAAAGCATTTGAAAAAGTTAGCTCATGCTGTAGTTTTGTTAGCTCACCATTTTGCAAAATGACACTGCAGCTTCTGCTAAAGGTGAACTGAAAGGCTTTCTATGTCTGACAAAATTCCAAGTTCAGGGTTTTGGGGATGTAGTCTGCAGTAGTTGATGTCAAGACCTGCAAAGTCTGAGGCATTCCAGAGAGCTTCATTTCTTCTACTGTTTTGCAGCTCACACCTGAGAGGGGTTTAGCACCCTTCTACTCCTTTAGAAAAACCTTACCATCCATGAAATATGGAATTAAGGATCTTTTTATAAGCAACCAAGCTTGAAATTTTTGTTCCTAGGCCCTTACATTAGGTGCTCAGCATCTTACAAAGCCCAATCCTGACAGGTTGCGCGTGCCCTTTTCTCTTAGGCTACCAACAGACGTCATAAACCCATATGACCCTGGGACAAAGTACAATCATGAATATGTCCACATCCATTGTCCCAGGCTAAATCCTAAAAAGATTCACAGGATAAGAAGCAGCTTATCTCAGGACATTGCAAAGTACATCTGAATGGTTATCCTGGGAGTGCATGATTGAATCAATCACAGAACATGGCAGTGCATTCAGCTGCAAACTAAACCCTCATTAGAAGGGTAATGTGTATACATGCCAATCCTGGTATAATTTTATTCTGGGACAAGCCCAGGCAAAAAGTGTCCAGGGACATATGCAATTAACCTCAGTTCCTAACCTTAGCGATCACAAAGGTCTGTTCCTCGGAGGATGGAGCTGTTGCTGCTAATGATATGATCAACTATACAAGGGGGAACATAGTATCCTAAATTTGGGTCTTAGTAATTAAGCAAGATGGGGAAATCTATTTGTATTTCCTACATTTAAACAACATCAAAGGGCTGATCTTTTGCAAATCTTTACTTGGAGAATAGTATCATTACCTGCCCTGTACCTTCCATACAGTCATCATTTTCTTGTGAGGGGGCCCAGATATATAGATTTCCAAGCCAGCTGGATCTGATTAGCGTCCCGTCACTGCTTTTATCTCTGGAGACTTAGCACTAGAATTTAGTGGGAAATGGTTTCAGATTTCAGAACTTTTCCTGTTCCACTGCAAGATCTTTGGAAGTTTTTTGTTGAAAAAGAGCCTAGTTGACCCTCAAATAAACAGCTCATTATGCCAGTCATTTGGGATGTGGGACTCCCAGGTTCAAATTCCTGTATTACCCTTATTCCATATGCCAAGTCAGTGCCATAACTACCTTGAAGAATGATTTTTTTCCCTACTAAAACAGTTTGAAACCAACACACTTTAATTAATACAAAGTTGGTGGAAGAGATACTTGAACCTGAGTCTCTAAGTTCTCCCTTGAGTTATATAATCTGTTTTTTTTTGGCTCTCTGAATATTTAATTAAATATGCAAATGAAGCATGCCACAATAACCATTTACTTTGGTTACTGTTGACAAGGATTCATTATAATAAAAATGGAGTTCCTAACTGGCTTCAGAGATATCCTGCTCTGCTCAAGTACTTAGTATACAAAATAGCCTTAAGGTGCTACCTGTATAAGTAAGGAGTCTCTGTGTGAATAAGGATCTGCAGCATCTGGCCATATTTTGTCATGGAGCCTGGAAAGTGTTATATTTAGCTTTCTTTTTAAAGCTATCAATGCCCATCTCAGTAGTGTAAGCATTTCTCTAAGGGTTTAGTTTGCTGCTGGAGGTGTAGGTATACACCAGCCTGGATAGTCAGAACACTTTAGCTTTGATTTAAATTGGGATAAGTGAAGATGATGTCATAGACTTCAGGGCAGGCTGGCACCTGTATATTGCAGGGGACTTGTATAGCTTAGGCTGAAGTCCATGCTGTGGCATCTTTATTGTTATTATTAGCCATTCTGTCTAAATTAAAGCTGCTGTGGGCATGATTATCAATTGCAATCACACTTCCAACAGCAGACATACTTTCAGGATACTCGTGCTACCGCAGGAAGTCCAGTAGGTTACTATTTCCTGCACGGAATTAGTCCTCAGCCCATACTTCAGCATGATGTTAGAGGGTCAATAAACAACTGGTTCCTTAGGTAAGAAATAGAACCAAGATCTTCCCCATTTGTCATCATTAAAAAATCCAAAGCAAAAAGATCATTTTAAGCCTGAGTAATTTCAAAGTGGGTAATTATATTCTACCTGCCCAATTCCTACTAGCATTTTCTTCACTGTTGCATATGATTTCTGTGCACTTTTCCACAGCTGCTGCATTTCAACTTTGAAAGCAGTATGTTTCAGTGGAAGGTGAAATAATGGTTACTGTATGTAGGCCAAAAAAATTCTTTTGTCTCTTCAACAGTTTTTACTCATTCCTTATTCAAGTTCCCACTACTATCAATGATCAAACCAAAGTTTAATACACTGGCAGTGACACTTGTCGTTTAGAAGACTTTGCAATACAGACAATTGATCGCTAGACATTTTATTAAACACTGGCCTAGTGGTGAATAGCATATAAAAGTAAATTCAATATTTTAGTTCACCTTTAAGGGCATATGAAGGGTTCTCACTAAGTTCTTATATTAATCTGTTCAAAGTTTGGGCTTGTTTTAAAGGCAACATTTATATTGGTACTTTTAGACCATTTTCCCTTATCATTGAATCTCAGAGGATACTTTCAGCTTCAATACACATTCTCATCACACTTTTGCAAGCTGGGGGAAGTATTATCCCCATTTTACAGCTAAGGGGCGTGTCTACATGTGCTATTAAGGCAAAGTAATAAACTCTGCTGCTTATTGCACAGGAATTTATTGCTCCTGGGCATTGTGTTTACATGTGTGCCTGGGACTGCAGCACGTTCAGCCAGGTCAGAGCAGCCTCAGCTGGTGGGAGCCTGGGGGGGTCAGTCTGCTAGTCCAGGGCTGTTCTGACTGGGCTCAGTGTGCTGCAGAGGGGCTGGCTGGGGCACAAGGGTACTCCAATGTGGAGCTAGCTGCCAGGAAGCTCCTGCACTGAAGCATCCTTGTGCCCTAGCCAGCTGCGTTAGCATCTACATGTGTGGTGCTGTGGAGTAAAAAACTCCACCACAGGATAGTACTTGTATTTACAAGTACTGCCCAGCTGCAGAGTTCATTAGTTTCCAGTGGCCTAATAGGGCCACATGTGAGGATACAAGGCATTTACTGCAGAGCTAATTAGTTTACTCTACAGTAAACATCTTGTGTAGATGCGCTGGAGAAAATTAAGTCAGAGATGTCCTTATGTCTAGCAAAACCAGGAATAGGAACAGAAGGCTAAAAGGGATCTCCTGGCTCTTTGAGGTTAGTCCCTTGCTATTGCAAATGACTATCACGTGATCCCTTTCCTAGCCTGATGAACTCCTAACTTAAAGCTATCTATATATTTTTTGGTCTCTCACCCTTCTCCTCACTGGGAGCCTATTCCAGAAACTCACTGATCTAGTTAGAAAACTTCTAATTTCAGCCTAAAATTTACTCTTGGCTGGTTTATACCCATTTGTTTTTGGACCAATATTGTCTGTTAGCTTAAGCACTTATTTTTCCTCCCTAAAGTTAACCCCTGCCACCCCTGATGTATATGCAGAATGAGCAATCATAGCCTCTCCCATTTTTCATATTGCTAAGCTCAACAAGCCAAGCTCCTATAGCCTATTCTTCCAATTTCCATTTCTGGGTTTTAACCGCAAAATGAACGTCCTTCTAAACAAGTGCCCCCTAACATATGCTGACATTTGAACTGGGGAGGATGAAAGTGGAACTGAAAGAGGTGGCAGGCTTAAGAAAGTTGTATTTTAATTTCAGAAAAACAATCCCACAGGGTTATTTCAAAATCCTGGCTGAGAAGACATGGGTAGAATTGGTATATGGATGGGAGAGAGAACAAAACTGGTGGGAAGGAATTAGCAGACAGAAAGACAAAAGCAAAAACAACTCATAAGGGAAAGTTATAAAGGAAAGGTCATAAGGGGAAATCCCAAGCCTGGGGCATAAGAGGTCAAATCCTTCTGGCTTTATTTATGTGGTTTGTCTCACTTAAGTCAGATCAAATGAACCATGATTTAACAGAGTGTAGCAAGTTTCTTCAGCATCCAGGACAGGGTAGTGGGGAGGTATTCTGACCACTGGAGACCATGATGGGGGAGGAGGGAGCAAAGTCTTACCTGCTCCAGCTCTCCACACAGTCATGGTGGCAGCAGCTGTTTCTGCTGCCAATAGCTGCCGTAGCGGCATCAGCTCAGGTTGCAGCAGCCCCATAACATGGACTCCTTGGAAGCTGCTCTGTTCACTCCCACTGCTCCTGCCAGATGCACTATTGGGCACAGGGTTGCACTGCTGTGGCAGACTCCATGGGAGGAAGGTGTGATTTCCCTCACCTCACTTGCCCCCTGCCCCTCAGATCCAGGGCCAGGTGTAGGGCTATGCCTGCCCAGCTTCGATGGCCTGGCAATGCTGAGCTGCCCCTGCCATGGCAATTACTTCTGGGGTAGGGGTCCTTTTGGCTACCCCTTTAATTGTTGGTACCCAGGGCTGGTGCCCCACTTCTGTGGCTTAAGCAGATGCAACTCCAGGGAATAGATTTGCATGACATGGCCTATAATAGTCAGGTTTCAACTTGTACCACAAGGAGCTGATTTACAAGAGAAAATATAACCTTTTTCTCTACTCCTTTTTCCTCTTTCATTCCCATGCCCTTCACCCCCCAACAAACACCTCTTTCTGGCAAGGGTTCAAGAGTTAAATGTACTACTGAAGTTTGTGCTTCCCCTTTTTCCTTCCTCTAAACAGTGATGTTTGTGTGAGGAAAGCAGTTTATTCCTTCCACAATGGTTTTCAAGGAACAAGTGTTTTTGCCCTTCTGTTCCTAATTGTGTACCTTGCAAGGAACAAGTGCTGCCACATGTTCAAAATGCAAATACAAACTTTAATTTGCAAAAAATTAAACAAGCTGTGTTTGCCCATTAAATTGACATTTAGTCTTAGCAACAGTGTGAGAGAGACAAGAATAGGTAAAAACCATATCTTTAGTAAAATGTACTTAATTCTCTCAGTTGCAGCCTATTCCTGTTTCAGTTCTAGTAGGACTATTTTCCCCTCAACCTACAGTTTTGGTTTAAAGGAAAGATCTGGTTTATATCTGGTTAAGGGATCAAAAACTTACAAAAGAACTCAGAGGTTCACTGTGGACAACTGCTGCTTTCATCTCCAAACCTTCCAAATTTGAGGCCTTTTCCAGCATTATTCAGTTTCCATGCAAAAGTATTGGGTATATGACTTACAATATTCAAATAAGACCAACTTACTTTTGTAAAACATTGATAGCATCATCTCCCAGATTTATCAATATCTAGCTAAAATCAAATTTAGAGGGACTGGCTAAAGCTAAATCCAGGCAAAATAGAGGGGATGCTATTAAAAAGAACCAAATATTACAAAGAGCTGTCTTCTAAAATATTCCCCACTATTAAGAGCATCTTCACTCAGCTTAAGTCAGTCCTTAGTCTTATGTTTCTTCTGGATTCCAAGTAGCCATGCCATTAGAAACCACCACCAACTGACTTCTGGATTAAAACCTGCCCTGTTGGACACTGGCATAGTCATCCATGCATATGTATGTGGCTTCTAAGCTTATAGATTATTGCAGTTTGTACCTAGAAATGAGCTATACTGCATTGAGAAACACCGACTGGTACGGTATGCAACAGCCCCTCAACTTAACACTCTGCTTTTGGCACTAGTTCCCATGTGAATACAGAATCTAATGAGGTTCCTATTTATTATGCTGAGAACTCACCCATGGGCTTGGTTTTAGCAATCAAAGAGATCAAGTCTATGACCATGGCTCAGCATGAGTGATGCATACCATTAGGACAATTAAACTATTGTCTGGAGGGAAAACTTTCACTGGCATTTCCCCTCACTAAATTTGTGACACAGACTATATCTAACTTCTCTACAGAACCAGCATTAGGGAAAAGGATGTCCTGGGCCAACTTGTATTTTGTTCCCCCACCCCCACCTCCACCTCCACCTCCACCTCCACCTCCAAGTCAGTGGCGCTGCTGTAGGCAGAGGCAGGCAGGTAGGGAGTGGGGCATAGGTGGGCAGGGAGACAGAGTGGCATGGTGCACCAGGCAGGTGGGCAGGAATTGCTGCTGTTGTGTGGGACCACGGTGGGTGGACTGGAGCAGGCCCTACTCCACCAACACGTGCCTGGCTTGGCTCCTCGTAAGCAGCAGCTGGAGGTGGAGGCAGGGCTGGGAGTGGCTAGGGTGGGGGGAGAGCACTGCTGTGAGCATGGGATGCTCAGACGTGTGTGTATGTATGTGGTGCCCCCCTGACTACAGTGCTTTGGGGTCCATTCAAATCCTATTTTGAAGCATTTTAAAACATTTTCAAACCTTTTTTGGAACCTAGAAAAAGTATCACTATGAGACCTTTAAATGCGCTTAGTACCAGTACCAGAAACAGCTTAGCCATGACCAGTGGTCTGTGCAGGCTATGTACCTGTTTCTAATTTACCCCACAAGATATGTGCTGTCACTGTTCAGCAGTTTCTGGTGCCCAGGCTAATCTCTTCAAAGATAGCTCAGATATTTCTACACTGGACTAGCTGGCAGTATAGACATACTCATAGTTACCTGTGCAGTATTAATTTGGCCTCTTTGTGCACATCCATTATGATACTATCTTTAATTCTGAGGTCACCTGCCAGTTTTTCATAAGTCACTTGCCTCACTGAGTGCACATATGGGATAATGCTTACTGAATGCACATCTCCACATTTGTAGTGCAACACTAGGCTTGATTTACCAGACATTATTCAAAGTTTGCACTAGATTTTTCTTATGATTTTTTCCCCTGAAGCTCACTACTATCATTTGAAAACATGGTACCCGATTTTTCCAGTGCATATAGCTCCACCAAGTGCTAGCTACTGGGAAGGGTAAAGGGAGGGGCAACAATTCTATATGGCAAAACTTTTGAATTTATTTGTGTTTATGCTTGGATGTCAAAGACATATCTAAGGCCCCGTTCTACCTGTTTCAGAGCAGTGTTTCGTGCTAGATCACTCTGGAACTTAAATCAGGTTCTCCAACCTTCTAGGCTGGTGCTTTAATCTCTAGGGCCATTTGTAGATGTGGTCACTGTTTTCTAAATCGTGTTAACTGATTCACATCACACAGTTTGAATCAAATTTTAGTTCAAATTAAGGGTTAATAGATGATCATTGACCATGAGGCTCTTCACAGACTCAATTTGCAACCTCTGTGTTTGGGTTATGGGCTTAGCACTTGCAGCTGGAAGTAATTAGGAGGCAATAATAAGTCTGTTTAAGCACTGCTACATTGTTGCAAACCTACTGACAGTCATTTAAAGTGCTGTTTCAGAAGCCATAATGCTGTCTCAAATCTTTTTCAGTAGGAGATCACCTTTGGCATCTAAAAGTAATCCAAGATTTACTGTGTGCTGTTGCCACCTCCCCAGAAAAAATAGCAGGTAAGTCAGTGGGGCAGATCCAGGCAGAGGAAGAAAAAATTATTTGAGGCTGCACCTCCACAGCAGGTAAGTCCCACCCAGCCAGGGCCCTACTCAACTTACCCCTCCTCCTGCCTCTGTGGCATTGTCCCTCACTGTGGGGGCCTCAATCTAGCCCCCATCCTTTTCCTCCCTGACAGACTGACCTGCTGGGCTGGGGTGCATGTGTGCGTGCACACGGGAACTCGGCTCCAGATCAACTCCAAGAGGCTCCGAGTGGTTGGTAACCACTACCCTAATGGCTGCAATGACCTGGGTGTTTATGACCATCTCAGCCAGTGTGTTGGGGGTGAGGGTAAGGAGGTTTGCCCCCGTCTTCACAGACAAGTATCCTGTGTGCTTGGGCAGGGTTGGGGGTTTAGTCAGGTTACTGATACTTCGTCACGGTGAGGTGTTGTTGGCATATTTGACTTTGTAAAGGTGTTTTTGTGCCTGACAGCTTCTGTTATGTTGCAAAAATCCTACCCAGTTTCCCTTGTGAGGATTGATCTTTGTAATGTTTATCTGTTGAGTTCCTAAGAACTGTTTTTCCAAAAATCAATGCTGTATATACATGTTAATTAATACAGTTTAAATTGCCCAGTTTTGACTACCGTAATCTACATTAACTTTAATCCTCATTCAGTGAGGAATAGTTCATTCGGACTGGATCCAATTTTAATTTGGACTAGAGATGTCCACATGTATATAGCGATGGCTGT
Source organism: Crocodylus porosus (assembly GCF_001723895.1). Lineage (NCBI taxonomy): Eukaryota > Metazoa > Chordata > Crocodylia > Crocodylidae > Crocodylus > Crocodylus porosus. The sequence continues at coordinate 248,100,993 of NW_017728886.1, read as the reverse complement.
AGTCCAGATTAAACCTAGAAAAATGTAATGTCTATAAACGGCTTAGAGAATTGAATGAAAATTGACCGTAAGATACTTTGGCTTTGATGAATTTCATTTCATCATAATTGTTCTGATCCTGTCTGCTTATTTGATCTGTTCAAATCACAGCTCCCGTTGACTTCAATTGTAGCTCTAAGTGCCTAGATCAAAGTCACGCATCACAAGTCAACCAGTCAGAAAATATGGAACGAACAGTTAGTGACCCTCTCTGGAAAGTAATTTGCTTAGCATCATATAGGACTTCTGGGATAGAAAAAGGGATAGAATCCAGTTCTCCAGTGCTGCATTGAATTACCTTAGCCATGAGACCATCCCTTCTGCTTCTGCAGTCTCTTGCCTTATTCACTATGTGCTTCAATAGTTGCAAAAGTTGGGAGGTAATGTTCCTACAAGCAATAGGGATACTTCATTAAACAATTTAGATTAATCCCCAGAGCATTTGCAAGGTACAGGTCTTGTGCAGAAAACAGCATGTGAATGTTGAATTAGAAGCTGTTCTAGGAAGCAGCCACCACTCCCAGGGAGAAGGAGCAAATTAAAGTTGTACAGCTCACTGTATTTCTCTGGTGCTCCTGGGTGCACTGCTGAAAAGCATAGCCCTGTCCACCCACGCTTGCTCAGCACACATCAAGCCAAGGAACGAAGCAGTGAGGCAGCCCTGAGGCTATCCCTGATTCCACTCAAGATGTTGGTTTCCAATAAGCTTGAAAGCAAGAGAGGAGGTCTGGGAGGGCAGGAGGGAGGTGATATCTCAGGATCATGTGGAGTCCTACGGATGTGGATAGGATTCCACATGATCCTGGGTGCCCACCCCTACATTTGGAACTTTTTGCTTCTCTGCACAAATTTCTGCCACCAGAGCTAACAGAGTAACCTACAGAACAATAGGCTGCACTCTCTGAGGGATAGGCATGAGACATTGTAGTGGTGGGTTTCTCAGCTATTTAGTGATAGCAGTAGTAGCTGCTCCCAGGACTAGTTATGCATTTTATGCAGAAGAACCTAAGCAGTACCATAGCGGGTCAAGCCACTAGACCATCCAGCCTAGCATCCCATCTCTCCCAGGCTACCGGGGAATGAGGTTTGCAGCTCCTGCATGGAGCCACCAGCATAGGGGTGTACCCAGTGCATTTCATTTATTCTCCTGACACTTGCCCCTTCTGTGGTCAGAGAAGACATGTCTACCTCAAGTGCGCCAGGCTTCATCCCCTCTACCACCTTCTCAGGAACTTCCTATTGAGTTTCTGGCTACAATTTTCCCCACATCTTTTCTTTTATGCACTCCATGTCTATGGCCCCAGCAAGTCCCAGGACCTTCTAGTCAACCTCCTCCTGGCTCCATCTACCAGAACAGGAAGGAGAGCCTGACTGAGGGGAACCTGGGCAACTGTGAGGCCCGTCTCACTCCTCCATTTCTGGTCAGAATTTCACTGGGCTGTATCACCAGGCTCCTGGGATATGTTTGAGGAAAGTGAATGCTAGTTGTTATCTCTGCCCAGTGTCCCCAGTTTGAACCCCTTCCTATTAACCTATGTCCTCCTTCACCCCTGCCTCTGGGTTTTCATCTGTTGCCCCTGGTATTCAGTTGCCTTTTCTCCACGCTGAAGCCCTGGCGTATTTACTTTCTCCTCAGACAGAGGGCTCATACTTACTTGATCAGAGAATCCTAGAAAATGAGGGGTGGGAGGGACCTCAGGAGGTCACATCTAGTCCAACCGCCTGCTCAAAGCAGGACTAGTCCCAACTAGATCATCCCAGCCAAGGCTTTGTCTAGCTGGGTCTTAAAAACCTCCAAGGACGGAGCTTCCACCACCTTTCTGGGTAACCTGGTCCAGTGTTTTACTACCCTCCTAGCAAAAGTTTGTCCTAATATCTAACCTAAACTTCCCTTGCTGCAACTTGAGCTCATTGCTCCTCATTCTGTCATTTGTCACCACTGAGAACAGTCCAGCTCTGTCCTCTTTGGAACTATCCTTCAGGTACTTAAAGGCTGCTATTAAAGCCCCGCTCAGTCTTGTATTTTCCAGACTAAATAAGCCCAGTTCCCTTAGGTTCTCTTCATAAGTCATGTGCCTCAGCCCGAACCATTTTTATTGCCCTCTGTTGGACTCTCTCCAATTTGTCCACATCCTTTCTGTATTCGGGGGCCCAAAACTGGACACAGTACTCCAGATGTGAACTCGCCAGAGGGGAATAATTACTTCCCTCCATCTGCTGGCAGTGCTCCTACTAATAAAACCCACTATGTTGTTAGCCTTTTTCACAACTAGGGCACACTTTTGGCTCAATCATCCTTGTTGCCCTTTTCTACCTCCACTATATATTTTTGGAGGTGGGAGGACAAGAGCTGCCTGCAGTACTGTATATGTGGCCATTCCAGTCCATAGAAAGGCATAATGACATTTTCTGTTCTGTTTTCAAGTCCCTTAATACTTCTTAACATTCTGACTTTTTGACTGCTGTTGAACACTGAGCTGATATTTTCAGATTACTATCCATAATAATTCAAATGGAAAAATTTATGTAATGTGACTTTCTTTTACTAGGTATCTTAGAAAGAGAGCTGAAATGAGTGCCTATGCAGCAGAAATCATCAACAGCTGAGTTTACTTGACTGGCAGATTTCTGGCAACTAGTATGACGGTAACCCACAAATTCCAGGAAAAGGTGACTTGAAGAAAGTTCTAATATTATATTTCTGATTCACAGCTTGTAAAAGCTGGTTGTAGCAGGTACAGTATGGAGGACCAAAGGAGTTAAAGTAGTCTTTTGCATCAATCTTTATAGTAGAGCATGAAAGGGATATTCCGATTCAAAGGGCACTTTTTATTAGAAAGCAGAATGTGGCCTTTAAAAGATTGAAGTTCCTACAAAGAAAGCTCTCACAGGTGCAACCTGAGAAACACAGGTGCAGTAAATCATAAGGACTGGTTGATATTCGTCCAAGGATTCTAAAATAAACAGCATTAAATAGCAGAGAGATGGACAAAGATACATTTTATCCTTTACAGCAACCGAAAATACATTAGCAAGATGATTATCTTTAAAAATGAAGGTGAGGGCAATCCCAAGCTTTGCAGATCAGCAAACCTGACTGAGGGTTCAATTAGGGATGGAAGACTGCAGCACTTGGAGAAATTTAACTTTGCAGGATCAAAGCAGTAAAGTCTCTGTAAGAAAAAGGAATTGTGCTTCAGTACCTTGTTAGAGCCCTTTGGAGTGTTAATATAGGGGACCCAGTGGAGATGGCGTACTTGGGTTTTCAAAAGACTTTGATAAGAGCTCTCATAAGAGACTATTAAAAGATAATTGAGAAGTGTCAGGTAAGGCACATTAGCAAAAATAGGCTAAACTTCTTATAGGCTAATTTTTCAAGGTCTCTAGGAGTGAGAGGAGTAGAAGTCATGACAAAGACCTTAAAGAAGACATGTGCAGCAACAACTTAGGCAATAAAGAGGAGTCCAGAACCATTTAGGAGAAAAAAAAAATAAAACAGTATAAGGACATTGGTGTGCAGTCTGCTCCGGCAACATTCACACTGAATTCAATAAAGGTATCTGACAGCCCTCTCCAGTAACGTAGATAAAGAGGTGGAAGGTCTGGGCAAGATATGGGTAGAGGGTGGTGGTCCCTCCACTTCAGCTTTATAGGGATGAGGGTTCATAGGTTCAGAGAGGGTATGACTCAGATTTTCCCAGGTGTTCATAGGGCATTTCATGCAATTCTAATAGCGTCATCTTCTCTGAGCCCCTTCCATGGTTTGTAGCTCAGCTAGTGGTAGCACGAGGTCTGGGATATGTAAGAGAAGATTCTTTGGCTCCAGTATGCACACACTATAAAGACAGGTGAAAAAGATGCAGAGCTGTGTGAAGGACCTTATGGCTTATTCATACCTGACATGCTTTTAGCTCTGCATTTTCTGGACTATCATTTTCACTGGTCATTTTTAACATATGGTATTTTGTGCAGCTTGAACAGCAGAAAAATCACTACCGTGTAATGTTTGCATATCAACAAATGGTTTTAATGTCCCATGGAGGCAGGGGCCTGAAAGAATTTCAGTCTTGCATTTACCAAAGATCTAGCAACTGATCATTTATACACTCTCAGAATCTAAACAATAACTTCCTGTCCATGGAAACTGTTACTAAATGATGCAACAAAGAAATGCAGAGGTGCCTCTGGTATAGCAAGAAAAAAGCAGCTCAGATATCAGGGATTCCATTTTCAGTCTGGACAACTTGTTTGCAGAGCCTGTTGCATCTAGCTCTTATGTTGTGCTTCATATCGGGAGGTATCAAAGTGCTTTGACTCATAGGTAAACTGAGGCACTTGCCCATGGTCACTGACGAGGTCAAGGAGAGCCATGAATAGAACCTGAGAATCTTGGAAAAGTAGGGTTGGAAGGGATCTCAGGAAATCACTTACTCTAAGTCTGCTCAAGATCATCTTTGACTTCACCCAGTCAAGTGGGTGTTTGACCTGTCCTCGAGACCTCCCAAGGATGAAGATTCCACAGCCTCGCTAAGCAGCCTTTTCCAATGCTTAACCACCCTCATACAGAGAGGTTTCTGCCAAGTATGCAACCTAAATTTCCCTTGCTACAATTTATGAACATTGTTCCTTGTCTTGTTCTCTGTGGTCTCAGACAATAGTCTATCTCCAACTTGAGGTATATGAAGACTGTTACCAAACCCCTCTCAAACTTCTCTAAATAATAATCCTCTTTAATAATTTGCTTTTTTTGTGTCTTTGTCATTCTGTCTTTCATGCTCAAAAAACATAATTGTACTGGCTTTTCTGGACTTTTAGTGATTGGTTTCAGTTAGTTATGGTGTACTCTTGGTATCCAAGCAAAAACTGTCCCTTAACACCCTTACTTTAACTTTAACTGATAACACCCTTACCAGGGTGAAACAGGGAATAGATGGCAATTGAATAAAGAAAGAATGGCAAAAGTAAGACCAAACGAAACAAATGAGCAAAAAGGACATTGTAGAATATAAGCAATGGACAGGCAAAGGGTTTGCAGAGACAATAGAAGGCAGGCTGAAAGAGTAAGCAACAATAAATTCACTGAAGATGAGATTGAGGAACATAGTTGTGGATTGATGAATGTGGTGTGCCAATTTTGTAACTCTTTAAACTTGCAAGCTGAAAGACTGTTAGATGGCCAATTCCAGAGCTGTTGTCATAAGGGTAAGGTGATTCTGCCTCCAAGAAGACCGTTTCTAGAGTATTTGCAGGATTTGATGATGAATTGGAACAACGAGCATTACCAGAACTTTAAAACAAGCATTCAATCGTACAACAGCGCATTGTCTGTTAAGCAAAGATCATCGTGATGAGATGTATCCATCATGGATCATGTGGAGGATTGAATACAAATGCACCGTGCATGGAAAATCATCAATGTCTGAAGAAATATCCGAAGGAGTTTACAGAGGAGACACTTGGAAATGTTGATGGATACCCATTACGTGGAAGAAGACCAGGCAGAATGGCTTCCGTTTGTAATGACACAGTGGATAACAGAAACGTGGTACCTTATAACAAGTAGCCTATTTTTGCCCATCATTTTTTATGGGCTTTTACATCAAATAAATAATCCCAGTTCTTTTAGCCTTTCCTTATAAGTCATGCTTCCCAGATGTCTAATAATTTTTGCTGTTCCTTATTTCACTCTTTCTAATTTATCTATATCTTTCTTGAAATGTGGGGCAAGAACTGGACACATACTCCAGGTGAACTGCTGGACTGCAAATCCCAGGGACCTCATGGACAGCAGGAAGAGGAAGTGCTAGAGAGCCATGCTCTAGCACCCCCTGGCTTCTGGCCTGAGCCACTGCAGGTATGTGGCTACATTTCCTGAATCAAAGGTCAATGTGTGTCCAGTTGTTTCTCAGTTTAATCTTTGCAGCTTACACTAACCTGCAAAGACTGAATCAATTCAGCCTTGGGCTTTTTGACTCTCTGTACTTAGCCAGGGAGACTGAATGCTGCTGCTAAGTCTCCAGCTACTAAATGCCACCAAACTGTCCTCAGGAGGCATCTGGAGGACTCTGCAGACCATAGGTTGCTGACCTTGGCAAGCCTTATTTCTTCAGACACCCACAATGATGTCATAGTTTTTTTGAGCAAGTCCCACTGTAGCAGGGCACTAAGGTGCCTGCTACTTGAAAAGTAGGGATGACCACCCAGGTGCCAGTTGCTGGGGCAACCAGGGGAAACAAGTAGCCAACACCTGCGTGGTCAGCTGACAGGAAAGGGGCAGGGCCTGACTCTTATATAAACCACAGGCGGAGGCCGGGGAGGGCCCTGCCTGCAACCAAAGGAGAAGGAGCTCTGCCCTGAGTAAAGGAAGGAAAAACCTGAATGTGGGTGCAGCTGGTGATACGGGTGAGAGACAGAGCACTTGTGGTGTGGCTTAGAGGATGTTTTTTCCATGAAGCCTGAATTTAAATTATAATGCAGAGGCTTGTGGTTTGTGTTTGTTGTTTATACCGGAGGACCGGGTGAGGCTATAAGGGGACAGAGGAGACCTCATAGGGGAACCAGAACAGTGTAGGAGCCCCAGCCCCGGGAGCAGGCTGTGAGCAGCCCCAAGTGAGGGAGCGGGCTGCCAGAAGGCCCCAGAGAGAGAGAAGGCAAGAGAGACAGACGAACGTCCGGTCCATCAATGAGGCTTGGGGGGTGGTAAAGGGGTGGTTGGAGCTACGCATAGCCCATGAGGTAGGGGTGTACCTGAACACCTCGTACTGAACACTGGTCCGGTATACCGCAGGAACCGTAGCCAAGAGGACAAAGGGCAGCCTCCCTATGATTTAGAAGATCAAAGATGTGGTGGACGAGATTCTGAGGGTGCTTGGAGCATACTTGGCATGGTACGTAAAGGGGATCTAGGGGCAGCATGGTGACCCTAGGACTCCCGTCCTGCTACACCCACCTTTCCTAAGAATCCCTTCTGGAATCTTACTATAGTTCTTCTGTGTTCCTGAACTGGGACTTTTTTCTATTTGCAAACTGCTCCTGTAGGGTCAGCAGGAGATGGGGCTGGAATTCCCTGAATCAATGATTGTTTCTTAATAAAGATGAAGTTTTTGGTGGTGGGTGATGTATCTTGAGGGATGACTTTTTATGATACTCTTTTCCATGCTACCTGTTTTCCCAGGCCACTTGAGTTATCCCACTGTATCTATACAGTAAACATCACACTAAACAGGTCAGGATATGACATTCATACATTATTACAGAGGTGGTCCAAATCTGTCACACTCCGTTGCTAAGTATTACTGTACTGAGATGGTGGGGAAAGGATGCATCCAGACAAAAGAACCACCTCACATGGCTGTGTCTGCTACTGTAAAGCATTTTGTTTAAGAAAGAAGAAAGTCACACTAAGAACATGGATAGACAATTATACTGAAATAAAGTCATAGTGTGGGGACTTACTGCTCTGGAGCACAAACTTGTTGGACCAGTGTAACTATTTCATTTTTCCTCTCTCATTCTACAGTAAGTGAAGCTAAACTGCAGCAATATATTCACTAATCAAGCTGAGGTAGTTATATCTCCCTTCCCTGGAAATTTTCAAGAGCAGGTTAGACAGACATTTGGCTGAGATGGTGTAATAAGGGGGGATCCTGCCTTGAGCAGGGGTCTGGATTAGGTGACCTCATGACATCCCAGCTCTGTGTTCCTGTGATCCTATAATTCATGTGCTTCAAGATAGGTATTAGATGGACAAAACAGTTACTTGATTCATGTGCACCAGGCTAATCCTCTCTCTCTCTCCCATCGCCCCTTTTAGACCAGTCTGTTTCATTTGTCTAAACCCTAAGATGCTCTGCTTGTTAGAAAAGAACCTTTATCCCCAGCTCTGTATTCAGCTCCAACCATAAGACTAATGCAAAAGCAGTTGCTCCCTTTAGCAGGCAATGTTCTGGAAGAGCTTAATATAAACAAATGAGCACAATTAATGCAAATTAAAGTGGCATATTCCATTACAATTTAATTATTAGAAAAAGAGAAGACTCAAGGAACCTCTCAGAAATGAAATGGCTTTTTTACTTTTGCATGCTAATATCGAAATAGCATAGTAGTTTGCCAAAGCTGAATGGAAGGAATAAATCAGTGGCTTCACTGAGGTATGGATGGGTTTTCAGCAGCACTCAAGGTTGTTGACACCGCATCTCCAGCCAGCTTGGGGATGGCAGCATCCAGGCATGCCCCACAACCACACACCAAATCTAAACATTCATAGTGTCTGTCTATGGTGTGCTTCATAGTGTGCTTTGTAGTGGGGAAGAGCCTGGCACACCTTTACTGTTTAAAGTAGCCATGAGAGGCACCCCAGGAGCAGCACCTTTGTTGAAATTACCTCTCTGCATCTCCTCTCCCTTCTCAGTGAAGGTAGATGTAGCAGGCATTTAGAAGCAGGCTTTTAGAGGCATTTCAGCAGGTTTTTAGAAGTGAAAAAAACCCCAAACACCGAAGTAGCTGTTTATGCAGAGAGAGGTGTAATTCTGATTAGGCAGGCATTTCCCAACACTTGCAAGCTTCAACTCCGCAACTTAAGTTAAACCCCTAAGCACAATTTTTCCAAACATGAAAATCCAGAGGTAAAGAATGCTCAATATCTTGGGACGGTGCACTCGGAAGACACTGGTTCAAATGCCTCATCTGCTTGACTTGGAATCTGCACCATTCTTTTATGAAAACACTCAAATCACCCAGAAAAACCAAGACTGGATGTACCGGGTAGGTCTGTTTCTCTTTGTCCTGTTGAAGCTGTTTTACTTCGCACAAATAAAAATTATAGAGATGGAGAGAGAGAGAGAGACTGACTCCACAGGCCAGTGGTTAGGACACTTACCTGTTGTCAGGGACCAGGATGTGGGAGTCAATCTCAAAGGTTAGGGGTAGGTCCCATGTTGGGAGGTTAACACCAAGAAACTAGAGTAACCAGAGTTATAAAGACAGGAACAAAAGCTATAATCCGGAGCAAGACAAGGGTTAAGTGCTGCGAGTCATAATCAAGAAAAAGACAGACTTATACACAGGAGCACAAGAACCAAAGCTGAGATAAAGTACTACCTCAAAGCAGTCTACAAGCTTCTAGGAAGCTGTTTGGAGGTAGGCTTTACCTAAGGCTGCTAGTTGTAAGGGTGTCTGAGGTGGTGGGTAGCTTCCTGCAGACACAGCACCCAAGGGCTGGCCACTGCTCAGATAAAGGGCATGCCAGGTTGATGACTTCTAACTGGAGCATTGCACCAGTGACATGGGACAGTGAATTTCCACAGTAGGAGGAAATTCCTGCTTCCTCCTACTGTGAAGCAGGAATCAAATACTGCCTTCTATGTTCCAAGAATGCTTTAACTACTGGGCTATTTTGGCATGGACTTACACACACACCTTTTGCACCAGCTGCATTTGGCTTACACATATTCTTAATGCACCTCCAGACACAGGCTGCTTTATTGAGAGAACACCTGGTCTGAGGAGTCCACTTCAGAGCCAGGTATCCAAACAGCATATTAGTTGTGGGCCAGCATGCTGCATACTCACCAGCAGAAACTTTGGCAGTTACCATGCCAGTAGCAGAGCACTATTTTGAGGAAGGTACATAGAAGCACTTAAGGAGGATCTGGGCCTAAATGACTTGTCCAAGGTCACACAGAAAGTCAGTGGCTGATTTCCAGCCAAAAGTTTTATCCACTAGACCAGCTCTCCTCCCTATGTGATCATTTTTCTTTCTCATATCTTATGTTAACTTCTGAATATTTCATTTTTAATATTTGAAAAGCAAGAAGGAGAGAGGTAGAGAACAGAGAAACCAGAAAGGATGACACAGGCTCAGGAAAGTTGAAGTTATACTGCTGAATCATAATGATATTAATTACAGTGTGAATTGACTGGGTGCAAAGCATTGGAATGGACAGGGGCTTAGACTGGCTATGAACACAGAATGAAGACTCCTTATTCAGCTCATTGATGCCAATGAGATGATTTTACTGTGAAGGAACAGGCCCCAAATGAGTAAAAGTTGATCTGTAGAATGGCAGTTCTTTGCTAGCTTATCCTGAATTAGCTTAATCGCAAGAGACTTTGGGAAGCCTTTTATGTTTAGTCTTTTGATGTGTTCAGTAGACTCTTCTGTAGGAACAGTCAAAGGAAATCATAAATGGGGAAAGTCATATAGTCAGCCATAGAAATGGAAGATATTGTAAGATAAGGTACCAGCATGTTGCTTGCTGCTGCATCAACACTGTTCTCCTAATCCCTGCTTTCCCCCCACATACTCGTGTCAGCACACAGGTTTTTTTCTAAATCAGATTCACAAAGGAAAGAGGGCCAGATGTAAACTCCAAAGTCAGCAGAAAGAATCCCACTTAGTTCAAAGGGAATTGGATCAGACATTTTGTGGAATATGTCAAAGTGTAATTACTCAGTCAGCTAAAGAAGTTATGTTCTTAGTTCTAGTTATACTTGCAAATAGTTGAATGTACTGTGAACAGATGGAAATGTTTTATCAAATAATAATAATTATTATTATTATTAAAAAAGAGTTGTTGCCAATAATTGGGTTTGTCCAAAGCCTATCCTAATATGTACCAAGTTTGAGTCAGTTTCCTTTGAAGTCAAGAGGACTTATGTTATGGACTGATTCAGTGGGAACAGGACTGGCCTGTGTGACACAAGGCAAAATAATTGGATAATGAGACCTATGTAGGTGCTCCAAGTTAAAGCACTATTATAAAAACAAGTGAGCAATATTTGAAAGTATGGGAAAGATATCACCTATTCCCACAGTGGAGAGTTCTAGTAAGTATAGCTACTTTTTACCACCATAATTGTTATGCCATCATAATTTTCCTTAAAATTGTTACTTTTTTGGTATCTTGCAATAATCAGTCATAGCAGCAGCACAAAACAGGCTGCCTTGGGGGTGGGGGTGGAGTGGGTGGGGCGTATTTTTTTTAAAAATCTGTCAGTTAACCAAGAAGAACAAGTCATAATGCTCTTAAAACATATAGATACATTTGAAAGTGCCATGCTACAGTTACAAAGACAACTTGTTTCTGAATGTGGAAAGAGAGACCTGAGAGAAGGGGAGAAACCCAAGAGTGACACATGCCTGTGTTTACCTTAGATAAAGTGGAAGATGCCAGCGTGGAAAGGGGCTCTGTGCCGCACTTTAAGTGAGTGCTTCCCTGGATCGGCTGTGGGAAGGCCCAAAGAGGGGCCACAGGGGAGAATCCGAAGCATCAGAAAAGAGAAGACACTGGAGGACTCTTCCCCGGGGAAGTGTGTGCAGCCGGCAATAGCTGAGGAGTATAGGCTGTGTACAGGGGCAATTGGAGGATCACTGAGCAAAACAAACACTGAGGGCCAGAATGCAGACAGACACGTGATTAACAGTCACCTCAGGCATGGCTCAGGTGAGTAGGGAATTGGGGAAGGACTGCTCAGTGTAGAAAGCAGCCCAGAGGGACTTGTCTGTCATTGTAAAAATGGTGTACTGATTCATGAAAGAAGCTGTCCAGAGGGGTTGGTCTTCCACTTAGAAACTGGAAATTGGCTTGTAAAAGAAGCAGCCTATAGGGGTTTGCCTTCTTCTTAAGAACTGTGAATTGATTCATGAAGATTCCCAGAGGGGTTCACCTTCTTTCTAGAGTCCAGAAATTGACTTCAGTTCAGGCATGCTGTATGCCAGTGGAGGAAGGGGTGTTTGCCCCTTTTTCCCTCTCCTTCCAAGACCTGAATACCAAAAAACACAGAAAGTGGTAAGGGTCAGGTGTAGGGGGGGAGGAGCCCCACGAGAGAATCTTTTGGCAGACCTAAGGTGTCACTTGTTGGAACTAGCTCCCCAACAGATGTAAAACCATAGTTGTGGCAGGCGAGTGAACACCCTAGAGCAGCAGTTCCCAGTCTGTGGTACGTGTACCATCAGTGGTATGCAGACAACCTGTCAGTGATATGTGTTAACAGATTTATTATAATTACTTTATATGACAAAAGTTTGCTGGCTGTACTTAAGGTGGAACTGAAAACTTTGCTGGTAGTACTTAATGTTGTATCATTTTAAATTGATGGCATGCAATCTATTGGTTTGGGAACCGCTGCCCTAGAGCACCTGATAGTTCAGTTCTCCCTACCCTGTCATCATTTAGTAGAAGGATGCCAGATTGTAGGGGACCTAGTCCCTACCACACCTATTCACGACACTGAACATATGAACATGCAAAGCTAATTAGCCAGGATGTAGCCCTGCACAAATGCGGCCACGCTGCTTCCAGTTCTGGAGCTGATGTGTGCAGAGCTAGCTCCCCAGCTTGCAGCATGGAATTCTCAAAGTATAGACACATCCTATGTTTCCAACATATAAAATTCCTACAGGCCAAAGACTGTTTCTATTCATAAATGCATTAAGTTACCAGCGCTTATGAAATCAGTGCTATTTGGACCCCCCTGAGTCTAATAGATGCATTAGGTGTTACTCCATTTGCAGGATACAATTCTGTATTTATTCTCAGAGCAGACTGAATGAATTGACCTCCACACAACACACAACTGGTGTTACTGGGCTCTTCTCTAATGGCTTAGCAGTCACTGTATTCACTCAAGATGTGAGATACCTGAGTCCCTTTTCCTTCTCTGTGGGTGTGTCTACAAGAGACATTTACTGAGGAGTTGCCTAATTAGCTCTTCAATAAATTTCTCAGCATCTACATACATGCTCAGGGCTATTAGGTTGGAGTAAATTAATGAACTCCACAGCAGGGTAGTACTTCTGGATACAAGTACTATCCAGCTAGCACGGCATGTGTAGATGCTGATGCAGCTGTCTGTGGCAAGAGGGTGCTTCAGTGTGGGGGCTGCCTGCCAGCTAGCCCTGCACTGGAGCACCCTTGTGCCCCATCTAGCCTTTTTGCAGAACACTAAGTTGAATTAGAGCAACCCTGGGCTAGCAGGCTGACCTCCCCCAGGCCTCCTGCCAGCTGGGCTGCTTGGCTCAACATGCTGTGGTCCTGAGTGCATGTGTAAATGCGGCACCCAGGAACAATAAACTCCAGTGCAATATGCACCAGAGTTTATTGCATTGCATTAATATGCACAGGTAGATGAACCCTGTGTGAGGGCTTTTAATACACATTTCCCATAAGAATCTAGTCTAGTTTAATCTGTTACCAGGCTACACCACATGACAAGGTTAAGGTAATCTCTTTCCTTCCTATTGAACCTATTCTACTTTGCACTGACTAATGAACTCATTGGGACAGACCATAAACATGACACTATAGCTCAGTGGTTAAAGGTCTAGTGGGAGAAAGATGTGGGTCCCAGTTATTGAGTTGATAAATATTTAACAGTGAAGTTTCCCATTGGCTAACTAGCACCTCAGCATGCTGACTTCTATGGATTGCATATGGAGCCTAGATTTCTAACTTTTGAATTGCACTAATGGCAATTAGGTGCCATGAAGCTCAGCATTGTAACACTTAAGCCACTTATGTGAAGCTATCCCAGAGTGTTTCAGACCCTACAGAAACAGGATTTGCTCTGCTAAAATCCTGGTTTGATCTTTTCTTTATTATTATTTTTTACTCAAAATAGCTACTTCTAATCTGAGCTAGCATTTTGAAACGATTGCCAATTTGCTTGCTTTATATTCATGTCTGCACTTCCTTTTCAAACTGTTAAAATGCATTTGAACAACAGTTGAGCCCCTGATTATGCTTCTTCATCCATCCAGAAACAAAAATTTCACTTATTCCTTAGGCTAAGCACAAACTGACAGTACATTTCATGTCCAGTCCCTTGGAAATATTCAATACATACATAAACAACAACAGAGGCGCTCCAAAGCATCAGGAATATTCATGAGTTCTGACGAGGGTCACCCTATTCTTGCTAGCATAGTTCTAGTAGTGAAATAACTGAAGTGGATAATAGTGAAAAGGGGGTGACAGGGCAGAAGGGCCTCTTAGACTTAATGGCTAAGTACACATGTTCAAGAAGCCCAAGATGGAAGCACTTCAGCTTTCAAACTTTAACCACCACCATTTATGTCAGGAGGAAGCAGAACGCATGTTAACCTTTGTGTGTGTGGGGGGGGCAGAAGCGGGGGGGTTGGTGCAGGACTCGGAGCCTGCCTGCATGGTCTGAGTGCAGCAGATAGGGGAAGCTCTTGCACACCGCCCAACGTGCCCCAAAGGCACCATTGTCTGCCAAAGACTCCCAAGCAGAGCCGAATGGCCGAGCCACCTGAGTGTGGCAGGGACATCACAGACTCCCACTTGGACTTCATGTGGCAGCAGCTCATCATGGCTATGAGCCATCAGCTGTCTGTCCAGCACATGCCACTCAGTGTAACCTCTGCCCACCAAAAGTACATGTGTATGTGTTTTAGATGCTTGGGTTCTCTCTGTGCGTGCGTGCGTGTGTGTGTGTGTGTGTGTCTGTCCCACATGTCTGTGTTCTGAGTGTGTGTGTGCATATGTGTCTTGGATGCCTATATTCACTCCCACACCAATATTGGTAGCTTTGGCCCTGCACCATGTCAGGATATCTGGATTGATGCATCCTGACTGAGTAGCTCCTCACCTCTATGGACCAGGAGCCCTCCCTAGATGGGTAGTTTGGAGGGCCCTACTAGAGGGCCCATGTACCCACACCCTCGCACTGGGCTATTGGTCTCCAGCCCTGGGATCCTCTAGCCCTGCATCATGGGCACCACTGCCCACAACCCAGGCTGCCTGGGCACCATGCTCCTTCCCCTTTCCCTTCCCAACCCCCCCCAGGGGCACACAATGGGATGTGAGGGAATGTGGCCCAATGAAGAGATGTGCCTCAGTTTAAAAAGTTGCAACTGCAAAACTGTTGGTGTGTTTCTAAACAAAAACTGTGCAATGTTGCCTGCTCTGGAGCTTGGAACCTCTTCTCAGTTAACACTGAGAGAGTGGGGAAAGACCCTGCCTGCACCGGGTGGTTATGCCATTGAGGAGGAGGAAGGAGTTGGGCAGCTGTGGGAGCTCAATTTAACAAATCCAAAACCTTGGGGTGGCCAGGATAATGCTGTGTATGAAACTGCCACCCCTCAGTTTAATTAAATGTTGTAGCTGCCAAACTTTTTGTGTGCATAATAAAGAAAAACTGTGGAACAGTGCCTAATCTAGAACTTGGACCAGAGCCCAGGATGCTGCCTTTTCTCACAGAGGTAGTACTGCTCCCCTGCAGTGGGACCTGAGCCTGCAGTGGCCTGCGTGATAGGCTGGTAGGACCCCCTTATACCCCCCCATTTTCTTTGGCCCTGTAACTACACTAGTGGCTGCCAGCAACTGGTGGTAGTGAATTGGCCCTGGAAGGCAGGTTGAGTCAATGCCAGCCCTGGCAGCAGGTTCCAGGCAGCCTGGTCCCCATCCCTTCCCACACCGCTGCTCCCTGGAGCAGGCCCCACCAGATGTCTTCCTGGCTCCTTGGACCATAGGTCAATGGCTTCCACATGCCATATTTTTTGTTCCGGGCCCCCCTAGATCCCCAGCAAATCCCTATCATAGAATCATAGAAAATTTAGGGTTGGAAGGGACCTCAGGAGGTCATCTAGTCCAGTGGTTCTCAACCTTTTTCACACTGGGACCCATTAGCATAACTATTATCTTGCCGTGACCTACACCCTCCCTGGCTCCCAACCCACAGAGTGTCTCTCCCCCCCCCCTTCTCCTCCAGCTGCTGCATCCAGCCCCCTCCCTCCCTCTCCCACTGCTTTATACTGCTCACCATGGCCCACTGCTGTGTGCTGGCTCCATGCAGCCTTGCAGCATTTCCCTCAGACCACCCTGCAATCCTTTAAAATCTTTTTGCAACTCACTTCTGGCTTGCAACCCATGGGTTGAGAAACACCGATCTAGTCCAACCCCCCAGTCCATTCCAATCAATGCATGGTGGGGAGCGTTGCCCCACAGTCACCATCCATGGCCTCTCCTGTGGGACTCAGGCATTTAAGGGAGAAGTACCTGGAGTGGGAGTCTCTATGGCAGCCTGCCCCACCACTTTGGCATAGGAGGGCAATGGCTTTCCTGCAGGAGGCGGCGCTGATACCAATCAGAGATGTCCTAGTTGGATCCCAATGGTCTTTGACCCTGTGCATAAACTCCTTATCCTGATGGTGAAGTTCTCTTAGGAAGGGATCCATCATTTTTCCAGCCCTTTATGTGCCCCAACTGTCTGTTTGGTTACAGCTGTTCAGCACTTTCTTTATGATTACCACACAATAAGTGTAACTTCGTACTTGGCCAATGAGTATGAGCCTTTACAAAATTGGGAATTGCCAGACTGAATCAGACTGGAGATCTATCTTATCCAATGTCTTGTCTCCAGCAACGGCGAGTGTCAATATTTCAGAAAAATGAAGAGGAAACCCTCTACACTAGGCATTTACGAAGTAATCAGTTGTGAGTAGATGCATTCCCATCTAGGTCCAAAATAAATCATGCTATGTATCTTGAAAATTCCCCTCCTTGGGCTGTGGCTTTGCTAACACAAACCTCAACAAAAAACAGGCCTTCACCACAGGTTCAGCTACTCGGAGCTCTTCTACAACTTAAGTCAAGTAGAATTTTGCTTTTACCCACAGGGTCTATTCTTATTTCCCTTACAGCCAGCATCTATTAATTAGTTGCATGTGTTACTGTAAAACAGCAGAACTGAAATTAGCTTTGCATAGGAAGGCTCTAATACCTATTAGGAATTGAAGAAAATCACGAGAAGTCTCCAGCCATGGTGTTACACCTACACACTAGCTGAAGTTCCAGGAGAGAGTGTTACATTTTTTCAGTCAAAGGGAAAAAAATGGTAATGCAAGATGGAATAATGAATAATGAAAACAATGTATTTACTGGACTATCATCAACAGCAACCTAATTAATAGGCTTGATTCTAGTTGCAGGTGTCTTGTTTGAACAGAAACACACCAAAATAGCTGATGATTGCAGGAAATAAAAACAGCATAAAGCTGAGGAGCATTAAAATAGGGGAATTTTTTCTCGTTCGCACAGGGGATGCATGTGTCGGAAAAATGAGTTGATAAGCTATTTTTTGAAGGAAATATCATAAAGAAAACTAAAAACTGTCAGACATTTTGCCCCAATAACAAAATGTACTTTTATTTATTTATGCTTGCAGATTTTTAATTTATCTAAGGTTGCTGTTTAGTTTGTGCTTAGAGAATAGCTTGTTATGCTAACAGCCTTGAGCTCTGTGAATTCTGTTTACTGTGTTATGAACCATACCGTGTTTCACATTTTAAATGCTCTGTTTCAGGTTCCACTTTCCTAATTTTGTGCTCACATGCTGAATGTGAAATAGGCTGCATGAAAATTTACACATTTATAATGAGTTATCATCTCTCTCTGAGAATAAAAGTTAGGAACATGGTGCTCTTTCGGTATGTCTCTAATCTTTCTGGATAGGGGAGAGAAATGATTAAACTTACTCTAAATCATCATAAGACTGTTGAAAGACATCCTCCTCTTTCATTTCTGTTTTGTCCTAGAAGAAGCCAGCAATTGAATCTGCAGCTGTCTCATGGCATAGTTAAAAGCTATAAATCTAACCTGATGCTCCCAAATATAATAACAGAGTTATATGAAAAGGTTGTTTATTTCCTGATAGTTACTGACTTGCTTCCAACAGGAATGCTTGGAAGACAGAATTTGCATTCTTGAGCTATATGTTTTGAAGTGAGTCCTAGCATTGCCAAGCAGACCTCTAGTTGTGCCTACCTCTGCTCAGGTCATGGGTGTGTCACCAGATTTGATTTCTCCTGAAAGTGGGATTCATAAGTATCTTAGTGCATGCTTGCAAATGAAACAGCCTTCACTGTAAATTGGTAGAATGCTGTGTATGAAGATTACTTTGTTTTATTGTTAATTTGATTCAGTTAGTTTAAGAATTACAATAAAAATTATATTGAATTATGCTGTTATTTTGATGGCACAAATAATCAAAATAAATAATGTATAATACTGTTCATAGCACAGCTCTTTTTATAAAAAATGGAAACATAGGGGCCTACTTTTTCCTTGAAGGTTACTAAGTGACATTACATTTTCTTCCTACATCAGTTAATGAGATGCTTACCTCTTCTCTTTCCCCGTCACCTCTGCATATTCAGCCTAGACTCTTAAAATCAAACTGGCTTGATTGATAGCCACTGATAACCCTAAGCCAACTGATTTATATGTAGATGTGCAATGAAACTGTACTCCTCACTTGGAGTACTGTACTATATAAGATGAGTAAGCATTTAAGATTCCATGTCAGCTTTCAGAAAAGAAAGGGGTGGACAGTTGGGAAAAGCCTCTTGTAACAAGCATAAATCTGATCTGCATTTATTAAAACACAATGAACACGGATCCCACAATAACACATTCAGAAAACCACTTTTAATGGTAGAACGACACCTCAAATGAAATTCTGAAGGAACTGGAAAATGGATAATTCAGAAGTTTTAGATTAAGTATCAGGAAAAAAAGAAACTTTCTAAATATATGGAAAGTGAAGTAATAGAAA
The DNA here is from genome assembly GCF_001723895.1 of Crocodylus porosus. Taxonomy (NCBI): domain Eukaryota; kingdom Metazoa; phylum Chordata; order Crocodylia; family Crocodylidae; genus Crocodylus; species Crocodylus porosus. The sequence goes on along the minus strand of NW_017728886.1, from coordinate 248,082,378 downwards.
AGGCCACCACAGAATCCCCTTCACTCTAAGCACAGATTAGACAAATATTTGTCAGAGATAGTCTGCCACATTTAATCCTGCCTCAGCGCACCAAGAGGATTAGATAATTTCTTGAGGTCCTTCCAGCTCTATTATTTCTAAGGAACCAAAACAGTGTGCTGTTCATAAGAAGGGTTAATTTATAATGAATGAGGCTGCTATTCCCATAGTCTGTAGCAGCAGCAACACATTCTCAGGGAGAGTTATTAAATGATGTCATGGTTTTAATCTGATACCCTGATGAAAAGCATGGGTGAAGAGGGTTATTGTAGAATCAGACAAGAGTTCTCCCCAACTTGCTTATGCAGTTGCGATTTATGATCAGTTGAATTTTCTTACTCTTAGCTATGTTTTCTTTTAATTCACCTAAGGCTCCAATATTATTTGCCAAATACAGAAGTGGTAATTTAATATATTTGCCTTTAACAAAGAGAAGGCCCATGATGAGATTTTCAGGAAATGTTTCATTCCATTTAGCCACTAGCATTTTACAGACAGGCACGCTTTAAGGGGAAGTCTGTATTACTTTTTGATATCATGTTTTCCAAATATATATTTCAGAACCTGGTGGAAAAACTCTAGCAATCGATTTAGCTTTCAGAGTGGCTGACTGCATGATTCTATATTTATACAGTTCCTTGAATAAATATTTTTGCCAGCAACTTTATTTGAACTGTCTAAGAAATTTCCAATGTTTTGGTAGTTTTGAGGTGATGTTATAGCCATGATGATCTGGAACATATGTGATAGATGAGGATTTTTTGGGGGTAGTGTCTTTTACACAATTGCATGGCTGGACTAGATTTAGGCAAGCTTTTGGGGACCACAGTGCCCTTCTTCAGGTCTCTGGGGGTGTTTTACACAAGGCGGGGGGCACTTCAATTAGAGAGCGGCTCTGAGAGCCACTTTGATTAAAGTGCCTGCAGCGTCTCATGTATCAGAGCCCCCTGTCGCCATTTTGAAGCACGAGGATGTTGACACACAAGATGCAGAGGCTGGCTTGAGTGTGCTAATTAGCATGCTCCAAAAGACTCAATTAATCAAGTCTGCTCTGATGTGCTGTAATTACAGCATGTCAGAGCACCCTCCCTTCACATGTACAGGCACCCTGAGAGAGAAGCAGACACAACTGAACTAAAGAAGCAAACATGACTGAACTAAAGATTGACTTGTGTAAAACTTCATATGCAAATATGTTACATATGCTATGTTAAATACGTATGTGTTACATATGTAGTTTTATGCAAGCCCTTTTTCCATCTGCTCCTTAGTTATATGTCCACTATGTCTGCTTCTCTCCCAGAGACTGGAGGAAGGGCACTGTGATCCCCCAAAACTTGTCATTTCTAATCATGTAGTTGGTTAAATAAAAGATATCATCCACAAAAATATTTGCCTCTATAGAAATCTATAGCACTTATCCCATGGGGTGCCAGAGTTTGGGATTTTTGTGGGGGGGTCTTTATTCCTCATCAGGAGAGAACTACTCATTTGTATTTACCACACAACGGTAGTATACAGACTATACATACATACTGGTCCTGGCTATGACCATAAACTGCATTCACCTGGAGGACCTGGTGCCAATGTGGTGGGGTTACTCATGGCAGGGTAGCTCCTATAAAATACCACAATGCTGAAACCTTCAGAGTAAGGTGAGTATAGGGTGCCTCAAAACCCTAGCACTCATTGCCTTGTGGGTACTCCTTGGTTGGAGAAAGGCTAAGGGACACCACCCTGACAGAAACATGCCCTCGCTGAGGTGTTAGGCAGTCAACAGCAGTTCTTATATGTTGCTCTCTGGCATAAGCTACAGCCATTGAGGCACTGAATATCTGGACTTGGTCTGGCCTTCAGAGTCTGTCTCAGGAGCTTAAAGTGGGGATGATAGATAGTGGGCAGCCTCCACTCCTCCATACTCTTGCCTAAGTGTATGTGTTGAAAGTCGTGGTGTGGTCATAGACCTCTTATGTGTACACCATGGCCTTGACTATCGGTTGCCTATTACTATTACTATATTTGAAGCCATTTAGCACTGAGGTTACATTAGGCTGTAGACCTGTAGACATTAATAGGAGCATAGCCACATGCTGTTATGATTCATAACATACCTTTTTAATATTCAGAACTAGTCATCCAAATGCTGGCTTTCCTTCCTTTGTCTGTGTAATTCCTTATCATAGTGATCTAGGCCATTGCCACATGTCTAGGGGAGGGTCCTGACATAGTTACTTGGCTTCTGCAGCATGGCTACCAAGAGCCTTCATATGGAATACTGTCTGAAGAGATTTTATAAGAATTACTGACAGGCTCTATATCCAGTTTTTTGTGGGACTAGGCTGAATAATCTGTACAGAAAGAGAAACCCGTAGAGGTATTCTTGTCATTCACATCCACCATTTTCCTGTATGACAGGATGACTGGGCCAGAATTTGACCAATAAATAATGGTCTGTGGATGGAAATATTGATGAGTTATGGATAAATTCTTTGTATTAAAGAGCACACAACACATGCATTGAAATAGCTAAAATAATTTGAGTAGAGCTTCTAATTCTTGTATCTTATCAAAGAATGCAAACTGAAGTTGTCCTATTTATATAACAGCCTTCCATAAATACGTAAGCTATAGCGTTGTTTCTAAAATCCAAATCAGCAACTGAGAAATGGAAGAATATTTTTAGTAAGCATCTCCAGGATAATAACTAGGTTCTTAAAATACACTATTTAAACTAAATTTATTTCTGAGGTTTGGTTTTGTTAACACAGGGGAAGAAAGATAGTTCATCGCAAACCTCCTCTTCAGGCTTAGCTGCTTCAGTGGTTCTTCCTTCAAAACTGTTTAGCCAATATCCTGACCCTTCTCCCTAGCTACTTACTTCTACCTCCCTTATATTCTTGTAGTCCAAAAGTCACCTACATAAATGATTTGGCAGAATTCAACCCTTTCACTTCTAAGAGGATGCAATGTCCTAGGCAAACCCTGTGACAAGTTTAATGTTTGCTAGGGAACACTCTTTGTATCCTAAACCCCTCTCTCAATGCTCCTAACACTCTTTGGGGGCTAAAACTTACTATTTTTGGTACCAGCTTAAAGGCAATTATTTTGGTGGCTTCTTTAGTAGCCTATGGATGGCGGAAATATTTTTGGCAAATGGTTGAAACTAAGAGTTGCACACAATATACTCCAGAGCGGAGCCACAACAGGGCAGCCCCATGCCTGGGACAGCCACAATGCATGGGGCAGTTCAGATGGGCACCATATTGGCTGTGGTGGCATGATTAGCCACCTTTGTGGTGGCGGCTATTTTTGTGTCCTTGACAAAGCTGCTGTTTATGCAGCTCATGATAGCAGTCACTCCTTGGAGTAGTTTTGATATACCCACAGAAGAAGGAGATGGCTGTATCAAGTTGCAAAAAAAGACCAACAGTATTACACTAGGGTGTATTAACAGAAGAGGCACTTGCAAATCAAGAGACATGATTCTTCTGCTGTGTTTGGCACTGGTGAGCTCTGGAGTACCACACACAGTTTTGGGCCCTATACTTCAAACAGGATGTGGACAGGTTGGAAGAAGCCCAGAGAGCAACAAAAATGTTTAGGGCCTGGGAAACATGACTTACGATGAAAGGCTGAAAGAGCTAGGGTTGTTCAGACAGGAGAAGAAAAGACTGAGGGGGGATTTGATAGCAGTCTTCAAATACCTGAAGGGTAAATATAGAGAGGGCTGAGATGGGCTTTGTCTGGGGCTGTAGGGGACAGGACTAGGAGCAATGGCCTCAAGCTACAGGAAAGAAATTTTAGGCTGGACATGAGGCACTTTCTGACTATAAGGGTGGTCAAGCATTGGAACAGGCTACCTGGGGAAGTTGTGGAATCTCTATCCCTGGAAAATTTCAAGAGCAGATTGGACAGACTTTTCTGTGGTGGTTTAATCAGGGATGATCCTGACTTGAACAGAGAGCTGGACTAAATGACTTTGGGTACGTCTACATGTGGTGTTATGCTGCTGTAGCAACATGCTATGGTGATGTAGCATTCGCAGGCAAGAACCATGATACCAAAGCTATGTCACCATACCAATACACTTCCCTCATTATAGTGCATTGCTACGGTGATGTAGCAGCTAAAAATAACCATGTGCCACATGCATGGTGCAGTATGGGCTATTACTGCACCATCATTTAGTACTTTGCACCATAGGGACACGTGTAGACATGCCCCTTGTGAGGTCCTTTCCAGCCCTTCATTCCTGTGACTCTATGAGCTGCACTATAGTGTTCTGGTGTAGTTCAAGGTTAATCAGATGTTATGGGGTAGATCAAATCCAGGAAATTTTTCGGTGTGGTAGATGATGAGGTGCTTGTTGAGGATATTCTTCTTTCAGAATACTCTGCATTGTACCACAGGGTCAAAATGAGGCCTGAAGTGAAGTCTGTGTTGCTAAACCATAGCAGTCTGCCCTTGTATTTCAGTTAGTATATCTGGGCTAACATAAAATAACCAAAGGTAACAACTCAAATTTTGCTCTTCTTGGTAGCTGTATGAAATGACACCAAAGAGTAGAATTTGATTGTGCTGGGGTAGCTCCAGATCAACATTAACACTGCTACAGAACTGGCCTGGCATCCTTTGGAAGGAACAGCAATACAGATGTGAAGTCCTGGTGCTTAATAATTAGGAAGGTGCAACTATCTCACGTTTGCATTTTTCCCTCTGATGCAAATGTTCTACCCTGTAGCACTGAGCAATCCAGAGCACGGGGTCTACACAACCTTCCTGAAGGATATTTAGCATTATCTTGGGCCTGATCATTTCCCCCAGACTCAGGCAGTGGATCTGGCACAAATGGAATCAAGGATCACATTCTTCTCTTTTTCAACACAGGCAGTTAATGACAGCTGGAACACAAGTTACTCAGTAGGATTTTCTCTGTCTCTAAGTATTCATCTTTTAAGAATTCTGTATGTTTGAGTATACCTTTCCTTTTGAATAGCATTTATTTTCTAAGATCAGAAGCTCTTGAAAATGGGTCTAGGCCTTGTATATCTTTGTATACTGCATAGCTCTTGATAGGAGCTTCTAGTTACCACTGGTGTATTTATGTTTTCATTACTGTTATAGTTCACTGATTCACATGGGATGCATGCCTTTTAATTTGTTATACTGCTGTGTACTACATCATTCTCTATGTCATGGATAATAACACAATGGCATTTTATGTCACTACCACCTCACAGTAACCTAACCAACAACCCAAGGGACACTATAGTGTTCTTCATTTTCTTCTTCTTTCTTCCTTTTCCTCCATGTATATTTTCCCTTTCCTTCCTACTTTCTCACCTCTTCTCATCTACTTTCTAGAATTTTGCTGCACATTCATTCCCAGAGGTATCCAGATCACAATTCAGGAAAAACTGGAAAAATCAATTATTTTGATGCTCCTTTCTTTAATAGAAGCTGGAAAAAAACCCACATAACACACAAAAAAGGAGAAAATAGTATCTATAGTCCTTGCTTTGATTGCCTTCTTAGATAGTGCAGATATATTCCTTTGGGCACATTTTCATGTTGTTCAGTGATGTTGCTAAGGTGCTGTGCTATAGTACTTCCTTTTGGAAGTACTAAAGCATGACACAGTACGGGTGGTTACTGTGCCTTGTGTACAGAGCACAGTTAGATTTTGCTGCTATGTCGCCGTAGCTGCATGCTATACTGGGGGAGTGCGCTGCTATGATGAGGTTGCTGCCAATCACGTGCAGACCCATGTGATCACTACATCACCCTTGCATGCTGTGCAGAGATGTAGCGGGTTGCTATGTCACCACAGAGCGATGTGTAGACGCACCCTTTGAATATAAAACATTTCTTTAACCTCTGTGCATCAAGATAGTTGCAAAACCCCTTTTTGTTTCTGTTCCTTTTATACCAGGTGTTTTCTGCTCCCACCTAAATACAGTTGACCCAATCCTGCACCTGTGGAAATCAACAGCAAAACTTTAATCAACTTGGCTTGGGAACAGCCTCATTCCCCACATGCTTATTCCAACATCTGGCAGCCCTATCTTCTGTCCTGTCCTGAAATATACTGTACTTTTCCCATCTCATTTCCTGCACCAGGTGGGGGGCTCTATCAAGATACTACTTTTAGATCCTTTCCATTTCATCTCTATTTTCTTGCCTGCTGCTGATTTACGTTCCCAGAATACAGTGCAACGTAAGAAGATACAATAGCTTTACAATGCTAATTAGATCTCTACCTTCCAGTAAGGGGGCTTTATAATGTTAAGTGACAGTTCATCATGTTTCTGCTCGAGTTTTGTATAAAGTATATCCACAGCTCCTCTTTACCATAATGATTCACCTTGATGTCAAGCCAACGAATTTAAAATCTGCCTACAGATAATGGGATCACAGTACCAGGTCATTGTTTGACCTCAGAGAGACCTGAGCTTTCATATTCCAAAGTACAAGTCTGCACCACCTTACAAAGCAAGCAAATCCAAGGCTTCTCTTGGCTAAAGTTTTAATCCATTGTGGTTTTGCAGTTTCACTCCCTGCAGTTGATGCATTTGCTATGAAAGGTGTGATGAAGAAGGCTCTCTTATTGAATCACTTAAGCAATCACACCTATTGGTCTTAGGGGAGCCTTTGATTCTCGGTTAACTAAATGCTACCACAATCATGTCAGGAAAATGAAAGTTCCCTAGGTCTGTGGCCACAAAAGTCTTCTGGTTGGGTTAAATCACAAGTTTTGCTGTAATCAATAAAGCAAGATTGCCTGAGAGTTCATTATGGTCTGAAACTCATAAAGTAAATACAATTAGAGAAAAAATTGGACTGCCTCAAGCTGAGCCCTTTATGTGAACGAAAAGGCAAGTACACTTGGACACATAACAAACAGCTGGTTCATATTTAGCCTCCGGCACTGGTGGCTGCCAAATCGTGAGAACTGGGGGAAGGTTCCCTGCGTCCTTGGGAAGAAAGCTGGTACAACCAGAGGGCTGAAGGGGTGAATAGAAAGTACTGATAGTCCACTAGCAAAGCACTGTTTCTGGTGTGAGCTTTTCAAAGCAGAGGGAATGGAAAGGTGGGGAGACCCATGACACTTCCCTTCTGAATTCCCCGAGGTGCCAGATAAGGCCTTTTACCTGAAACAAAGCAAACCAGATCTGCTAGTTAAACAATAGTAACAGTTTTTGAGTGGAGTTTAATAAGGCTAACTGCTTAATTTATAGGAAAGTAGGGATAGAAGGGACCTCACAAGTTCAACTAATCCAGTCCCCTGCTCAAGGCAGGATCACCCCTGACTGAACCATCCCAGCCAAGTGTCTGTCAACTTGCTTTTGAAAGTTTCCAGACATGGAGAATTCACAACTTCTCCAGGTAGCCTGTTGCAATGCCTGGCCATTTTCAGAAAATTCCTCCTAATCTCCGGTCTAAATTGTTCCTGCTGTAGCTTGAGATTGTCCTATCCCCTACAGCCTCTACTTCTTAACCAGTCAATGGCTTTATTAATTCAGCATGGTCTATTCCAGAGGCCGGCAAAGTGGTGGATCTGGCTAGCGCCTGGACTCCATTTCCCAGCAGCCCTTGCCTGATTTGCTGCGGCTGGATACCAGGAGCAGGGGCACTATGACAGTGCGGGGTCAGCATTTCCATGAAGACCAGCAGCACTGGTAGGGCATGCAGCTGGGCAAGGAGCTGATGTGAAGCTGGGGCTGGGATTTTGCAGCGGTGACAGCATGGTCTGGAGCTGGGGCAGAGACATGATCCACTGCTGCATGCCCTTGCCCAGGGTGTGCAGGCAGCAGATCACAACTCTGCCCCAGCTCTGGACCACGCTGTCACCACTACAAGATCCCAGCCCTGGAGCAGGGAATCCACTTATTACCCTTTAACTACCAGGCCAGAGTAATACCCTCGGTCTCTCTGGCCCAATGACTATTAAATTATTCCCTGCAAGGTGTAACAGCTTCAGCAGAAGAGACTAAAACTGTCCTTTACTCACAGAAGCCTACAGTCTGGTGGCTAAGAACCACACTGGGAGAGGCAGGAATTGAACCTATGTCTCTCACATCCTGCATGTCATTCTAACCACTGAGCAATTGGATGAAAATGGAGTTGTCACCACTACCAGTTCCCACTGTGGAGCCTGATTTGTTAGGCCTACTCTGCAAATACCTATTGTATCAAGTCCCTCAGGCACAGGTACTTGGAGTAATGCCCTTTTTGGATCCCAGGTAAGTTAGAAGTGACGTAAGGGGATGCGCAGCTCAGCACTGAACTGAGCTGCCTGTGGACATTCCCAGAAGCAGAATTTTAGAACCTGATGAACTTAAAATGCTGAAAATGTAGTCATCTTTGCACCTGAAGCAACTCCAGGTGCAAAGTTAAGGATTGCTCTTTTGGACCTAAGTGCCTCAAGGAGCAGTTAGATACAACTCAGATGTCTAAGTCCTGTCACAGATCAAACTGTAAGTCACTACATTGCTCAGTACCTAGTGACCAAATATTTTCATGAAGGTTCATTGTATTCTACCACTGTTTTTATTGGCTGTGTGAGTATGGATTAGGCCAAATCAAGACAGGTCAGTGAGCAATGAAAGGGCCTGGGGAAAGCCCTAGATTGGTGTCTTTTCACTGTGAAAGCGAAATACTTACTTAGCAGCCCCTAAATAAACTAGTAAAGTGAACAAGCCCAGACCAAGTAAAAGGAAGGATGCCCCAATTGGCAAACTTAAATTGAGAAAAAACATCAGAGATAGCAATAAAATGGGCCAGAAAATTGTGTCTTACCACATTAAGTGATGCAGACAGTGTGAAACAGATGCTATTTCAATGTCATCAGCAACCTGACAGGCTGAATAAATAATCGTTGCCAAGAAAAAATAAAAGCATGTACTGTCAGTGTGGGTGGTTGCCATGATTGCGGTGCCTTTGGTTCAAATGCACTTACCAAGACAACGAAAAAGAAAATAAATGTGGAAATGGCTGAAGGAAAACAATCAGAGTCTCACAGATGGGCCTCCAGCATACAGTAAAGGGTAGCTTTCTTTTTTCCTCACTGGATTTGGAGGTTAACAATAGGTAACAAGAGATATAACAAGGCGGGGTCAAAAGGTGGGTGATAATGGGTAAGGCCAGTCCCCCTACCCTTCCCATAAATAGTAGGAACTTCCTGCTATGGTCAAAAAACCTATTCTTGGGGAAAAAACAACCACTGACTGTATCTGCAAAAGGGTTTAGGTCCTAACTAACTCTTGCCTAATTGGAAGCTTCTACACTTGCATTTAAGCATGACTAAATTTAACGTGCATTAAGTAATTTTTGGCAGGTGCCTATGCCAAATGAACTAACTCTAGCGCTAAACTCCTGCATGTGTAGACACCTGCCAAAAATTGCTTAATGCGCATTAAATTTAGTCATGCTTAAATGCACATGTAGCAGCTTCCATTTAGGCAAGAGTTAGGGCCTAAGCCCTTTTGTGGATCCAGTCAGTGGCTGTTTTTTCTCAAGAATAATTTGTTTGTCCATAGCAGGATGTTCCTACCATTTATGTGAAGGGACTAGCCTTACCCATTATCACCTACCTTTTGACTCTGCCTTGTTGTTATAGCTCTTGTTACCTACTGTTAACCTCCAAATCCAGTGATGAGAAAAGAAAGCTGCCTTTTACTATATGTGGGAGGCCCATCTGTGACAGACTGATAGTTTTCCTTCAGCCACTTCTACGTTTATTTTCTTTTTCATCATCTTGGTAACTACATTTACTAAAGTTAGTGCCAAGTTCCTGCAGCCCTGTCATGTGCCCCTAGTGGCTGGGCAGACCCGGCACTAAAGTTAGTGCTGGGTGACGTCTACACATGTGTTAACGCACTTTAATTAATTGTGCCTACATTTGACACCTGCACATAATTAACCCAATTTCACCATTTTAAATACTCATTAAGGCCTGCACTTGTAGATGTGTGCCTATAATGCACATTAAATTAGGTTAATGCACATTAACATTGTGTAGATGTGCCTGTTACCACTGTAGGTATTTAAGTCCAAAATTTAGATCCTCCAAACCCCCTACCCAGCTACCCATGAAATCACCTCAATTTTTGTTAATAAGGTCCCCTAGGCACCCAAGATGCTTCAGGGCATACTTAGAACTGCCATACTCCAACCAATGAAAATGAATATCTAGGTGCCAACCCCAGATATAAGCCCCATTATAGTCCCTAAACCAGATATCTTGTCAGATCAAGTTGGCTGTCTCTGAGAATCTCTATCATGTCAGGCCCCCTTACAAAACATGATCAGAAGAGGGGACCATGACTTCACTAGCTCAGTGGTTAGATCCCCCTACTCCCCACCTACGCTATGGAAAAATTAGGTGCAATCTTGCCTTAGGGCAAACCCATCTCCTAGGTAAGTGTTATCACCACAAGACCCCAGGATTTTCTGAGGTGGGATACCTTTGTGTTAAAGCTGTTCCACTTTGCTCTCCACAGGGCTCTGGTTCTCAGCAGGATGGCAAAACACTGCAATGCTCAGCACCGTGACAGCTAGGTCCCTTTTAAAAAAAAAAAAATCTAGCCCTTAGGCCAGGGGCAGGCAAAGTCTGGCCTGCAGTGGACTCCATTTCCCAGCTTGTGTCACTGCAACCAGTTTCCATGGAGAACCCAGTAGCCATGGCACCGACAGTGCAGGGCCAGAGTTTCCATGGAGACCAGCCCCAGCAGCACTGGCAGGGTTCACAGCTGGGTGGGGAGCTGCTCAGAGGCTGAGGCTGGGATCTTGCAGCAGTGACAGTGTGGGCCAGAGCCAGGGCAGAGCTGCAATCTGTTGCCTGCACACGTAGGATCTGGGAGGGCGAATGGGGGTGCCCAGTGCATGCAGAGGGCAGATCTCAGCTCTTCCCCAGCTCCAGACCACTCTTTCACTGCTGCAAGATCCCAGCCCTGAACCTGCCAGCAGTACGGTGACCATGGAAACCCTGGCCCCATGCTGTCAGGGCATGGCTGCTACTGGGGTCTCCATGGAAACTGGTGACAGTGACATGAGCAGGGGCTGCTGGGAAATGGAGTCAGGCATCCAGACACCATTTGGTTCTGCCATTTTGCTCATCCCTGCCTTAGGCCACCTTCATCTGCAGATACTTGCTGCTTGCCTTCTTTGGACAAGCCGGGACACAGGGTTGTCCTCCTGTTCCTGTTGAGTAAGTCAGTTTCTACTGATGTCAATGAATGCAGGCAGAGCAGACAGCAGCTATTAAACTGATGCTGTACTTGACTTCAGTTAAATGCCCAATTACAGTGAATTGTTTCCTGTTTGGAAGTATAGTACTAGTTTCAATGGAATGAGAGGCACCTACCTAATGGGAATTGTCCCAGTCTCCAGGAACCCCCATGTCCCAGCTTCTCCAGTGAAGGAAAGCAGCATGTAACTGTAAACCTAGAAATCCAGGAACCAGAGAAACCTCCATAGAGACTGAAAGGAAAGTTGGAGGACAGTAACACTTGATTTCCAGAAAGACCATAACTCTTTGGACTTTCATCACTGTTTCTTTTAAATTTATCTAAACATTAGAAGATGCAGCTACCAAAGCTTGATGAGTCCCTGCTCTAATAAACACAGGAAAGTCCACTTAGTCTGTATTCCTGCCTGCCTGTATGGGATGTGGAACTTTTTAGGGCTTTCTGCAGCCTAGTTCTTATAGTCTCATATGGTTGGAAGGAGTCCCTGATGTTACTTAGTCCAACCCCACTATTGCTAGAACTCCTTCTCCTTCATTTTGGAGACTGTTCCACAGCCCTTCACAGATGAATTCTATCCACATATTGTGTTCATTCTCTTATCCCACTAGCTTACTTCTACCATGCTAAATTATTTGTATTCCTCTGTGATTCCTCTGGAATTCTGTTACTCTGTGTGCATTTAAATGACAGTTTTCCAGCTGGCCCCCGAGGCAGCCAAGAAAGGAAGACATGTGAGTCCAGGAGGAGAGTACATACTAAAAGGTACATGACTTACTGAGATGACTGTTGTGCTGGAAGGGAGTAGGTCCTGGTTCTACCATGGATCTTTGCTCTCAATGGGAAAAAAACTTCCCCACTACCCTCCATTAATTTTTCTGGTGATTGTTAAATGCAAAGTACAATGGCTCAGTGTCCACAGGAGAGCCAGAAAGGGGGGCTGGACAATGTCTAACTTCTGGTCTTGTGGTTCCTTGTACTATACAAGGGAGTCAAAAAGAGACAGGTTCAAACCCTTTGTTGGTGAGGGGCACATAGAATTTGACCCCCCCCCAGTTCCTGGGCAGCTGCCCAGACTACTCAATTATTGGGACTAACACATCAAAAAGCTTCTCTTCTCCTTACTTTTGCAGGGTTCACATATATGTAACTGCCCCTTGCATTGCACAGCATACTGCACATGCTCAGTATGTGTATGTAGGCTCATGCATCCATACCACAGGGGTAAAAGGATGGCAAACTATGTGAAAATGCTAAAAAAAGATCACATGTGCATCTGATTAAGTACTATTTAGGCATACAAATGTCATTATGTTGTTTATTTCAATTATACAGTTAGTTCTTTTAATATTTTTTTCCCTTTTAGAGAAAAGAGTTCTTAACTGAAACAAGACACGATCCATATTAAGAAGAAGAATTTCCTTCATCTTAAAAGAGGCAATTTATTGTGATTGAACAAATGCATTTCCCAAGAAAGAATTAGAATCAACCTGGATGTTCTTGGCCCTAATCGCAGTTTATTTGTGATCCAGGTAATACAATTATGTGCTTTCCTGACATGTCCTTTGATGAGACTAACATGAGATGTCTAACTATTAGCATATGGCAAACTGAATGCCATAGTCAGTCGAGATCCTCTCTAAAAGTACAGCTTGTGCAAGCCAATCAGTAATCAAGAGTGACAGCCATCAATAGATCTTTCTTCTTATAGTACTTTCTTGTTATATTTCTGTGGAATAGTGATTGTGTCTAAATCTCTCCTGCAGTTTATTTATGTTCCCCTATATCTTGTAATAATTCATACTAACACCATATCTACCTAGGAAGCTAAGCCCAGCTATGGCAACCTGAAGCATGTTATACCATTATACCCAGCCTTTCTTCTAAACGTAGAAGTAGTACAGACATACTGGCATGGCATCACAAGCAGACTAATTATTATTGAGGTGGACTAGCTGGCACTAGCACTCAACAGTGTGAATTAGCCCACTGAAGGAGCTGCTTATATGTGATGGCACAGCTTGTGGGTCAGCAGGCTGTCCCTGTGGAGTAGCACAGCACATTTACGACACTGACCTGCTATAAGAACATTTTAATCTAGATTCTGAATCAGGGAAAACAAATGTCTGTTGAGCTAAGCCAAAAACAAGCTGTGGACCAAGCCCAATGGTCTGTTAAAATGGGACAATTTAATTCACCCATCCCTGAACTCCAAAGGTCTCAGATTCTCTCTGTGATAGTTGCAATGATTTTGAATTAGTATTAGTCATGAATAAGGAAGTTCTCTCTTTTTGTGTGGAAACCTCACATTGCATAGTGCCCAGGTCTCCACAGAAAGGGCTGAGCTCCAATGTTTCATTGACCAGAAACATCGCTGGTCAGGGCCCCCTCTTTGGGTTTTTTTATGTCTCCTTCCTCCATATCTAAAATCATTAACTCCATGGACAACCCTCCAATACAGAAACCTGTACCACAGAAGACACAAAAGCTAAACTGTGACATTACCTTCTTATTTACAACAGTCCCATATTCTTTCCTATATTCTTACTAGAGAAATATGTTAAATATGCAAATGTTGGGTGAAATTCACTTAACTGCAGAGGGCCAGAACAAGTTTTAGGCATGATTTGCAATCCATTTGAGCCCATGATTTGCAATCCATTTAAGCAGTGGATTAAACTTGGGCCAGTTTTATGAATTTCACCCACTACAGAAGTACCTGACGAGTCTTTCTTAGTTCTCAGGGATAAGTAGCACATTTTTCTATTGTATGTGCCTCTTATGCCTGATCACAGAACCTTGATTCAACCTTCTGAAATCTTAAAACTTGTGCCCACATGCCTTCCCCTACATAAAGTATGTACATCAATTACTTGCCAGCCTTTAAATTGTATCAGGCCTAAAGGATCAACAACACACCTGAAAGCACGCAAGGGGCATTGATCATATACAAGACATGAATAGTTTTTACTCAGAAATTTAAATAAATTTGAGCCCAGCTACCAGTATCTAGTGTATCCATTTGTGACAAAAATTTATTGGGAGGTGAGTAAAATACAAAGCTTGAGATTCCTGATTCATATATTCAGGTTACCAGCTTTGCTAAAATTGAACTGAATGCACTGGTGCAAAAAAAAGACAAAGAAAAAACAACAGTTACATATACAACAATAGTAGACACAGATATTTTAGTAACCAGAGCAGTTAAAAGCTTTCATAACAAACCTGAGAACATCTGCTTTGGCAAAATTTATTATAAGGCAAGTTTATTGATTTTAATTGAACAAAGGCTAAATTTCAATTGACTAAATAGCCAGTTTATGGTTTCCAATAAAAATTTAAGTTTGCTTTCATGATTTAGGCTAGAAAAAGTGTGAAACTCAAGATGCAGATCCAAATTCTTGGTTTGGACAAAAACTTTTGTCTGGCTCCTAGATAGTAATGGGTGAGTTTACACAAGACACTGACTGTGCAGTAGTCAAAAAATACTGCATAGTAGTGTGTCACAGCATGGTAACTACTAATACACAACTGCGTGGTATTATTAGGCTACTGCACAATAGCACCACCTAAAAGACATTCACTGGTGTTACTGTGCAGTAACTCCAGTTACTAGGCATTTATTTAGTACTTGTATTAATAAGTACTAAATAAATGCACAGTAACAACTACACAGTAGCATCTCACATAGACGCACCCACTGTCTCACCAGCTAGGACCCTGAGAAGGTAAAATAGCTCTCTCACTCACAGTTATAAATTATGCTCTTTCCAGTCATTCCTTGTGGGCCAAGAGATGCAATATGTAAGAAGGGTCCACTTTAAGGTTGTTTTTCCGCCAGGAATTTCCCAAAGCAGATAGACTGAAGCTGGGGATTTGGGTAAGTACTTTATAGAGATGAAGCCAAATTCTAATCTAAATAGTTTTGAGGCAAAATACATCAGGCAAAATCCCAGTCTGAGTCTTAATTTAGTATCTGGTTCTAGTGTCCAAATACAGTCTATACTAGAAGTAGATATGATTTCATGGCCTGGGCACATATCTCGGGCTATTTGTGGCTGGTCTCTAGTTTTGAACCCCGGGCCAGGCAGAAATACAGGTGCTTGGTTTTAAAATGTTGCACTAATATCTGTCATATAAACCAAGTAGTTGATAACAACACAGGTTGCCGTGTTTGATCATTGCGGTAAAACAATAAAGAGTTTTTCAGAAGGAGATCAGACAGATAGGCCCACCTGGCAACGTCAGGAATCTGCACAATAGGCTTGAAGCAGGAGGACTAACCGTAACCTACCACTCCTGAGAAACCATGCTGTTTTACACAAGGCTTGCATTCTTAGGCTACATGCACTCCTGGCCCTTGAACTACTTCTTGCTTCTCTGCATCTAGCTTCTCTGTGTGAGCCTACATTATAGCTCACTGAGACTGATAAATAATGTTGCTCAAGGCAATAAGATTGCAACGCATTTACTCCTTTGGAATAGCTTTGATGTCAAAATGGAGCTTCTAGCTTTTTAGGATTCAACTGGCAGTTGCATGCATATTGATATTCTTTTACCTTAGGCAAGCCAAGCCAGACACAGTTCCCTACTGTCCGATCTAAACTACGCCCCTTATAGAAAACCATGTAATGTAGATGGATTCTGCCTCAGGCTCTTTGAATGTCTGTACCTAGCTTCTATGAAGAACACTCCTCCCCTTGATGCAATGGCTTTTGAAACTGCGTTTGGGAAGTGAAGGGCTGGTGATCTCCAGGAGGGTAGTGAGGTCTTCACATTATTTTCAGTTTCTAGGGAGAAATGTTATAGAAACTTGTAACCATGTCTTTCCAACACTACCACACAATTCCTTGAAGGCTTACTTCCTTTACATGGCTCTGTTTTAACCCAGCCTCTTTGCTACTTTCCTGTGCAGGAGAACAGCTCCACTCAACACCCTAGATTGGTGTATAGCTAACGCTTTCTTCATAATGCTTTACCTAGGAGTTTTAGGGGTGTTTATCAGGAAAAATAACTGTTTGATGTTTTCATTGAGGGAGGCTGCAAGCCATTTCTTTGCCTGCTGCTGGCTTGTACTTTAATTGCATGCAGAAGTTTGAGTGGAATCAAAGATTAAGCTGCTATTGCTTTTCAGACTGACGGAGGATTTTTTTTTTTTTTGCTGAAAAGAAAACTAGGTCAGGTTTGTTTCTCTGAAATGTAAATTCCCTATAATAGCCTCAGCCTGATGTCTGTCGAACAAGCATTTATGCCATGCCACTGTTGGAAGGAGTTAGACGTCTAAATACCTTTAAAATCTGGCCTTTGGCCACCATGTGTACAATACAGAATATTCATTATTTTTTTTCTGCAGAGCCAATATTAAGCGGATTTATCTACTGCAGTTCTCACCCCCTCTTCCCCCACAGCATGTTAAACATGAACCTGTTGCCATTTCAGAATAAGGCAAATATTAGCAGGGCCTTGTGATTTCTTCCAGACTCTTCTTTTCTCCTTGTTGCAGTTTTGAGATATTTGGACATCAGTTTGCCTTTCATGTGCAGCCCTTTTACACCCAGCTGAGGATTCCAGACAGTGTCCTAAAGAGCAGGTTTAGCTCCCAGGTGCAAATGCATACGGTGCTGCTGTACTTAGGTATAAGCTCATACTTGAGGTGCTATCTTAGCAGGGATCCTGGCTTTCCCTGATAAAAAAATTGCAAATTCTCCAGTAACCCCCCCCCCGCAAACTCTTCAAAGCCGCCATTCACACAGGGGGTATGTCACCAGGGGATAGAAGACCTCACAGTGGCAGGAAGCTCCTCCATGCAGCTCCACTGTTTCCTGCCACGCTGGGTTGTGCCTACTAGGCTTCAGAGGTCTGGGAAGGGCAGCAGGCCCTATCCCACTCCCCGCTGGGGCCTTTCAGCCATGCATTACGATCCTGGTCTCCAAACCCCATGCACTGCCCAGCTAGGCAGCAGCCCCAGCCCCAGCCACTCCCTCCCTAGGGGGGCTCAATTCCCCCTACCCCCCACTTACCCGCTGCTCTCCAGGCTGCATGGGGCCATGCACGAGCCCCCTGCCTCACCGCCCTCCTCTGGCGGCATCCTACTCCCTGAAGGCTGGCACGCTGCCAGCCTGCAGAGGACTTGTCCCAAAACTGCAAAATCCACGGGCTTTTCCAGAAAAACGAGAAATCCGTGTTTGCCTCTGGTAAAAGGTAGAACCTGTGGTTTACTGTTTTTCCATGGGAAACGGAAAACCCAGATCCCTGTATATGAGGGCAGACTTTGTCCTGTGATGTTTAATGGAGAAGCAGATGACACTCCACATTTTGGTTCACTCTTGTCCTTGTCAAGAAGGGGCCCAGTCAGAGCTGTATTAAAGTCACTTAACTAAATTGGAATTTCTGCTGGGTTTTTTTTTAATTCCCTAGTCACAGAATCATAGAAAAATTGAAAGCAATTAATTAGGTCTCATCTTTAATCTGTCCCTCTTGAATCTATGCAGAAGCTTCACCAAATTTTATCTAAGGTTTCCCTTGTCTAATTTGATTGACAGTTGGGATGCTGCCACCTGTCATATTCCTCGGAGTTGCTAGGGGCAACCAGGATTACATGGGGGGGTGGAGGTGGGGGGGCTGCAGTTTTAGCAGACTGGCAGAATGGCTCCTATTTTGGGCTGCTGTAGAATTTCTCCACTAAATGGGGTAAAGCCAGCTATTAGACAGTGGTAACCACAAAGCTAAAAGCTGTTAAAAGACCCAGATTTGCTCCTGCAAGCCTCGTCTGCGCCAGAGTTGGATGTTCCTTTTCAGAGACAAGCTTCGCAAAGCTGTGAATAGAGCAACTCTTCTATAGCACATCCATCTGCTCTTGAGAAGGGGAGAGAACTGGTGAACCACTGTTCAGACAACAGAGCAGACTGATAGAAAGAGGCAGATTATTCAAAGTACCGCATGGTCCTACGTAACAGCCAGTTTTGGCTTAGACTGTAAAGAGATATGCTTACCTTATTACTTCCTATACAGCCTGGAACTTAAGTATAATTGGGGTGTAACTTGACATTTTGGTGCATTTGGCAGGGCAGAGCGGGGAGGTGTTAAGGAGCAAGCACTCACCTCCTCTCACATGGGGCTGCTGCAGGTGGGGAGCAGCATGGACTACTGCTGCCTCAGTACAAGGTCCCTGAACATAGGCTGTTGCTGTGACAGTGGCAACAGTACCACAGGCTCCCTGGGGTCTGCCATTCTGGTGTCCCCTCTGATGGTGCCCTGCTCACCCTGCCCATGATAGGGAAGACTGCAGATATGGAGATGACTATGCCAGGCGGGGTGTGGTCACACTCCCACTTTCACATTGCAGCTCGAGTGCCAGCAGCTCCACTTCCCCATGACTGCAGACACCGGGGTGCCTGTGGAGTGTGAGGCCTGGCTGCAGCACTGGACTGGTGGGGGACACCTGAGAGATGAAGCAGGGAATAGGTGAGGAAGGGGGTACCTGCCTGCCATCACTGCTGTTTCTAGCTTACCCGGGGAGTGGATGCATGGGGTGCTGCGCTCAGTGGTAGCAGGTGGGTCCGTGCTCCCTGCCCCCCTCCAGGGTTTCCTCTGCCAGCCCAGGGTTTCCAGATGTGGGGAGCAGCTACGTGAGGCACTGAACTCAGCTAGGGATGGGAGTTGATGGTGCACAGCCCCACTTTCCAGCACTTGCTCCTAGTCAGCAGAGGATATCCTGGGCAAGGAGCAGTGCTGAAAACGGGGAAACCCACCTGCAGGCTCTGCTGTCCCTGGAAGAGCCCAGCTCCTTATGCTGCCACCAACTGGAGCAGGGCAGGATACACCATGGGACTTCTGCCTGTGTGCCTTGAGGCAAAGCCAGCTGGGGAGAGGGAAGGGGGAAAATAGGAGAGGAAGAGAGGTGCCATTGAGCACAGAGGGGAGAGAGTTCCCAGAGTGGGGAGTGGTGTGGGGGAGTCAGACCTGCTTCAGGGACCCAAAATGTCCCCAACAGCTGCTGTCATGGCACAGTCTGCCCACTAGGGTAGGGAGGGAGCATGCTGCAACCTCCTCTTCAGCACTAGTCACATCTCTCACACCCTCTTTTGGAAGCACTAGACCCATCTATGAACATGCCCTAATAGTACCTGTGACTGTGCTTGAAAACTTGGTTTAGATCTGTTGATGGACAATTTTTAAGGCCTTTAATGTGAAATCAGACTGGGATCTGGAATGTCTATGGAGTTCTTTAGCCTGTCTTTCCTACCCAATGGAATACTCAGCCGTTTGTAGCATTGCACCTAAAGCCCTAATTCACCGTGGTACAGGTTTCCCTCGATTTATGCAGGTTGTGTACATACGAATTTACTCATATGCAATGAGCATGTTTAGACCCATAATTAATTATATGCAAGGTAAATTTCCTCTTATGCGATCAGCATAGGTACCCCCCCCAAGCAGGTAAGTCTGTGGGGGAGGGGAAAGGGCTGTGGGGCTGGGGCCACACTCACCTCAGCCCCTGCTGCAGCAGCCCCGGGAGCAGCCGACACCAGCTGCCTGCAGCCTCTGGGCTGCACTGTGCTCTGCTTGTCCCCCCACACCTGGGCTCCACCTGTCCCATCACCCCAGCTCCTGGGCCGTGCTGTGCTGTGCCTTGGTGCAGGTAACTGGTATCAGCTGCTCCTGGGGCTGCTGCAGCAGGAGCTGGGGTGAGTGCGGACAAGCAGAGCACCGGGCAGCCGATCTAAGTGCCAGGAAGAGTCCAATGCCACCACCAGCCCCAGCCTGCAGTGGCAGCTTGCTGTAATCCTGTGTGCAGATCTGGGGAAATGCGTCCCCTGGGAAGAGCCTGGCACAGCCCCCCAGCTCTCCTGTGGGACATTGAACAGCAAGAGGCATGCCCTTCCACCCACTGACAGTTCCCTCTGCGGCTGGCACTAGCTGCTTCCAGGGCCCCTCCAGCAAGGGCTAGGGTGAGTGCAGACAAGCTGCCCCACACTGCCTAGTGCTGCTTGTCCGCACTCACCCAGCCCCTGCTGCAGTGGCCCCAGGAGCAGCTGACACTAGCTGCCTGCACCAGGGCATGGCGCAGCCCAGGAGCTGGGGTGAGTAGGGACAGGTGAAACCCAGGCACGGGGGGGACAGGTGGAACATGGTGCAGCCCAGCAGCTGCAGGCAGTTGGTGCCAGATGCTCCTGGGGCTGCTGCAGCAGTGGCTGGGGTGAGTGCCACTCTGCTCCCTCTGCTTTGCTCCCTTGTTTAGCCCCGGGAGCGGTACCCCTCTGCCTGCCCCTTCCCTAGCCCCAGCCTCACTCCCTCCCTCCCTCACTGCCATGGGAGCCTATCCCTATTTGTTACATTATAAAGTGAGTTTGCTTTATGTGAATTTGTTTTATGTGCTGTTCTCCGGGAATGCATGTATTGCATAAATCGAGGGAAACCTGTACTTAAGCACGCATCTAACTTTGAGCACAGAATCAATCTTAGTGGCTGCATCTACACATGTACTTTAGTGCTTTACCACTGTGGAGCAGCTGGCTGGAGCACAGTGCATCTCAGCATGGGGGCTTTGCAGCACATGGAGACAGGGGAGCAGGCCACTGTAGGCTCCCTGCTCCCCTATCTCCATGCTTGTTCCAATGCATAGTATTTTTGCATGCTTTGCACAGCTTTATTTTCTGTTTTTGTTTGTTTTCACTACCGGGAAATCCCAGTAGCAAATTTTGCATCCCCCCCGGTGCAAATTAGTAGCATCATGCATGGTTTAATGTGCAATGAGTGAGGTTTGTGGTGCCACAAACCTAACATGCCTGTACATCTGGGTACACCCACTGAGTTTAGTGGAACAACTCATATGCTTGAAGTTAGGTACTTTGCAGATGGAGGGGCTCAGAGTGCTTTTTCACTTCTCATGCACTTGAAAAATCATGAATATAACTCAGATAACCAAGGAGGGTGGTGGGGAGAAATATGTTGGACCATTTGGAATTCTGGACATAAAATATATGCATCACCTATTTTATGCAGACATGCCAATACGTGTCTGCATAAAACAAGACTTTTTTATTTTACGAATTGGCTGAAGACTGGGTAATACAAGTGGGATATAAAAGAATAATGGAAGGAACAAGACATGACTGACTAAGTTGTCTTGAAGTTTTCTTACAGCCTTTGCGAAAAGAATGGGTTCTCAGTGTATAACTTTTTTGCTCTTGTTGCTTTTGTGAGGAGGTATTGCTAAAACAAAATAGGCTTAAAAATATCTTCTTTAAAACCAACACACAAGAATCACACACACACTAAATGCATTTCTAAACCAGCTGAATTATTGGGAGAAGATCACAAAAATGTTTATGTATAATTCCTGGTAGATTGGACAAAGAGAGAGAGAGAAAAGAAAAATAGAAAACTTAAAGGATAAAAAATATAACCTTTTCCCCAACATGGTTTTGTAAGTGTAATCATGTTCTTTGACAGAATATACACCAGATTACCCTTCAATAGTGCAGAGATAAATGGCAATAGCATGATGGTTGCAGAGTACATAAAGAGTCCATACTATGAATAGTGTATACATTTGTGAGAAATTTACCATATTCCTGACTCTTGTATTCTACATGACATTTGTATTTAAGACTCCAGTAGGGAAAAAAGCATCTTTCCCTTAAGGCTGTTTTAGTTTAGCCTAGTACAGTGAGCAATAGATGACTGATTTGTATGATACAGTCAGACTACCCCATGATAAAAATGACGTATTGATTCAAGGGAGATTTTAATTTAGATTAGTTCACTTAAAACGAGTAATAAATTGAAAGGGACTCAACAGGGCTCACATTCAAAATGACTTATCCTGGCACCAAAACCTGAAACCTTAGGCAAACAATAATTTTAGCTGTGGCCCTCACCCAAGTCACCTTCTTTAAATGATTAGATTTGTACAAATAATTGGGACAAGTGTATGATGGATGTTGTATCTCTGAAAAGAAAAATAAAAAGGCTCCATGGAGAATACATTAGAAAGAAAAAACATTTGTTATGCTGGCACCATGATTTAATATTAACAGCTCCCTATGTTTCTAATGCTGTGTTAAATATTTGATTACATCTTGCAAATGGGTATTGATATCTCTTTCCAAGGATTTATCCCCCACAAGGCAAGTTTTTTAATGAGTTATTCTTGTAGCAATTCCTTCAATATTACGGATATTTCAGTTTGCATGGTTACAAACCCACTTTGGATTACATATTTCTTATTTATACACTATATATGCATTTACTGTATGCATGCGTTACTAATATACGCACAAATATATACATCCACATCTTTTAAATACAGACATTATAGACATACATGTATATACTATAGTCTATAGGAGTTCCCTCTCATTCAGTTTTTTAAAAACTCCTGTTTTTTGACATTCTCTCTAGAATGCTTGTGTTAAGATTTATTCTCTGCAGTGTACTCAGTTCTATTATTGAATTTATTTTCTACATGTGTTAGATTGGGGATGCAAGTTTCTAAAATAGATAACAGAACAGAGTGAAGACAGATGGTTTTTGTTGATTCTTTGTCCATGATGATAACTTCCTATTTAATTTCCACCTTATTTCTTTTCTGTTTTTTTTAATAAGTTGTCATCTTAGAACTGAGGCTCTTTGTTCAGGGCTTAGCTTGCTAGACATTCTGGGCATGCTTTGGGGCATTTAAGTTCAGTAAGTTACAATTTTTTTCCAAGTGAGCATGAGGTGTCTGCAGAAGATAACTTGCTTACATTAAGCAGGTCTTCCAGATTTATCGTAAAAGAAAGTATCCATTGAATGGAAGCATTCAGACCAAACCTTTCAGTGCAAGGCATGCAAATATTTAGTTTCTAAGTACTACAGAATATTTCTCGGGCCTCCTGTATTCTTTGGCTATCATATAACTAAACTATCATTCACTCGGAAAATGACCTCAATATATTGGAACTCTATGCTGTTGTGTAAATCCATATCTTTTCATTTCTCCATACTGTTTTGGTACATGGAATTATGAGAATTTTAATCCAATATGTACTTTTTTCCACTCAAGTCTCAGTTCTCCAAATGCTTTTGTGAGCAGAAAGCAAGAATGTGTCAACCGTAAATATTTCCAGCACTGCCATTGTAACAGCCACTCAAGCCAGCATAGGAAGAGACTAAAGACAGGGCTGGAAGTTGCATTTGCACCTTGCACTTTTTTGGGCCATGGTCTCTTTAAATATTTCTCCTATACAGACAATCATTTCCAGGTAACAATGTTTGGCTGGTACTTCTTGGAGTACTAGTTACATACTTTCTTGGAGAAAACACTTGCGAATGAATTCTTTGGTCTGAACAAGCCCATGGAACAACCTTAGAGAAAATAAATTGTATATTAAGGATCTCATAGACTGCAAGAAAAGAAAAAGGATAAATAGAATTTATTGGATTTAAATTGTTTTGGGGAAAAATGATAAAGAGGAATTATACTGTGATCATGCTGGAAGTCTGCTGTAGATAGTCCCGGGTTGGATTTGTAGATGAATAAAGATCTCTCTAATATCATTAGAGAGATAAATACTACCAGCGTGTCTAAGTGCCACAGGGCATTTAGGTACCCTGCTCCTCTTAAAGAGGGGAAACTGGTAGGAAAGAGCCCAGGGCAACCAGTTAGCTGGTGACCCACACCTGCCAGCAGTTAGCTGACCAGGGGCAGGGCCTGGCTCACATTTAAGCCGCAGGGCTGAGGCCAGACTCGCAGTTCCCTGCTGGCAGCCAAGGGAGAAGGAGTTCTGCCGGAGCAAGTAAAGGGGAGAAGCCTGACTGCACGAGCAGCTCCTAGTTGCTGTTATGGGATGGAGAATTCCCTGGTAGGGATTGAATGATGTTTTAGGTGGGCGGCTTAGATTTTGTTATAGCCCAGGGGCTTGTGTTTTGTGTTTGCTGTTTAGAACCGGCGGTTTGGGTGAGGCTATCAGGGGTTGGAGGAGGCCTCATAGGGGAGCCACGGCTGCATGGAGACCCAAGCCCCAGAGATGGGGGGCAGCAAGAAGCCCCAGAGAGGGGGGTAGCATTGATGAGCACCCAGTGAGGCACAGAGCGAGACAGGGCTGTGGAGAGCCCGGGAAGGACAAGGGGGCCAAAGTAGAATAAGGCCTAGACCAAATGATGTGAGTACCATCTGCAAGGCTTGGGCTGCGGTGTAGGGGAGGAAAGGAGCCACAGATAGCATCCCCTTTGCATCGGGGCAGTAAAATGGGCAGCCTCCCCCTTAATTAACATCTTCTAATGAATCAATTAACAACAAGGTGTGGCAGGGAAGAAGGCAGGCGGTTGCCCCATAACAGGTAGGCAGGATCACCAGTAGACGGACCCCGAAAAGGTACACCTGTCACAAGGGGGCAGCAAGAAGCCCCAGAGAGAGGAGCAGCAAGAAGCTCCAGAGAAGGCGGGCAGGGTCAGCAGTAGACGGATCCAAAAGAGGCAAACCTGTCGCACTAAGATGTTAAGTATCCAGATATAGCTTACAGAAATAAATGCTTCTAATCATGGCAGGTCCTAGGTATTCCTGGATACTAAATCTGACAGTTTTCTTCACCAAACAGCCAGTGAACCAACAAGAGGTGATGGCTACTTTAAACTTGGCTTTGGTAAATAAAGACATTATAAAAGAACTGGTCATGAAAAATAACCTTGGGTTGAGAATCGTCAGCTGACTTGGTTTAAATGAAATGAAAAGGTAAATAAGAATAAGTCTAATGGCAACATGAATAGATAATGAATGTTCTTGATGTTAAAAATCAAACATTGATAAACTAATGGAAGTACTTAGCAAGTAGAACCACTGGACCAAAAAAATCAGAGGCCTGAATATTTAGAAGGCCTAGAATTTCTTTATGTCAACACTGCTAAAAGTATCAGGAACCTATATTCAAGTAAGGGGATATAAAACAGGGTCCAGACTTGGTGAACAGCCACCTCAAGAAAGCTGTTAGGAATAATAGGATAACCTATAAAGAATGGAAAATGGGACTGATCAGCAAAGAAAGCTGCGTCAGGAAGTATAGAGACAACATGAAAATTGAGGACATCAGCCTTATTTGCCAAAAGTCAAGCTGCATTAGGCCTCTGATATCATAGACTTTCTATTCCCCTGTTCATTGTGGTAGCCCTTCTCTACATGTGCCATCTGAGTTTCTCTTTCTTGAACATGAGTGACCAAAACTGTACAAGGTATTCCATCTGTGGCTGCACTAAGACTTTGTAAAATAGTGCTAATATATCCTCATCTCAGCAGACAGTACCTCACTGCATACATCCTAGGGTTGCATTTGCCTTTTTCATGGCCAAATTACACTGGCAGCTCAGACACTTGTAATCACTTGGTACACAGAGGTCCCTCTCCTTCTCAGCCATTTCCAACTTATAAGCTCCTTGCTTAAAGGTGATGATATTGTTTTTAGTTAAGTGAATGACTTTGCATTTTATATTACTGAATCCCATCTCATTTCAGTTAGTTCTGTCCTCAAGATCATCCATTTCTTTCAATATGATATCCTCTGCCTCTATAGTGATGATGCCATCTATAGTGATAGGAGTTAAAGACACTCCCTAACATTGGAGACTGAGGAAGTTGGAAATAGGGAGATGGTTCTTGAATAAGAGAGTGTCAAATGATCTACAGCTCTACAATTAAAGTTTGCTGTTTAGTTTTTCTCATTCCTGTATGCCTGTGTTTATTGAACCTAGTGATCACTACATCTCCCAGCCTTGTGTCAAGAGCAGATTTAGTAAGTTTCCTCCCTCTTTCTGTACAAAGGTCATAGAATCATAGGTCAACTTTGAGGAGCTCCATTAGTAGTCTCCCTCCTCCTGATACTTGCCCTTACAAAACTACCTATTGCCATTTCCTCTGTACTCAGCTCCTTAACCAGCCCTACAGTTCCTCTACTAATCACCATCTTCTCTGGCTTCAGTAAAAATTCACATTTGGCAATGTATCAAATGTCTTAGTGAAGTTCAGAGAGAAATGAGTTCTGCTGCATTTCCAAATAATTCATATCTTATCAAAAGAAGACTGCAGGTTAGTCTGGCCTGATCTGTCCTTGTTAAATCTGGACTGCATTTTCATTTTCTTCTAGGTCTTTAGTCTTAAATCCTCAGCATCTTCTTTTTTCAAGGAGCAAAACCAAATGATCCTGACAACAGGTGTCAGCCTGCAAAACTGGCACTCACCTGGATACGTCAGTTTAAGAGGTGATGTATCACAGAAGTATAGAGACAAAACAGGAAGATAATCCATTGCTAAATTATAAAATAAACACCTCTTATGTAATCAAATAGTATAGCAGGGCATTGGGATATGCCTGATCCTTTAAGAGAGCAAGCGGCCTGAGAGCTGCTTGTAGGTGGCAGGGGGGAGATAATGAGAGAGCCGCCTGATGGGAAGAGGGCTCAGGCTGGGGCTATGTAAGTCCAGAGCCTGCATGGGCTAGGTAGTTTCTCCCCAGCAACCATGAAGTGAGGGGCTCCTGAAGGGACCTGGCTTTTGCTGAAAAACTTTGCAGGCCTGGGAGAGGCAAGTTCCCTGGACTGAGAAAAACAAAGGCCACTTGCCTGTAAAACCCAGCCTATGTTAAACCCATAGAGGGACTGAGGTGTCTGCCAGAGGGTTGAGGTGCTTCTTGTTTAACTTACACTGGTAGTTTAGTCTTGAGCCCCGCTGGGGCAGGCTCATGGCCTATTCAGAGAACTGTCAACCCAGGAACTCTCAGACTGAGGGTAGGGCCCAGAAAGACCCTAAAAGAGGCTGGGATGCATACCAGAAGGTGCAAGAGCCCTGGGGAAGGGCTGAGCTGGGCCAGAGGGTCCCTGAGCTTAGAGTAGACTAAGCTGGACTAAAGTCCCCAAGAGCCTGGGGGGAGGGGGGTTGGGACTGGGGACCAGCACATGTCTGGTCCATGTCATAGAGGGCGTTCCAGTTTTCAGCTTCTCTGTTCTCTATTGATACAAAACCAGACACCTTTATCTTGAAGGCATCTTGATTTTCTCTTGAAGAGAAAAATAGAGGACATAGAGGCACCTGGTTTTGTATCAATAGAGGACAACTGGACTGTCCTCTATGATGGCCACCCTACTCCACAGGGGCAGACGAGAGCTACTGCCTCAAGGCCAGGTCTGATATCATGGGCCTGGGCTAGAAGACCTAGCGGATGGTAAAGGGGCAGAGGCCAATGATGCCGAAGCCCCAGCAACGGAACGATGATACTGTAACATCTGCGAAGCTTGGGACATGGTGTAGGGGACAAAAAGGAGCCATGCATTGAGCCCTTAACCCTGTGGGTGCCCTGGAGGGGCACAGATATGCATGTAGCCCTCAAAGCTACAGGGGCCCTGCAAGGGCACAGGCCAGCCGAGAGGTTATATTGAGTTTAAGGGTCGAATCACAGCAGTTGTGGGGTCCAGAAGAGACCCAGTGGTACCGCAAGTGGACTAAAGCTCACTCTAAGGTCTGTGGGCAGCCTCCCTTATTCACCCTTTAGTAAGAGTAAGACATCGCGGGCAAGCCATTAAGGGAGGGCTATAATAGAGATTGAACCTGGCAGGAGTCACATGGCCACCAGGGGGCTTCACAGCCACCCCTGGGGCACAATCATCTTACAGATAGGAGAGGTCAGAAGGTGATCATAACAAATTGTTATGAATGTCTGATCTAATGTCCCCCTGCCCCCAAGGCAATGGGAGCCTTATAGCTTGTGAATTCTGTCTTGTATCTGGGATGGGGGCGGTTCAGTTCATTTTCATATGAACTATTTGTCAGCAGTTTACTGGAAACTGCAAATATCTAGGTTCAGTTGTAACTTTGTGAAGGATATTATTAGGGAAGAAGAATTAAATTGCAAGGGAGATTATTAGTGCGATCAAATATAAATCAGTCCTTTTTCTGTCAGTTCCATATTTCTGCTATTTTCATATTGAATGAGGAGATTAAGAAAAAGCTTACTGAAATTGTTCTACAAAAAGTATTTTGAAAGATAAGATTTGAGGTTATGTCTACATTTCTCCAAGGACTTAACAGGGAAGAAAATCATTGAAACAAAAACCCATGTAGCCAGAGAAGGAGAGGGGCCTACATGACCAATGGCCATAATCAGAAGAGATACAGATTAGCAAATTGATCCTGAAGCACCCTAAAGTTTAAATACATGGATAGGTAAGGCTCTGAGCACAGGCATAACCACAACTGTCATTTTAGATCCTCCTCATGGTCACTCAAAGCAACATTTTCATACAGTGAAAATATATATGCATACAAATTCATAATATGCTAAATAACACCTGTAACTCTCACTGGCATCAGTGAAAGCAGAAAGTGCTTATTTGGAAACATAGTCCACTTATTTAAATGTCCACATATAGATTAAACAGTAATTATAGCCAGACATTTTTGGCCTTAATTATTCAAGCTCAGCTTGACAAAGCATCACTACCCCTACCTTTTTAAATACCTGATTTGAAAAGGAAAATTCACAAACCTGAGTTTGGTCCTTAAGGTCTTATTTGGAACACAAACTGTCTGTGCCAAACAGCAACACCTTCAAAACCACCTTGGTGCTCCTCAGTGGCTACCTCTTGTGCCAGAAGCAGTCTGTTGTCACTCAGACTTAGGTGACTAGAATAGTCCGAGTACACCCAGGGGGGTGTGCCCTGTCCTCCAATGACAGTGGTGGGGGTCAGGCAGGGTGCTGATAGAGGGGCCGGCTACCAAAGCAGTTTCCTCTCCTCTCTACAGAGCCAGGCAGAGAATAAGTGCTTAACTACATACAATTTATTACTATAATAAATACATATACTTAAGATAAAACATGAAATATTTACAATAAAGCTTAGCACATATAATATCCCACAGTCCACATAAACCAGATAACTTACAACATATATAATAATTATTAGATTAAACAAGATTGTTAAGGTTACAACATGATAAACACATCTGGGAAATCAACTTATATAACCCAATTAAGTTAATAATAGTGTTCCCTTAAACCTACCAAGTAACAACACAAATATACATATTAACACATTAAAACACATGAACCATTTAAACTCCCTTAAAAAATACCCATAGCAATATAGACCTTAACACAACAACAATCACCAAAATAGGCAACTCATCACCTCCCCAAGGGGTGGTCCCAGGAGCCCCTCCCCTTTAGGGCCCTGGGATGTGGAAACACCCCTCCCACAATGGAGGGTGGAGGCTGCAGACCCTCCTGTCCTGTGCCCATCTCCCCTGCAGGGCCCGCTTCCCCAGCAACTCATGCTTCCTCTCTGAAGCAGCCAAGGCTCATCCCCCGCTGGCCAATCCCATGAGAGACTCTTTCTAGAAGTGCCTTTAGCTCTCCTTGATGGCCCGGCATCCTGCACTGAGTGCCCAGGGCTCTCCCTCTCACAGGAGCCAAGCTCTTACATGCTCTGACTCCCCAGTCTCACACTAGGGGTCCTCCCCTTTCCCAGGCCCTGCTCTGGGCACTGGGGCTCTTTTAGTTAAAGGTGGAGCTGCTCTGCAGGGCTCTGGTCACTTGGCCTAGGGCCAGAGCTAAGTTGGGCAGCCACGAGCTGCTCCTAAGGCAGGTTGTCCATGTGCCAACCCATGCACGGGGTGAGGCCCGAGCAGCCGCGAGCTGCTGTCAGGGCGTGTTCTCTGTGTGATAACCTATGCACCGGGTGAGGCCCAAGCAGCCACAAGCTGATCCCAGGGTGGATTCTCCGTGTGCCAATCTACACACCGTGTGGGGCCTGAGCAGCCTCGAGTTGCTCCTAGGGCCAGCTCTCCATGTGCCGAGCTGCACACTGACTACCCAGCCACTTGCCAGGTTCACAGGCTCAAGCTGCCTCGAGCGGCTACTACAGCCTGATCCCCGTGCGCTGATTCGTGCATCACTGAAGCTTAGGCAGGGTCCTGAGGACAGCAGTCTCCGGAGCACCTCTCTCCTCCCAGCGTGCCGAGCATGCGCCCCTTTTATACTCTTCAGGGGCTCCACCCCCGAAGTTCTCCAGACCTGGCTGGCACAGTTCCGATTCAGGTCCAGCTGCTCCTTGCCACCTCTCTTTGGAAAAGGGCGGGGCATTGTTTCCCTTTTGCTGCCTCTGGATTGGTGGATGGGCTCCACCAATCAAACAGCAGACCCTTGAGCCTGAGGCTCAACCTCAGCCCCCGAAAAGGTAAGTCTGCTACACTAGATTATGCTTAAATTGCATCTTAGATGCCCAAAGGATTTTTTGTTTTGTTTTGTTTTGTTTTTTAGATCTGGCTTTCCATCTCTGCCTCCATTACATTCTCCCTAGAATGGGGGGGAATAATGCTTATCACCCTCAAGAAGATGACCATGGATTAGAACATTGTTTTTACAGCTCATGGTACACGTCAAGACAGTATTATTATTAACCTAAGGATTCATAAGCCCTGCCAGCAGATTGCTGGCATGTAACTAAATAATACTAATTTGAATGAAGTGTTGCCATTATTAACTGGACACTTTGACCTATTTGTACTTACTGAAATATTTTTTCGCTTACTTTCTTTTGTTGTTTCTTGAGAAATAAGCATATCTGAGGGGAAGAAGACCCTCTCTCTACTCTAACAGAATTCAGAGACACAGGGTGTTTAATCTTTGTTCTGCAGCTCTCCACGTTTGACTGAAGAACAAGTATATAGAGATACAGCTGTGACAAACAATTCCTTCTTTCTGTGATGTTTTGAAAGGGGTGTGAAGAGTGATTTTGACAAAAAGCCTTGCTTTACCTGTGACTGGGAAAACAGCATTTGCTTTAGGTCTGGAGAGCTTTTAGACTAAATTCTTTCAAGCCACAAATGGGGAATAATACTGGAATTAGTCAAACCCCTGCCTCCCGGTGCCTGGATCAGTTTATGGCTGTGCTTCTTATCCTTGTATTACAGGGCTTTTCCTCAAAGATCCACAGCATCAGCAGTAAGTAATGCATGAAGTCCCTAAGATTGCTAAATTTCCATCAGTGATAGGAGCAATAGACTGCACACATGTGGCAATTAGAGGAACCACTAGAAAATGAGATTAGTTATAGAAAAGAAAATCTGCTG
Organism: Crocodylus porosus; assembly: GCF_001723895.1. Classification (NCBI taxonomy): domain Eukaryota; kingdom Metazoa; phylum Chordata; order Crocodylia; family Crocodylidae; genus Crocodylus; species Crocodylus porosus. Next base: position 248,050,995 of record NW_017728886.1, on the reverse strand, counting down.
AGTCTTTTAGCATGCAGGCAGTGTATACTGCCAAATATAAAATAAGTGAGGTAGTTGCCAAGTTACCAAAGATCATGTCATAATTCATACAGCAGACAAGCAAATTAGCGAATGTCTTTTAACCGGGATATATTTTTTAAACAGGGCAATTTTATCTATATTTTGATGATAAACCAGATATGATTTGCTTGTTATTCATCCCCAAATTACTTGCTTACAACTGCAAATCCATATCTTTAGTATCAAGCAGAATTAAATTATAATGAAGCATATACAGCAAATTCACCAGGGCCCTAACTGAATGGAAGATTGACATTCTAAAATGAGTCTCAGATGCCTGGATAAGTCTGTTAGGATTTTGCACCTAAGTATACTATCCACTAAAGATTAGAAGACTTTTGCATGCATGTCTTATCCAGCATTTTTTTAATCTTGCAAATAACCATGTACTCTGTTTCTTGAAGGTTCGATGTGTGGAGGGGATGGAAGACTGAAATTAAAATGTTTCTGTTTAAACTAAGCAGATCAATAATCCAGCTATATTACTATGAAATGGTATGAAACACAGATACAGGGTTTGTGGAGTAAAATGTTTAAAGGACAAGAAAACTCTGTTTTCAGAAACATTTCTTATTATGTCCATATGTACTGCAGAATCCCAGTATTCCATATATACAGAGAAGATTGTCAGATACAATTGGCAGCTGGTTCATTTTAAGCAGCAGCCAAGCACCAGAGTGTCACCTTTGAAAATTTCTCCCATTCTATATATATATAAAGGGCTTAGCCCCTCTGTTTGTGTGTCTGTCTGTCCATAATGCTGTTTAAATGCGAATAGCTTGAAAGAGATAGAACATTTGTGTCTTCAGAGAAATTTCTTAGCATTTGTTTAGTGACCATATCAGAATGATCCCAACTGGGAAAGAAGTCAGGGGCCAGGGCTGTTTCCACTGAGCTCCTCCTGGGAGGGCACCAGGAACCCAGTGCACTGGGGAGGGCAGAGGAAGGGGTCAGATGAGGAAAAGTGGGAGCTGGGCAGGCATGCACGGCAGTGGGTGAGCAATGGCAGCCCTGTCCTGAGCCCTGAACTGGGAAGGAGCCACCCGGGAACAGTGCGGAGGAAGCCCCAGGGTGTGGGCAGCTGTTGTGAGGCCTGGAGTTTGCCTGCCCTTGCCCTTGCCCAGCAAAGAGGCATGCAGGTGGCAGCCAGGTGGCAGCATGGGCAAGTCCGCCTCCAGCCAGCTGGATGAGAGCAACTGAGCAGGAAGGGATTGGTATCTTCAAATATTCAGCTTATATTTTTTAAGTTTTATAAATATTTAATGTATTTAATAAATATAAACAGTAAAATCTATCTGTTTGTTTTTGTAATTTGAAATTCATCCCTCATTCTTGATGGGCAATTCACTAGTACTTAACATATATACAAATGCACATTTTTAAAAGGGATTTGTTATTTTGAGTTAACTGCTTCTGGTACTCTGAAAGGGAGCCTGATTTTAAAGCTTAATTGCTTAATGTTACATAAGTCTAAAGGCTCTGAAAGATGTTACATTTATGGAGCAATTGCCTGCTAATTGTGCCATAACTTGCAACATGCCAAATGTTCAGCAAGATGTCACATGTTCATATAATGTGGAACATCTTTGTGCCTGGTTTGTGTGGCACCTTAAATTGAACAATATGGCATGTGTTTCCTGACCTGAAGCTGTCCCAGTGAATGCCAACAATCAACTGATTGTCAGCATTGAGCCCAGGACAGATCCTGGTTTAAGGAAACAACATCCCCCTTCCTGATCCCTGCAGTGGCATGACTGACATCTGAAGAATTTTATGTCCTCTGCCAGATATAGTGCGTCTTGCCATAAATGTTTAGGGGACATAATTCCTCAGAGCCCAAACACATCATTATATTAACATCTGCCACGGGTCTAATAGTTTGTGTATAGGAACTCACAGAGGAACCACAATTTAAACAAGATTCAAAAATGCTATAGATAAATGTAAAAAGCTCCCTGAAACAGCCTAAGAAGTTTGCAGATCAAATATTTATCTTTGAACTCTAAGGAGACGAATACATCAGATGAATACTGGGGAGGTAATCTTCAGCTGCAGGTGAGAGACTACACTGCAGTTACTGACTATCCAGGACTGTAGATGTATGCCAGCCAGCTTTAAATAAGCTAAGTTTCTTGAAATCAGGAAAGCCAAAGCATAATTGGAGTTGCAGCTAGCAGGGGATATGAAGGGTTTCTACAAGTATGTCAGCAAGAAGAAGAAGGTCACAGAAAGTGTGGGTCCCTTACTGAATGAGGGAGGTGACAGATGAGGAAAAGGCTGACGTACTCAATGCCTTTTTTTCCTCAGTCTTCACAGTCAAGGTCAGCTCCCAGACTACTGCACCAGGTGGCACAGTTTGGGAAGAAGCTGAGCAGCCCTCAGTGGTGAAAGAACAGGTTAGGGACTATCTAGAAAAGCTGGATGTGTACAAGTCCATGGGGCTGGATACAGTGCATCTGAGGGTGCTAAGGGAGTTGGCTGGTGTGATTGTGGAGTGGCTGGCCATTATCCTTGAGAACTCATGGTGATTGTGGGGAGGTCCCCAGGTAATTGTATGAGGGTAAATATAATGCCCATCTTTAAGAAAGAAAAGAAGGAGGATCCAGGGAACTACAGGCCAGCCAGCCTCCCCTCAGTCCTTGGAAAAATCCTGGAGCAGGTCCTCTCGGAATCCACTTCTAAGCACTTGGAGGAGAAGAAAATGATCGGGAACAGTCAGTGTGGATTCACTAAGGGCAAGTCATGCCTAGCCAACCTGATTGCCTGATTGCCAATGAGATTACTGGCTCTGCAGATGTGGGGAAAGCAGTGGATGTGACTTTAGAAAGATTTTGATACAGTGTCCCACAGTATTCTTGTGGGCAACTTAAGGAAGTAGGGGTTAGAAAAATGGACAGTAAGGTGGATAGAAAACTAGCTGGATCATTAGGCTCAACAGGCACCAATCAATGCCTCTGTCTAGTTGGCAGTCAGTATTGAGTGGAGTGCCCCAGGGGTCAGTCCTGGGACTGGTTTTGTTCAATATCTTTCAAGAGCTGGAAGAAGGGATGGATTGCATCCTCTGCAACTTCACAGATGACACCAAATTGGGGTTGTAGTAGGTACACTGGAGGGTAGGGCTAGGATTCAGAGTGACCAAGATAAATTGGAGGATTGGGCCAAAAGGAATCTTATGAGGTTCGACAAGGGCTAGTGGAAAGTCTTGCACTTAGGATGGAAGAATCTTATACACCGAGGCTTAGGACCAACCGGCTAAGCCGCAGCTCTGCAGAAAAGGACCTGGGGGTTACAGTGGACAATAAGCTGAATATGGGTCAACAGTGTACGCTTGTTGCCAAAAAAGCTAACAGCATACTGGGCTGTATTAGTAGAAGTGTTGCCAGCAGATTGAGGGAAGTAATTATTCCCCTCTATTCTGCACTGGTGAGGCCACATCTGGAGTACTATGTCTGGATTTGGGTCCCCCACTACAGAAAGGGTGTGAACAAAGAGAGAGTTCAGCAGAGGGCAATGAAAATGGTGAGGGAGCTGGGGCACGTGACTTGTGAGGAAACTAGGCTTATTTAGTCTGAAGAAGAGAAGATGGAGAGGGGATTTAACAACAGCTTCAACTACCTGAAGGGTGATTACAAAGATGATGGAACTAGATTGTCCTCAGTGGTGGCAGATGACAGAAGAAGGAGCAATGATCTCAAGTTGCAGAAAGAGAAGTTTTAGGTTGGATATTAGGGGAAAGAACTCTCACTAGAAAAGTGGTGAAGCACTGGAATGGGTTGCTTGGAAAGGTGGTGGAAGTTTTTAAGACCTGATTAGACAAAGCCCTGGCTGAGGTGATCTAGCTGGGGCTGGGCCTGCTTGAGTGGTGGGTTGGACTAGATGACCTCCTGAGGCCCCTTCCAACCCTAATTTTCTATGAGTTTGATTCTATAAGCTTGTCTACCGGCATCTATCTAGTCACAACAGTCCACAGCTCATAATACTAAGTATTTACCATTCTCAAGGTAGCCTGGTAGCCCGCATTGGATCCCAGGCTGCTGCGGCTAGACTGCAAGTCACACCCAAGCTAGCTAGGTTAAAGCTAACTGAGGTTGTCTACAATACATTGCAGTCAGAAGTTTAGACACACTCTGAATTAGTGCCCACCCTAGTCCTCTCTCTGAGCACCTCTGTAGATAATTGAAAAGCAATTGCACAGAAACGGCACAGCAGGAAGCTGCTGACTAAATGCTTAACACATTGGCTTTGGAAAGAAAAAACCCCAGAGAAATGGCTTATATTCCTGATCCTGCAAAGGGCTGTGGGATATCAGTAGGACCTCACACGGGCTGAAGGTAGAGATGTGGGGTCTGAAAAAAAATATGGAAATGATGCACATAAAAGGAACTTTCACTCAGTGAGGGCTCTGGCTTTCTCAATATCAACTTGATATTCCCAACCCTCTATACAGCACAGCTCTTCAGAAGAGAATCAGACGATTCTTTTTAAAGGAAAGACGTTTCCCCACTTTGCTATTTCTCAAAAACAACTGAATTTCTTTTTCCTCAGACTTCCTTAAAATGGTGCAGGAGCCACGTTTTGAAGATTTTGTCCTGAAAAGTGAAAGTTCTCAAAAGCTGCAAGTAATGGAAAGCAGAATGTAAAAAGAGCACATTTATGCAACCTGAATGGTAGAGACTACTGCCACTCCTAGTGTTACAGTATTGATATATGTCATTCTATTTCTTGGGGTAAAACAAGATGGAAAAGATTCTTTTCTATGTCTGTCCTTTTTTATATCTTCCCACAGTTAACTTTGATAGAAGTTTTTCTTGGTTATATATCTAGTTCAGCATCATGCCAATTAACAATAGAGTTTAGTAGAAGGGGACAGATGCCCAACTAATAATTAAAATAGCCTGTTTTCATTTTTTTCAATTATTGCTATCAATATCTATACTTCCAGGTGATAAAAATGCAGTCCTGTCACTTCTAGTTATCACACGATACTCCTGAAATGAATACACGCTGTGCTGGAGTCAGAAAAGAATAGGCTTTGGTATTCATTTTGATTAATCCTTTCCTTCAGAAACTTTGACTGAACTGCTTAAAACTATCAGACCAACCCTAGGATGTTTGTTTCAAATGAAGCTACAATACCTTGAATACCACACTCTCATTATGGTGTTATAGTGCTGATATATGTGGAATCATCTGAAATCCTGGGATTGTAAAAACGATGGGCCTAGATATAAAATTAATTTGATCCCATTGGAATATTCCTCCCTTCCATTCCCAGATGGCTGCATCCTATTAGCTAGCTGTTACATCCACTTCTTAATGCAACTTTTGGAGCAGAACATAAGTTAGGCCTGGTCAAATTTCTGTTAAAAATTTGGTTTTGTATTTTATTTTTAAGCGGCCTTAAAAGGGTATAAACATTTTTGTAGGAAGTTGGCACCTTAGATAGCATCTGAAAAAAGTTGTTGCTTTTGTTGGTAAGAACTTACGTTTTCAGGGCATTTTTACATGTGTGAGGCTGCAACACTGGGCACTTTAAAAAGTGCCTGGCGCTGTAATGCTTGCAGTTGTATAAGCAGGGAAGTTTTGTCTGTTCGTTAAGTCCAGGCAGCTCTAGTAACAATGGTTCCTCAGTGTATACACAATGGGCAGTGGTGCAACTGAGGCAGGGTGGCCAGGGCAGCAGTCTCAGGTGCTGACTTGGTGGGGACGAAGGGAATAACAGCTATTATCACAGTTGCCCTGTTGGCACAGTGGTAGCTGGAAGTTGTTGCATCCATGCATCACAGCTGTCCTGGGCACCCAACTGATGTGTTACGCCCCTGACTATGGGCATCTCTCCGTCTGGTATTATGCTGCTGTAGCTCCGCTGCTGTAGCTCCACTGCTGTTAGTGACATGCTATCTGGCCTACACCAGCATGCACACATACAAAGTGTGTATGTTGGTATTACTCTAGTAGAAATGTCAGTCTCATTCCTGTCTGGTCACAGTGCACCAGAACTAGGTGTTTTTACTTCTACAGCAACCATGATTAGAAGTCTCCATTGCTGCTTTCTGCTATGCCATTTTGTTATTTTGTTGCCATCATTTGTAGTTAGCAGTCCATCCATCACTGTTTCCTTTCATGATTGCCATAGTTCCTGCATTAAGACCACACTGTCAGTTTGACATCCTGCATGTGGAATAATATGTCAGTGTTCACCTTCTCTGGCTGTTGGGATTTCTAGAGGCTCAGGAGATGAAGAGGCAGTGCTATTGTTTGGAGCTGATAAGCATACAAGTGGAAACAGCTCTTATCTCTCCCAGTTTCCATTTATTTGATTGTCTATTTGGTCATTCTGATTTTTATCCCATTCTCATGTTGCTGGCTTGATAGAATCTCTTATCAAGGGATGCCTTTTGAAAGAATTGAACATGATTTTATTTACCCCTTTTGTCTGAAGTTAACAGGAAAGCAACAACCCATTGGTATCAGTTCCGTTTTCTAAGTAAATACCACAAAACAGTGTGAATACCAGCACAATTGAGTTTTCTATTGTTTGCAACAGCACACTTTTAAACAGTATGCTATTTCAGTCCTTCTTATTTCCTTTTTATAAGCCTACTTTAAAGTATGGTTTTAGATGTGCATAAGTAAAAATCATTATCAAACAAAAAGAAGCACGTTTATCGAGTATAGTACTAATAGCTGTCACATACACCAACATATCATAACAAGTGATGACTGGTATATTATTGCTACTTCGATCTGATATGGCACCCACCCATGGAAAGAGAATTTGATATTCATCTGTGAATCTATATGATCATTAAAATGGACTTGGTCCCTAAAGCTGCTTTTAATCTGCAATTATCAGATTCCCAGAATGGTACAGTTTGTCAACAGTACACTGCAACGCTCTTCAGATACTTATCAATCTTCTTGGGTGCATAGCTTAAGAGAGAATCTCTAGCCAATCCTGAGTAGATGAGGAAGGATTTTTCCTCTACTGTTGTGACACACCTGACACCTCTAATTCCACTTTCAATTAGACAGCTCAAATTCTGATGCAGAAAACAATTACTGCATAATTCTCATATAGCTGCCAGGTAGTTAAATCATGGGAACTGGCAACACAAAGCTTAATAAAAATAACAGGAACATGATATTTGTCTCATTGAGGAAAATGAGAGAATTCAAACTAAATTCTGTGCAAGGAAATTTGAGATCAAATGTCATTGTTGTGAGATTCAGCTTCCAAGTTCCTTCCCCAGCTGTAGTTATTAAATATCCAGAAGTGTTCACCTCTAAAATGCTTATTGATTAGTTACTTGCTACAGAATTTAAGGTCTGATATTCACCTTTACACAGAATTAATAATGTTTTTGTCCCTTTAATTTTGTCGAAACTATATCAACTCTCAAAGTTTTTCAGCAGACAAATGACAGCAGCTATAAAAGTTTTCCATTTTAGCGTCTCCTTTTCTCCAGAGGAGGAAGCCTTCTTTAAGTGATGTACCACCACAGAAGTTCAGATATCAAATAAAGTCCATCATTATTTCACAGCCTCTGGGGTAGGAAACTGTGCCTTTGGAAAAATACCTTTATTCTGTTCTCATTAAGTTTTGTACATGGGGTCATATTCTGCTTTCAGTTATACCAGTGCAAATCCAGAAGGATTTATCAGAAGTTGATGCACTTGTATAAACAAGATGACTCACCGTCTTTCTATTCACCTGTAGTTTTCTATTCCTCTTGCCTCCTTCTCTTTTGCCTGTGTTTTATGCTATGCTCAGGTTGTTTTCTTTTGCTTTAAAAAAGTAAGGCACAGAAAGAAGCCTTCTGCACATCCATCCTTTTGTTATGACACTGGTTTTATCCAGATTACTTTTCTTTTTTGAAATCTGAGTCATTGGACATCCTGGTCATTAATGACCAGTGGGTAGGCAGCCTGTCTGATAGCAGATTCTGTCAGCATTTGCCTTCTTCTAGCCAGAAGGGGTCAATCAAAGGGTAGGACTCAGACAAAAGGTTTATTAAAGTTTAAATAACTCAGCTGCTTTGAGGACATCTTTTATATGTTCTGACATCTGCACTGGCAGCAAGAATGACAGAATATTCATCACTGAGCTCCTTCCTGTGTGTTTGAGTGAAAAGAGAAAAGAAAGTTTTAGCCGAGGACACAGTGTAACCAAGCACTAGGGTTCCATGGGGTCCCAGTTAGCTCAGAAAGGGGCTGGGAGAGCATAAAATCATGTCTAGTGAAATGGCCATGAATTTCCTCTGAATACCCTGAACCTTCACATGTTCCCTGCCTCTGTGAGCACTCTTCAGAAGATAAACCTTGCAATATTCAGAAGACAAACCTTGCGCTCTACATTAAGGAGGAATACATATCCTTATCAAGTAGCACAGAGTCAGAGGAGGGGCACACTGAAGTGCTCTGGGTTAAAATACAAGGCAGTTGAGGAGAAAGAGACTTAACAGTGAGGGTCTACTACAGACCACCCCACCAAGGGGAAGAGCTAGACCAGAAATTCTTAAATCAGCTTACGGAGGTAGTTAGGTCAAAGGATGTGGTCATCATGGATGACCTGAACTTTCCAGACATTTGCTGGGAAGAGCAGTCAGCCAGGTCTGACCACTCACGTAGGTTCCTAGCCAAAATGCAGGACCTCCAGCTAATCCAGGAGGTGTACAGCCCCACCAGGGGAGATGCCTTGTTGGACCTGGTGCTGGCCACAGGCGACGACCTGGTGAGGGGACTGCAGGTGCTCAACCACCTGGGTGACAGTGATCATCGCCTGCTGGAATTCATCATCCAGCACAAGGTGGCAGAGGCCTGCAGCAAGGCAGCAGCCCTAGATTTCAGGATAGCGGACTTCAATGAGCTAAGGAGAACAGTCGGGGAAGCACTGAGGTCCCGGAGGGGAGGGGAGCCAGGTGTCCAAGAAGA
>NW_017728886.1:247995951-248040589 GCF_001723895.1 Crocodylus porosus | reverse complement strand
AAGAGCTGTGGATGGGGTGCAAGAGGCATGAATAGGGTGCTCTTTCCTGCCAAGGCAGGGGGTCGGACTAGATGATCTACCTAGGTCCCTTCCGACTCTAGCTACTATGAAACTATGAAACTAAGTAGTAAATGACTGCACAGTAACCCAAGTTAGCATGAAGTAGCGCTGATGAATGGCTTTGTCATCATGCTGACTGCAGTAGCCAGAGACTACTGTGCAGTAGTATCACATCATGGTCGCTGCCATGCGACAATACTGTGTAGTAGTTCTTGGGCTACTGCACAGTCAGTGTCTCCTGTAGACTCAGCCTGAGAGTAGCTCTCACTCTGCATGTTCACAGCCACTCTAAAGCATCTATTGCCTCCTGTTGGGGAGATGGTGAGTATGGCATAGGAGTGATTGGGTGGGGTGTTCTTTACATCTGTGTTTCCCCAAACCAGCAAGCAAGCAGCATTGATGCAGCCTAAGTGCCCACCTCCTGTTGAAATCAATGCCTTTTGGTCTCTAATTCCTAATTCCACAAGAACTTGTGGACAATACCTTTCCAGCAGCTCATCTGCCTGAAACTATAAAGTCATAAAGTCATATAGAAGTAGGACTGGAAGGGACCTCCAGTCCTTCCAGATGTCATCTAGTTCAGAGGTTCCTAACCACTGGGCTGTGGCCTGGTACTGGGCCACAAAGGGTTGGCTGCTGGGTTGTGGCTGTCTGCCCGGGCCATCTGTTCACCCGGGTGAGCGGCTTCCACTGCCAGCAGTCATGTAAAGAGTTAAAGCTGCATGGTGGGGCAGCCTTGGGAGGGGAGCAGCTGGCTCTGTGCACCCCTTCCCACTCCTGCCATTCTCCAGTATAAAAATGGTTTGGAACCACTGATCTAGTCCAACCCCTTGCCTGAGGCAGGATCCGCCCAAACCAAACCATCCCATACAAACCATAATTCAAATTCTACAAAAGACTACCATCAAACCTGACACAACATAGACTTAACACCCTAACTTGCCACAGATAAGCAGGTTAACTTGCTTCTGGATGTTCACGGCAGTCAATGTTCTGCATCTATAAAATGTTGTCAATATATGATGAAGAGCTCCAGGTCAAGGGCCATGCCCCCTCTGCTACAGGGAAGGCAAAACCCCCCACAGTCCATACCAATCTGATTATGGAGTAAAATTCCTTCCTGACCACAAGTATGGTAATCAGTCTGACCCTGAGCAGAGGGGCAAGACCCTCTAGCCAGGAACCTCCAACTTTGGTCCCAGCAGTAGCACTGGCACACGCCCGGCAAAGTCCCCAGCCTTGGCTGTAGCCAACACCCAATGCCTCTGGCAAGGCTTAAAACATTCTGACATACATCAGAAAAGATGTGGGGGGAGGGGAGCTCAGAGTGATTCGGTCATTCAGGGTGGGAGGACAATTAGCAAAGCCCAGAAGCATGGAAAATGCCCATGGTAGAAGATATGTACAACTATGCCTAGATCATCCCCACCAGTGGCAGTCCAACCTCCTCTTGAACACCTCTGGTGCTGGAGAGTCCACAACTTCTCTATGGTTGTATCACACCCAGAGTAGTCTTTCCAGTAGGCTTAACTCATACTATCTGGGGATTTATAAGTAAAAACTAACAGCTTATAGATCATCCAGAAGCAAAGTGACAACTTGAGAACCTTGTGAAATACTTAAAGCAAGTGTTTACATCAATATACATCACTTAACAAACCAGCTGCCACATTTTGCACAAATTCCAGTTCCTGGATGGATATAAAACAATGTATGCAATGCAATGCAATGTAGCATACGAGTTTCTGGATTGCAGTGGTAAAGTCTGCATCTGAGGTAAAAAGTGCACAGCCCCTTGGCCAGATTCAGATAGAAGACATATGTCCTGGATGGTTTTTTTTGCATGGCTGCCTTTGATCACAAGGGACTGGACTTGAGGACCTGGAGATCTTGTGCTGTCCTGTATTCCTGTGTCTCTTAGAAGCAGTCTTGGTTATCTAAAAGCAGATAACCATCTGGAAACGATCTTCAAGGTAAACAAATACAGTATGTGTGCGGGGCGGACACACACCTTCAGTCTGGGGAGGCCAAGGCAATATTTTCTGTCATGTCCTCTAGCTCTTTCCCCAGTTTACCATCATCATAAGACACTTACCTTAACCAGCTCATGTTCATTAATGACCTGTCCCTCACTAAGACATTAAGAATGACAGTCAGTTGCACTTGGGAACTGTATGAGACAGACCTATTAAGGTGAGTGTCATCAGGATATTGGAATGACATCAACCCCGAACTCCTCACTGAACTATCTAATATATATGTTAAACAAGGGATGACAAAGCAGAAGCCTGCCTCACTCTTTACTAGAGGGCTTAACATCAGGACAGTTGCCCCACTATACTCCCTGCATTCCCTCTCTGCCAGTGAATCAACCCTGTCTCAAGATCACCAGCACCAAAGGGTAATAATCCAGTAATACAACATGGTGGTCTGAGGCCCAATCCTTTCGGCTTCTGCATTGCAAGCAAAGGACCGAATCATCCTGTGCTCTTAGCCACTGAAGCTGGCTGCCTAAGGGATGTTGCAGTCGAGCTGGGCATCTGTATTTGGACCTTCGGGTCAGGGATTTGATAAGGGAAGGCAGAGGTCGTAGTTATGCCACAATTCTCTTGCCTCTAGCTCCTTCATGTTAAGTGTCTGGGGTGAAATCCAGGCCCTGAGTCAATGGCTGTTATGCCGTTGACTTCAGTAGGGTCATGGTTTCACCCTGAGAGTGCAAGGTTTTTCCTTTCTTCTTTAGTAAAATGTTCAGAGAGGTCAGCAACAGTTTTCCTCAGGGACCAACTGGAGAGATGCTCGCAATAAAGATAAAGTTTCATTTTGAGCAGTTGGATTTGGTCTCCTCCTTAGTATTCTCACCACCAGACTGACTAGCTGGTGCCCATGACCTTTTTCATATTGCTTTATTAGAACTGTGAGAACTTTTTCTAGAAATATGTGAATTTAAGGAAGGAACTTTATGCTGAGCACTGAGACCACATTTGTCACTTGGGATGTATCATAACCAGATCAGAGAAAGATGAAAATAATTTTAAGCTTGATACTAAATGCTTTGTAATGTGGGGGATGAAAGATCGTAATAAAATATCCTTTGCTACGCTTCTGCGCTGACAAATAGCTAACGTTTTGTATTGTATTGTAGTCACAATATTGGTACTGCAAATGAGCTTTTTTATCTTTGGCTATCAAGGCATTGGTCATATTTGACTAGAATTTATGGAAATCAATAAATACTTAAGGTTTGCTTCTCAGTCTAATTGTACTTGATGCACTGCTGAGCTAGGAAAAGAGATAGAGGAGTGGCTGGAGCATGCAGTTTAACTTTAGAAGTATTTATCAACAATGTACAGGAGTTTGTGGCACTTCTTCCAGAATTTTTAGCTGTTTATACATCACCAGTGACTCCCCAGTCTGTTTATATGATGGAGCAAGTCATTATGGCTGGTAGTTGAACTGGGCCTCTGTAGATGTGCATTTCGTTCCTGCCTTTGCCACAGGTTTTCTTTCTGGCCATGGGCAAATTGTTTAATCTCTCTTTTTTAGCTGTGAACAGGAAATAATGTACTTCACAGAGGCACTGTAAGGATGAATTGGTTCCTGTTTGTGCAGTGATCAGACAACATGAGGTAAGACAGCCATATATATAAATACTGTGAGAGAGTTGGCAAAATAATATTTTACCAGCAGTGTATTTGTTGAATTGATACAAATTTCTTGCTTCACAATTCAAGTATCTTTTAGATGCAATCCACTTTAGAAGTTGTACTGTTTATTGGGGGAGAATTCTCCCACCTACTGGGTGCATCCATACGTGCACTTTACTGTGGGGTAGACTAATTAGCTCTACAGTAAAGTGTCATTGTCTGCATGTGCATTGGTATTAGGGCACAGTAAAATAATTAACTCCACAGTAAGTACTGTTTGGTACAGTACTATTTTATAGCACAATAATTACACTGAAACACACGTGTAGATGCTGACTGCAGGCGTACATTGCACTTGGTCAGCTCAGCTAGCTATTGGCCTGCTCTGCCCCAGCTCAAATTGCTGTTGTCCTGGGCACAAGTGTAGACACTGAGCCAAGGAGGAGTGTACTCTGGCTCAAACTGCTCTGAAGTTTATTGTGTCACATGAATTGTACATGTAGATGCACCCACTGAGAGGTGACTTAATCCATCAGCACTCATAGAGCAAGGCAATCACATAGTGGGAGTTAAAAAGGTTAAAATCAAAGGACTGCCTGAGCCTTGCCAGCCCAATTGAGTTAGGATGGTTGAGGCTCATCAGTGCCAGTCACCAATTGCACATACAAGAATGATGTAGCGGGCATCACATCTGACCATCTTGGACTCCCAGCTTGAATGACCAGCTAACCACTTACAGCAGGGTAAACTGGCGATGTCCTTTAGCATGGTCTGGCACGAGGCTCAAACTCTGGAAATGTAGCAAAATGCTTCAGCTGCTCTGCTCACATTTTCTAGTACCAAAGAGCAGAATCTACACCTTAAAGAGTATATGTGCGTGCTGCGAAGAAGTATGTACTTGTACTAATGACAGGGGTATGGATGCATGAAAACTCTGCTATTCTCAGCTGCTGTGATATGACCCATGACTGATCTGCCCAGATTTCACATGTAGGGACAGGCTTAGCTGCAGCCTTTACATGCCTGATATAAGGATAGGGTCGCTTAGTGTCAAAACCACAATGGGCATGGAATGAAGCAGGGCCAGGACCAAAGCCTAAACCTAACGGAGCAGTAGTACGTGTTATTTTTCTATTTTAAAATGCTTCCCTATGGACTGTTCTCCAATCTTGCTGGCTGCATTTTGGTAGTCAGCAAGACTTTTCCCTGGTGGTGGGGAGAAGGGGTCCTTCACAACCTCCTCAGATTAACTCCACCATACAAACCAGACCAAAGGCCTTGGTTTGCTGTGTACACATTTACTATAATCTTTAACATACTGATTATATTTAAAAGATTTTAAAAAGTGCCAAAGCAAATACTTTTATTTTTAATGCTTTATATTCAAGTTCCAACAAGCACACAAGGCATAAATCTATTCCTCTGATCTTATGAACAAGTTAATTGACACCTCACCTCCATCACAGATATCTAGTACACTCCAGTCACATGCTGGGTCAGCACTGAACCTCATGCTACCTGAGGCAGCAGCAATTAAAAACACCGGTCACTGAAATGAGGCATGTTGTCTTTTTGTTTAATGCCAGGAACGCAAGGAAAGCAAAACTCACACGGATTCTTCCAGACTTTGAACACACAGATACAGATAATTCCCTAGTGACTTGGGGGCTGCAAACAGAACAGCAGTAGAATTACTGAATAGAGTTGGCAAACTTTAAAAGAGCAAGATGGGAACCAATTCAGCCTTTGCTATCTCAGATGAAACCATCTTTTCTAAGGGAGATGCTGAGTTGCTTAATCTAGAAACACAGATAAACAGAAGATACATTGTGGGAGTAAGAAGCACCATTCTTTTAAGTTCTGCCAGGCATACTTCATCCTGAAATGGGAACCTTGATGTGTAATTATTTTTTTACTACCAGCTTGACTTTTAAAATTAGAGTCAAAATCCAATTTTGTTGGATTCATAAAAGAAAATGGAGTGCTTAGAGCTGTCTCGAGGCACTTTTCTATTCTACAGCACCTCAGGGGATGGCTTTAAAAATACACTTAAAAACAGAGAGGAAAACATGTCTAAGGACAATATATTGTATAGAGGGGCACATCGCTTGTTGAAACTGCTCAAATTTGCAGTATGCAAAATAAAATAAAAAGTTAATCCAAACTAACTAAGAAAGAGCACATCTACTTAACTATGAGCTGGAAGGTTTGATCAGGTGCATTTAGACATGGAAAATAGTCCCAACATCTGTCTGAATGTCTGGAAATGTGATGCTATGCTTAAGTTTTCACGGGAGTTGTTCTCTTCAATATGCTGTTTTGGTTAAAGGTAAGGAGGACAGAAAACATGTCCATGGATTCAGTGTGGGATGGGTGTTTGGTCCTTATATAAAGGTAAGAGTTTCCCATTGCTACCTGCAAAAGCAGTTGTTACTTTAGCTCATGTTCTCAGTGTTGGAAGGCCTCATTTCACCCCTCAGTGATGATTCATGGTGTGGGTTCATGTTGTTCAGGGGACCGCATTCTTACTTGTCAAAAATTAAATATGGTTTAATAATGATGATGAAGTTAGAAAAAAATGGAGCTACAAAATGGAACTAACTGGATTACTTAAAGTAAAACAATTACTACTAGGAGTCCTTGAGGTTTCTTCTAACATCACTAGTTGCATGGGCAACATGTGTTTTGATTAGTATATTTTAATAGGATGTAGTATATTTTAATAGGATGTGGTAGCCATCTTCCTTGACATTGTTTATCTGAGAGGTCACTGAAGTGGGGACAGACAGAAAGAGAGAGTGTAAGAAGTAAGTTTTACCATCATGGTTGCCATTTCCAGCTTCTTCTGGGACACTGGGATCCATCCTGATATCATGGACCTTAACCTTTCTGATCTTGAATAATGTCCTAATTAGACCAGCCCAGAGAGAGGGAACAAAGCAACAACATCTGCTGTAGAAATCTGGCTGCTTTAGCTAAGACAACTGCACCATTACAATACCGTGCTGAGCCAGCAACCAGAAGGACCAGGTAAAAACAAAGCTGTTAATTTTGTCCAGATCCAGGTGTGTCTGATGCGATCGCATCTGGGCTAATGTGTCTTCAGTGATGAGGCTGCAAGTGAGAGTCAACACCAGAGACACAAGTGTACTGTATTTTCTCTTTGTTAGTCTTTTCTCTCCCCTCTAGGTGCACTTGTCTTATTTTATCTTGCTGCAAACAGGAATAAACTTGAAAATAACAGCTCTAGACCATCCAAACTATCGTAGCTTTTCCTTTCTCCCTCAGAAAACTAACAGTTAACAGCCTTTTTGATCTCATCTACAATGAGTGTTACACAACAATTTCCTCTATGAAAGAGTGTAAGGTTCTTGTATGGAAAAGGAAGTAAGGGAAAGTGGATGGAAAAGAAAACAAGGGAAACAGTGTAAAATAAATGTTTTATTTGCCATTTAATTGTTTTTCTGTGCCTTTAATAAAAGGTTTGTTACCACAGAAGGAATAGCTTGATGCTGTCACCCTTTTTTGGAGCAGCCACCATATTTACCTGTGTTAGAACAGCGGCCAGCACAAAAGTGCTCTAAATCCTACTGTGTACAAGCACAATAAAAAGCATAAGCAACTTGCGTGGATATTGGCTCTATCCTTTTCTTGTTGAAGTCCTTGGGATTTTTAGAATTGAAGTGAATGGGATTAGGACAGAGCTCTAAAATCATATTTTAGGCTATTTTTTTAAAAACTAAGCATTCTACATTTTCGTGGTGCTTCAGGAAAACCAAAATGTCTCTAAGGCAGACAAGGCTCATCGGGTAAATCTGATATCAGATTTATAGTAGATGATATCTGATATCAGATTTACCCAAAAAACCTTGTCTGCCTATGTCCTTAAACCAACGCGGCTACAACCAACACCCCTGTAAATGTCTCTAAGATGCATGTCAGAAGCAATCAGATGAGTAAAGAAATATTTATTTGATAGGATGACTCACGGTACTCTGTTCTTTGCTTTCTGAACCTTTTTCCTGTTTCAGTCTTTGTCTGCACACCCTATACACAAATCACCAATACAAGCTGCTTTCATCCCATGAGGTGTCAAGTTATTGATGTAATGTTGTGTCAGATTTCTAGCTGGAGAAACAAATGATTTCTGTGTACGAGCAAGATTAGAACTGTGAATGTACATGGTATATTTGTAGATTGAAAACACATTAACTTTTAGTTTGATGAGGAAGACAAGAGCTGCAAGTTAAATGTGAACAGTAGTAGCAGAAGTCAAGAGCCCTGAAAACACTGAACACTTTAACGTCTCCACAAGATCATGTTTGTTTTGGCATTAAAATTGTCCTCACTGGGAATGACAAAAGAGAAAAGCTATTAAATACTTAAGTAATCAGCTGTTTTAGATCTGCTTAATTCTGTCAGGTTCAGATTTGCTGGCTGTACTGACATGGATAGGTCTATTGGCTTCACCTGGACTATTTGTGTAAGCAGAGTGAGTGGTATTTGACCCTCATCACTACCCAAAGTTGATGACATCAGTGGTATTTCCAAGGAAGTAAATTGAAATGTCGGAAAAAGCCTTACCCACAAATCTGGATGATGTTGTATATGTAGGGTGATATCACCAGTGCTTCTAGTAATGCTAATTTAGATTAGTGAAAAGCTGTGATGGAAAAGGGAATGTTAAAAAGAAGCAATCATTTACTGGGAGTTAGTCAAAGCTGCATGGAGCTTTTTGAAAATGTTTGGAGCGGTGCACTTGGGAATACTCTCAACATCCCGGGAATCCTCACTAGAAATGTGCAGAAGTGGGTCCAGTACAACGTTTCTGGAGATATGAAGTCACCAAGCAGATATGTGTAGTTACTGGTCAAAATGTAACCACAAAGGTGAACTCCTAATATGAATTATTTTTGATTTACTGCTTAGCTGCTGATTTACTTACTTATAGACTTGCATGTGGTATCTGAGCACTTCATCCGGTCAGAGGTAGAAGCTCATAACTCCCCTCACAAGTAGTTGCACTCTTTCCCATTTTACTGACAGGCAAGCTAAGTCCCAGAGAAAGTAGAAGACTTCCTTACAGCTATGCAGGAAACCTGCGGGAGACCTGGCACAAGAACCCAACCCCCCTGAATGCAAAGCCACTGCTTTCACCACAGACTTATCCTTCACACATTCAGAAAGACAACCTAGACCTGAGACCCTGGAAGTTGTCTTACTCATAAGCATCCTGAAGTCCTACTGAAGTCAGTAATCAGTTGGACACACACTGTCAGGTGAAACTCACAGTTTGATCAATGTTTCATTTGTATTAAGAAAGGAATCAATGTTGTCCTTGAGTCTGTTCACAGTCATAGTATGACAGTTGGTAATAAGTGTTTCAGGATCCAGACCAAAGAGTGAAACCAATTCAAAGTGAAATTCTTTCAACTATAACTTCTCCAAGGGGCTGCTGAAAGTGTCTGCTGGAGTCTGAGGAAAGGGGGCACAGCCTGATCCATACCGGGTCATTTTAAAGAAAGATTTAACGTAGCCAGCATCAGTACATGACTGTACCCAGATTCAGCTGCTTGCTGCTAGGTTAGTTTCTGCTGGCTGTTCGTCCTCCCTTATGCTAATATATATCTTGCCCCTCTGAGGAGAGAAAACAAAACACTGATTTTGACCTGAGCTTCACCAGACGTCCCACATATTTCACTAATTCCATAGAAACGAGAGTAAAAAACAAGAAAATCAATGCGTATGGCTCAACTGCGACCATTTCATCATCTCCCCAGCACATGCTCCTATTAACAATCATTTGGATAAGAAAATAACAAGCAAAATAAACCTAGGGTTTGTTTCTGAATAAGCATAGGTTTTGATAGGGATTCTGCACACACAGATTGAGGTTGGGCCCCTTGTTATCTTTCCTGCTGGAATTGAAACCTGTGTCATTCTAGGTTATGCATCTAGTTCAGTGCCAGTCTGAATTGTCCCTGGAGAGCCAGATTGAAGGATGAGGCCTATTACAATGCATTTAATTCCCCTAGCCTGCAGTGTACGGCATTGTTTATAGGCTGGAATAGAACATTAGCATCACAGAAGTCTCCGTCCAGCATGCTAACAAGTGAACTGATTAAATCCTCAATGACAAACGAAATCTCTTCACAAGTCTTTTGCCTCTCTCTCGCTATTCAGTGAGCCTCAGTACAGCAAGTCTGCATTCTTCCCTATTCCACTGGAGGACTCCAGTATTGGAAAGCGGTAAGAGAGAAGGCTGGAATGGCTAACTGTGTAGGGGTTTAATAAAACATAGTTTTCAGGGGTCCTGTTGCTGTCTCAAGGGAGGAGGCAGTCTGTCTCCCTGGAATGTCTCCTGCTCCTCTCACAGGAGCAGTGCCGATCTATACATCTCTTTTCTCTTAGGTGCCTACCTCCAAGAGCTGAGCACCTGGCTAAACATACCAGTTCCAATTGCACATACAATTTGTGACTATCAAAGCCACTGTACCAAGCAGTATGAGGGATAAATATCAAGGGCAGCAAAATCCAATCTGAGCTGCAGTGGAACAACAACTTGTCACATAACATCAATGGATGCAAGAGATTTCAGTTCCTTGAAATTCTATTATATACTTGAGTGATGCTAAGAGCAAGAGAAAGCTGTGCCTGACTTCACCGGTATAGGCAATTGCAAGAGAGTCTAAGCAGATTCTCCAGATTGAAAATGGAAAGGAAGCTTGTCACTTACTGGAAACTGCAGCACCACCAAAAAAGAAAAAAAAAGGAAAGCAGAAGCAGAAGCATCCTTTTTTGCTGGGGAAGTTGTAAGAACTGACTCGTCTCATCGCAGAGTTCAGCTATTGTTGTGTAGTCTCACCTGGAGGATACTCTTAGCACTTCTGATCCTTAATAGTTAGAATTACTGCTAGGGAAAGATATTTTAAAATGGAAAATTATGAATTTTTCCTCTCTCTGATCAGCTGTAGTAGGCATATGAGATTTTTCAAGAATTTGTCTGCAACCTTTTTATAAAAAAAATAGAATGATTGCCCAAATACAGATATGTAGGATAAGATCCATAAAACACAGGGAAATGGCAGAATTCAGGGATGTAGTTATTTAATGCGAGAAAAATCAAGGATGTCGCATTTTGTCTACTGTGTTCTTATTGAAGGTTCCTGATGCCTGAATGAAATATTTCATTACTTAAGGGCAGCAGTGTTGTACCTTTAAGCAAAAAGACGTTGTCCCAAGGGTCTGTTAGCTGTTGAAGTTACATAAATTTAGAGTCAAAATAAAAATCCTTCCTCCTTTAGTTATTTCACTGTCCTTTCATTAGCGCCAGGGATATCATGACCTTGCGTGGTCTCCAACAGTCTGTAGCGTCTCAGAGAAAAAGAGCAGACAAGACCTGTGAAACCTTATTCTGTTGTAACTTTAAAATAAGATTTAGGGAAGGGGGACTCCAACTACTTCTAAACCTTCACAGAAAAGAAGAAATACCTGAAGAACAAACAGATTCAAATCCTATCTGTTTCCTTTTTTGCAAATCCTCTTACAATAATCCTGATGGAGTTGGACAGTTCAGCCAAGACCAAATGCAGGCGCAGCTAACACTCCTGACTGCACACAAGAAACCAAACTGTCAAGAAGAGCTAGAATAAGATTTTTGTGGCTGCTTCTGCTCCCCATTTCACTGGCCTCTGCTCCTGCATGGATTCCTAACCCGTGCTGACTTTTTATTGACTTCCCCCACCTCTAATTTAAAACTGCATTGACTTTTTCCTGTCACTTTAATCTGTTTCTAGCATTAAATTGTTGCACAGCTAGCTATAATCCTGCTCTATATCGATTATATTCTTTCCTCTCAATAATGTTTTGTTACATAAATTGAAAAAAATCAAAGAAACTTCCTGGCGCTTTGCTGCTATTTAGTAGTTAGTAATTCCTCTGACTTCTTTTTCTTAATGTTTTGTTCAGTGTTTTATTGCTCATTTAAACTAAGTCAGTGCTGTGGCAAGGGAATGCTGTAAATTAAATTCTATGCACCATTCAGTGGCACATGCAGAACATAGCTGATCCCCGGGGTTCACCTTAGGCAGCAAATTCATGAGTGAAAATTCTTACCAAGCCAAAAGATGATTTTTTTGTAGAACAGAAACCTTATTCCATTGCTACTACAGAGGGAGTTTCCTGGCTGACTTCTCCAGGGAAAAAAAAGTGTGATGATGAGAAAAAGAGAGTAGTGGCAGGGATATAACAACATGTTTGCACAATGTGAAAAGGTGCGAAGGCACAACATGGAGCCCTACAGCCATATAATGTACACAAAACAGGTGCAGAAATGTCCCAGGAAAAAGCAGGTATAAAATCACATCAGCATTATCTGTGCTCATCTATATATCATATACCAGCAATGATCCCAGGCAGCCAGTTTCTTAAGGCAGGCACAGTGTTATCTGCTCTCCTGACAGTGTAAAAATGCCTACTGCGATAGGCATGTCCACAATAGCTGCAGATCTATCCACTCTGGAGCCAAGTTTAATATTCATTAGTTTACAAAACTCATGTAATTTACACTGATTTAAGTGCATCATCTGTCCAGGCCCTGTATTGAGAACCTTTCAAATTGTACAGATCTCTCCAGATCCAAACCCTGCTTCTATGAAACAGCTGCTCTGAGTGGATCATTAGCATCAGGGAGCTGTAAATGGGTGTTAGAGGAGCAAGGATTAGGAAGACAGACACTTACTTCCTTGATTCCGTTGATCATGTTGGAGGTCAAATGTGCACTTTGCTCAGTTCTCCCCTGAAGTTAGTGTGTGCTTTTACCCTGCAGTGCCTGGCAGTGGACTCCTTACAGTTACAATGATCCAAGATCAAATTAAAGGTATTAAATCCAGGATTAAATATACTTTATTTTGAAATTATAGAAAGAAAACAGTGTAATAAACTCTATGTTATCAATTAACATTGTGTAAAATAGCATTATACTAGTCCCAGTTTAAGATACACATGAAAATGTAGAAGATAACTGAAAAATACCACATGATAAGACATCATTTTTTCCAGCCTAAGGGTCCTCCTATGCAGTAGTATAATGGAGAAGGAGATAACCAGGGCAAGGCTCTGGGCACCACTTTTGGAGATGTGGTGCAAAAGTAGCTGCTAATGAGGGTGGTTTCTGGCTGCTGACTGTACTGCACCACCTCCATCACTGCCCCATGCACAGCCACAAAAGCTGCCCTTTTATGCCTTTTGAATTTGATTTAGTGAACTAAGAAAGAGGGTTTCCCATTATACCTTGTAGATAAATCTCCTTTTCCCTTATTTAGAAACAGATTGCAAAAGTGTAGTATGCACATGCATTATGTTTTATTCCAGGCATGGACTACGTACAGATTCTGGTCTGTACCATTTTGCTTACCAGGGAAGAGAAAGGACTGATTGGTATAAAAGAGACTCCTGTGTTGCCCCACTCAGGTAAGGCTCAGTCCTCACTTCACCAGAAATAACTGGGCTGCCTAGTTTTACCATAATGTCTGTCTTTGCACAAAACAACCTACGATGGAAGAGGTTTTTGACCACATTATGTGACTCATAGCAAACATCTTTTCTTTCTCCCAGTGGAACCCCTTTTTATCCAAAGCAACATTTGGTTGTCTCTTGGTCAAAATATCCTATAGCCTTCTGAAGCCTCTTAAATGAACATCCTGTTCAAACAGCAGGGCTGACTCTCCTTATCCCTCTTTATCGAGTATCTGATTCTCAGAAGTATTTAGTGGAAGTCAATGGAAGCCATAGGTGAACAGGAATTCTGGAAATTCCCTTTATTCTTCAACAGTCCTACATGAATATCAAATAATACCTTTGAGGCAAGACTTTTTTGTTGTTTTTATAGGTATTAGCCCTGCCATAGCAAAACAGCTCTTTGAATACAGTCTACATATACATGAGACATCAAGAACATGGAGGAAGTATGGTTTAACAGGTAGGGTACTGATCTAGGAGTTGAGATCAATTTTCTTTTCCTGGCTCTGCTACTAACCAGCTATATGATTTTGGAAAAGTCACTCTGGCTCGCTCTGTCTTCCTCTTCCATACTTCATACATCTTGTCTCTATTGATTATAAGCTTTTCACTTCAGGGACTGTCTTATTATGTGTGTTAATACAAACTTCCAGGTGCTACAATAACAATAACAATATTGCTGTTGACAATAATAATGACAATGATTATAGCACTACTACTACTACTAATACTAGATCATATTGCCTCACAAACATCAGAATTCAGTTAGAGTTTCTTGTCACAGCTGGTGATAACTGTTTAGGCAGATCCTTGCTATGTAATTCAACAAATGAATAGTAAATGACCACATGATTTTGGCTAAAATAAACATCCTCAGAAATAATGTGAGAGACCAATCAGTTCTAAAGATCTTATGGTGAGGAGAGTATTCAAATCAAGACCATGGTTTATTCTTTCTAATGGAAACAAATTAGAATCCCTGGTGCTGTATTTAAATTGCAAATGTAGTTTAAAAAGACAAGGGGAGTTGTTAACTTTCTTGTTACCGATCTATCCTGAAGACTGAACAGACCCATTTGTGGTTCTATTATTGTTCTTCAGTTCATTTCTAGAAATGCTCCTGGTGCTTATCACCATAATATCTTAGCACCAGTGGGATTTCCCATTTATTCTTTTTAAACCTTCCCCCACTTCTTTCAAGGAACTTATTTTGCAGGAACTGTATCTACACAGGAATGAAGTTGGACATAACATCCTCCTGGCATTCACTGCTACTCCACATGAATCCATCAAAACATACCATATCCTTCACAACATTTCTACCTCCTGCTTGGTGAGGAGACAACCTCAGATACCTCATATGGCACCATGTGGCCGTGCTACCAGACGACTTGACTAACTCCAACCATTGCAGAAGAGTTCCCTGAATTGCTTTACGGGAAGCTGTTTTGAGCTTGTGGTAAGTTAACTCCCGTTTCTTCTCATCCAGGCAGAAGTTCAGTGAGAAACAGAAAACCTGACAGCTTACATTTTCAAGTAAAAGCCAGCACTGACTGCAATATAGCACCCAAAAAACTCAGTGTGACTTGTCATACATGTTCCCAGCTTGTGCCATTCTGCTTATAGACTGGTGTAGGCCCTGGTGCTACAGTATAATAGGATTATGGGCAGGAAAAGACTTTTTCTTTTCCAAATGTTTCCATGTTTATTCACTGAAAAATGTAATTTTGGGTCAGACAAAACTATTCAGTTTTGGTTTAAATCTGTTGAATATTTATAGCCAAGAGAATGAAGAACCCTCCTCCGCCCCCCAAAGTTGAAGTGATTCATTCTGATATTTTTAAAAACAAAATATTTTGATTCTTCATTTCAAATGTTCAAGATAGAGCTTATCTTAATTCTTAAAGAAAAGTAAATACCACCCCAAGATAGAACATTCACATTTTTTTTGACCTGCAATTAATTTATTTTAGGCACCACATAAAAAAAAAAATCGGTTTTCACAGTTCTGCTTAGGAGCTTGGACAGCAGACTGTGAATGTTGGTTCTGTGTATGAACTAAGTTAGTTAGCAAAATCCTAGGAATGAGCTAAGAAAGTCCTGACTGATTTTCCTGCAGAAGACTCAGGAATTTGGGCATCTTTGAGAATACATTTTGTTAGTACCCCAGGGGCTTAAAAAAGGTCTTTACCCTCAAAGGATTCCTGTTCTGTGTTATCACTTACAGCTATTCACAGTGAGCATAAAAATGCTACCAAATCAGAACGGGCCACAGCCGGGGCATGTTGCTCCACTCTGAAAGTGCCATGCAGAGTTGTAAAGTGACTACACAGGATGCAAGACAATGGGGGATCAGGACCCCCAGTGTTTACATAAGAACACAGTAAGGTCAGGAGTAATATGGAAGAAACCGAGGAAAGGCAAATATATCAATCTTCCTCCTTGGTATCCTTCCTTATGAACTGCTCTGAAATCCAAGGCTTTGTTTGGGATTTGTATTAGGATCAATGAAATCAAAGCCTGTTTCTACTTTCTTGAGCACACTGTTACTTTTATTTTGCTCTATACCTACAATTCTTCAAAGTGCACTGATTGTTTTCTGATCATTGCAATCAGCTGCCTTATCTGATCTTATTTGGTTGGGGCTGAATTTAAGGCTGTGTTACAAAAACATAATTCACATAGATTTACAAGTGCTCAGCAGCATCCATGCAAAACCTGGGTAGATAGGTTTCTGTTCCAGGAAAATGCTGCTTTTGCATCACCCTTTCTCAAACACACAGCTGGTCTCTGCCTGTAATATATTTTTGCTTAGACACTAACCTTCTGACACAAAGTAGAAAAAAAGACATTAAAAGAAAAATCAGACTGCTAGAATCTACATATTTACAGAGTGAGCTGCCCTTTAATATTTCTCTCCTTTCTTTTAACGTTAAGTGCTGACACAGGATATTCTAGGTAATGAGAAGTAATGTAGTGCTGAATAACCTTTTACTCCTTGAGAGTGGTGATGATGCAGGAGGCAGTTAAGCAACCAAGTGTCTCTAATTCCTTTTTGCTTAAACTGTGTTTACTGAAGTGGGAAAAGGGTGTTATTTTTCTTAGCTGAAAGAAGTTAGCAGCAAGCATTAGAACACCAAACAGCTGCTTAAGTTGGAGCTGAACAATTCTCACTGGCTGGATTTCCTCAGGCAGCAGCTCTGAGCATTAGCGTAGCCTTGTGAAGTTTAAAATAACTGAATACATACAGATTTTGCCTCCACTGGGCCAGCAAGCGACAGCTGTGGCGGCACATTGACATCCGTATTAAACCCACATCCTCATTATTGTGACAGTATAAAGGCTAGTTGAGAATGGGACCTGAGACAGGTCTGAATACTGCACAGTCATGGGGTGAGCACCAGGTCCTGTACAAAAGAGCGTGCAGCTTAACTCAACAAAACGAAGGGGATGTGAGAAGAAGTGATGTTGTGTCAGTGACATGGTGTTAAAGTTGGTTGGGTGTTTTGTTAGGAAGCAAAGAAAAAAAAAGAAGGAAACCAGGATGCAGAAAGGGGGAGTAGCAGGGAAAAGAGAAAGCAAGGAGGGTAGGAGGGCAGGGAGAATATTAGAACAAGTCACCCTTTAGCACAAGGAAGAAGATGTCCAGAGTCAAAACTGCAGAATGTAGCTTAATGTCTCCAGTGGAAATGATCCACCAGTCAGAACCATTGCTTAATACGTAGATGGCTACTTACTTCCATTGGGAGAAAGGTCCTATGGGTTGGAGGTTAGGAACACGTGTCAGAATTGTGGTCCATCCAGTTCTGATCAACACCAGATATTTCAGAGGAAGGAACAATCTGCCCATGGGGGGCGGGGGGTGGTTATTCCTAGCATCAGACATTCATGTAAGTATATGCCCTGAAGTGTGGCAGTTTATACCTCTTAAATACATATATATTTATATTGTTTAAATGTCATCCTATCAAAATACCAGCATCTGGGACTCTGGGGCCCTTTTGCTGCTGAAGCATGCGGATGAATCTAGCTTTGCATTTGCCAGACTTTATAGTTATTACACAAACTCTGTTGAGCTCCCTTACCTTCTCACTCTCAGTCCCTATAGAGTGTTACACTTCAAACATGAAGGTTCGAATAATAAGAGAGCACAGTTTTTGAGGCTATATAATTTACAAGCTGTAAAATGACCGTATTAAAATTTAGAGGAAGACGAGTGTAGTGAGGTATATAAAACTTCAGTGCTAGATAATAAAATCTGGTATTGTCCATGTGAACTGAACTTCACAGAAGTTAGCTAGTTACATTTAGGAAGTGGGTTACTGTGGTGCTAAAGACTTCTGTTTCATAAAGCTTCCAGAGATTGAGTCAGAAACATTGAATCCTGGCAGCCTGAAGCTATTTTTCAAAACTTAAGCTGAGAGGTGTAGGTGACCAAAGGAATGCAAAGTTTATGAAAGCAGAGTCTAGAAATTGGTCTTGGGCTTCCTTGTGCTGGTTCTTTTATAGTGTCTTTGCAGCAGCACTTACCGCGAGAATAATGTCAGGAAATATTCTGGAGGCATCCTTGTTTCATGCCCATACTCCAGAAATATCAAAAGAAAGAGCATGTGGATAAACTGTGCATTCATTCTAGGATCTGGAACCAACTTCCAAGGGAAGTGGTGCTGGCTCCTACCCTGGGGGTCTCTAAGAGAAGGCTTGATGTCTACCTGCCTGGGGTCATTTGAGCCTGGGTTTTCTTTCTTGCCCAGGGCAGAGGATCAGACCTGATGATCTACAAGGTCCCTTCTGACCCTACTTCTATGAATCTATGAATCACATACACACCCTGGAACAATAAACAATCAGCTGGCTGTTGCAATATTAATAGCAACAGATCAGGTTATATATCAGCTAAATAAGACCCAGTCCTCTAATATTCAGGCAAAGCTCCCATTTGTTTTTATCAGCTACTGCAGGCAGGTCTTGAAACAAACTCCACAATACAGAGTTGCTCTATGGTCCATAGACTACCCTCCCAGTTCTCAGTGAAGCCCATATCCTCCAGTCATTCAAATTATTTTTAAACACATTTCTTTATGAGGTTCACAATCATGAATCCACACCAATTAATTGTTCCTCTCTAACAATAAGGATTCCAAGGAACCACTTAATGGTCAGTGGGAATTGTGTGTATACACATGAGGGCAAAACTAATTTTAGTGGGATGTCTGACAGACTAAGGTCTTGCGGGGTGGCTCCACAAAGCAGATTCATTTCTTTCTCTCCCCTAGGAAACAAATGGCAGACTAGTTTATCACCATAAGTACTCAGTCCCTTATTCCTTACATATTATCCATAACTGAAAGCATGTGATAACATGGGGTGTTTTTACACATGCTCCGGAGTTGGGGGGGACACACTGAGAGCCACTCTAATTAAAGTACCCACAGTGTCTCATATATCAGCATCCCTGTGCTTCAAAATGGCGGCGGGAACACTTTAACTAAAGCTCATCAAAAGAGCTTTAGTTAAAGTGCACCCACCGCCACTTTGAAGCAGGGGATGCTGAGACATGAGATGTGGAGTCTAGTTGGAACATGCTAATTAGCACATGCCAGTGGACTTGATTAATCAATTAATTGAGTCTGCTCCAACGGGCTGTAATTACAGTGTAATTACAGGACATCAAAGCAGCCTCCCTGCAAGTGCATAGACACCCATAAGCACTAATTGCCAAATAGAACATAATTTGAATCTAAAAACAAAAATCTGGGGCAAACTCTGCCTTTGTTACAGGTTAATAGCATAATACTCTTTTCTGTTGTCAGACTAGAAACTCAGTGTTATAAAATCCCAGAATGTTTGTCCTCTGCTAACCAACCTGAGCATACAAAAAGGCTTGCCGCTGAGATGGCAAGAACTATACTATAGAGTGTCCGCAGCATTAAGCCTAGTTCTGCATGGACAGCGGAGCTGTCTTGTTGTGTCCTGTTCTACAGAATAGGAACTGTTTCATGCAGCAGCACTTGGGTATTTATTTTCAACCACAACATGCATTTTTGGTCAGAGGTAGAGAATTTGACACTGTCAGTGGAAGGGAAACATAGGTTGTTTTTAGACATAACTTTTTCTAGGTTTAATTTGGACTACAGCTTTCACTATATGCATGTAGGTGCCTGTAGTCTGAATTAAAATTGGCTCCAGTCTGAATTAGCTAATTCTCACTGAATGAGGATTAAAGTTAATAAAGACTAGGGACGTCCAAATTAGGCAATTTAAACTGTATTAATTAACATGTATGTACAAGTCCTTAGGAACTCAGCAGGATAAGCATTGCAAATATCAATCATCACAAGGGAAACTCAACTGGGTTTTTGCAACACAACAAAGGATATCAGTCACAAAGTAACACCTTTACAAAGTCAAATGTGCCAACAACACCTCACCATGACTAAGTATCAATTGCAGGTCAATTGTACCCATTACAGCCTCTGGAATAGAAGTTTAGATAACTGTCAGTAGGATTGCAACAATATATCAGTGGTTAAATAGACTTATTATTACCTCCTAATTACTTCCAAACATAAGCCCATACACAGAGGATATGATCTGGGTCTAAGGTGCTGTCAAGTGTGTTGACTGAGTATAGCCAGGATGCCCTGCCATGATGGTCAATGATCATCTATTAACCCTTAATTTGAATTTAAATTTGGTTCAAACTGTGATGCAAATCAGTTAACATGGTTTAGAAAATGGTGAGTATGTCTACAAACAGCCATAGGAACTGCTACATGAGAACAGACTAGTAGCCCAACTAGTCTGATAACCAACTTCTGATAGCGGTCATTGCCAGATTTAGGAGAGAAAAGGATAAAAAAAAATTGGTGGAGAATTAAACAATAACTTAATATAACTTTAAATTATGGTCCAATGTCTATCTAAAAGATAAACTGTAGGTCAGTCAGATGTCAAGGATTTGATTTTGAGATCACTTTTTGACATTACATGGATTGCTTTATGCAGATGGACAAGCTAGGTTGGGGTGGGCAATTATTTCAGCTGAAGGGCCACTTAACCAGTTTTGGTGAGTTGTCACAGGCTACAAGGTAGCTCCACCCCTTGACAAGTGCCCCCAGTGGCCATCTTGGAACCTAAAGTCTCAATTCTCTATCCCATGGCCTTTGACTCCAGAAGTCCCTCCCATTGCCCCAAAAGGACTCCTTTTGGGAGCGAGGGGTGGGGAGGGGTGAAGGGAAGGAGGGTTGCCATCTTGGAACTGGAATAAAAACAAATCAAATACTAAAAATCAGACATCTACTATTTAATTTTTATTTCAAAAATATTTTTGTCCTGATTGATGTGTTTGTGTAGTGTATATAGATGCGATTGCATAATAGCTTAAAATAAAGTCTTCGTCTTGTATATTTGTGTGTGAGGGTAGGGAGGTGTACAATGGGGTGTGTGGCTGGGAGAGTTTGGGGTTGGGGTGTTTGTGGAGGCTGGAGTGTGTGGGGGTGTATGTGTGGGAAGGACATGGGAGGGGGCCCAGAGCCACATACAGCAGCAGCGTGTTGGGTCAGCCGGCCCTCACCCCATAGCCTCATGCTGTGTAGTTCCCACACTTCTGCCTGAGTCCCCAGCCCCTACGTGGTGGCAGCATGTGGGCCAGCCCTGCCTTGCCCCATAGCACACGTCTTCTGTGTTCCTTCCTCAGTCCCCAGCTCCACGTTGTGGCAGCAGCATGCAAGGCCAGCTCCACCAGCCAGAAGCTTCTTGTCTCTATCTTGGGTCTGGGGGCAGGTCAAGCCAGACTGGGGTGGGGGTTGGTTGCTTAGAAAGCAAAGCGGGACATGCTGCTGTAGGGGCACTGGCACCTGCTGTCCAGGAGTGCTGGCTTTCAGAGGGGCAACTGAGGGCCAGGGCCGATGCTAATTGTCTTTCGGCTTTGGGAGAGGTCTCAAAGGCCAGATGGAATTGCCTGGTGGGCCAGATCTGGCCTGTGGGCCAAATTTTGCCCACTTCTGAGATAGATAAGCACACTGAACCCTTTAGTCCTCATCTATGGAGCTGCACGTTATTTTTATTTACAGAAACACAGAGTCTTGTTTCATGCATGCACCAATGAGTTTTAGAGCTCAGCTATGACTACTTTCTCAAACATTGGCTTGAGAGGGCACACTTATAGGTTACTGGCTGTCCTATGAGGGATGCTGTCCTTTTCTTTTTTTAGCACATAACAGGAAGGGCATAGATCAGGCACAGGCCAAAGTGTATATGACTATCACTTTCTGTCCTTGCTCTCTTTCCTTTTTATCTGCCTTCTTTGTGATGGTGTACTTTATCTTTAGCAGTGAAATGAAGTTTTGCTAAGACATTACTTAGCTCTCAACTAGTTATTTTTAAATATTTTGCTTGTGGACAATTTGAAGGTTGATTACCTTTTTTGTTGCCTTTGATTATGAACAGGTAGTCTTAAACGTTACTTCGAGCGTTACAGATAATCTAATTGATAAATAGACTTAATGGGCATCTATACATGTGCTCCAGGGTTGGGGTGGGGGTGGGGACATTTTGTGTATTTAGTGTCCCATGCTTCAAAATGGTGGCAGGGACGTTGGATTAAAACTCGTTTGACAAGCTTTAGTTAAAGTGCCTCCGCTGCCATTTTGTAATGCGGGGACACTGAATACACATGCTGGTGAGGCTGTTGGAGCATTGTAATTAGAACACTCCAGCAGACTGGATTAATCAAGTGCACTCAGACATGTTCTAATTAGGATGTGTTGGAGGCGGCATCCCACATGTGTACAGGCACTTAATGTTCTTTCCCTGCATGGTAGATGGCACCAAAGAACAACGGTGAACTGCACTTTGTGAGAAACCCCTTTTGTTCAATTAATTTTTGTTTGTGCCTAGTAGATTATATGCAGCCATCCTGTATAGTGCTCATTGACCTGTTAAAGGCATGATGATAGTTTGACAAGGTGTCCTGATTAAGTTAATCCCTTAGCTCTTGACAGAAGACACAGTCTGGTTTTTGATCTGCTTGTTGTTCTATCTGAATGGTGACAGAGTGAAAAGTGTAATTGTCAAGGAGCACTCGAGTAATTTCTTTTAGAATCTGTTGACTGTCCACTGTGTTTGCTGTAGATGGAGAACAAAAAAACAAGAATTACTGCATTGGATGAATGCAATAGTTTTCAGAAAATGGAGGGAATACCAAGACACATATTTACAAACATGGTGGCAATTTCTGACTAGAATTTTGTTTTTAATGCGTTCACAGCCTTTTTATTCATCTTTTATGAGCATTCTTGCAGCAACGTTTTGTTCATTTTTCTGGTCAGAAAATAAATTTCAGCCAGTAGGTGAAGTGAATTTAATCAAGAAGTAAAACTCTATTTTTCAGAAAAAATCTCTTCTGGAGAAAAACAACAATGATTAAAATGGTTAGTTCAATCAGCCAGGGAATGGAAAAAATGCCACCTCCTTGGGGGACCAATATAATGCCCCAGGCAGGGAATGGTGAGTATTAAATACTTGGAGGAATTTTCCTACAAAACAGTTTGTAAGACATACATTGAATCTTTTTCTCATACTGAGCACATGTCTAAAAATTACACTGTCAAACAGATTAGTGTGAAAATCACTGCTGGGAAGTGGATAAATTGTGGCTAGAAATAAGAACTAGATTTCAGATTACATTATTGGATTACAATTAGCTATTATCTACTGACCTGTGCCACCAGTTATTATTGAAGCTGATCAAAATTTTTCAAATTCTTGAAAAAAAATGTGATACCAAAATGTTTCCTTTTTGTTTATGAAAAATCTCTGCTGGTTCTATTTTTATAATAATTTTAAGATCCTTGCTTTCTTCTTCATTTACAGCGTTTCAAGTATTTTTATTATGCATAGGTTACTACTGCATTTGGCATCACTTCTGGAGGAAGGATTAAAATGCTCTCTTTTTTACTTTCCTTCTTTTTTTTTTTTAAACAAAAAATCACTACTGTTATTATAATGAGCAAACAGACATAAACAATTTGTTGCATCTCAATAAGGAGAAACTGACCTTTACTAGGAATCAAATGACTGGTTAATCTCTGTTTACAGAAATGTACTGACCTGTGGCAACGTGAGCAGATAAAATAGCTTGATTCATTGTCAGAGACCAAAGACGAAGGTTGTGGATAGATTGCACTTTGTCAACAGCTAGAATTTTCTCTTTCACTGCATCATAATTAAATACCTTTGTTGTTCCTGTAGAATGGGAAAAACACCTTTTGATTAAATTAAAGACAAACTGACAATGAATGGAACTGGTTTTTTTTCTTTACTTTTTCCTTTGTTTTCTTTTTACTTGTAATTGTGACTTTAAAGTCTATCCTGTATTTCAAACTACTGCTGTGAGTGGAAAGCTGCCATGAAGCAGGGCCTACATCACTTCAAAATGGAGAGGGTCAATGATAAGCCAGAGAAAAGGTATCAGAGGCAAGCAAGGCAAGAACATACTTGGCATGACAGCACAACTTCAACTGAGTTCATATGTGCAACTTGCTGGAGGGTCTGCTTGTCATGCATCACACTCCTCAGCCACTCAAGAAGCTGTGGTGGTACCCAGTAACCCAGGAAAGGTGCAATCTCCATGGTCTACCAAGACTGATGACTGCCAATGATGATGATTCCAACTTGCGGGAGTATGGAGTGACTGAGCAGTTAAGGCATCTTTCAACATGAGTTTATGCCCTACTTGTTGTCAAAGGCTGCCCCCACTGAACCCAGTTGTAAATGAGGACCAGATAATTTGGGCTGGGTAGTCAAAGGTGATTGGATGTGACATATGTCACAGTAGTCCTTCATGTGGCTTTGGCTACAGAAAGTTGTCTTAGCTACACTAATCTAATAGACTGCTAATCTAAGGAGGACTTTAATCTTTTTGATTACTCACTACTTCAGGAAGCAATGAAATTTAAATAAATCTTAAAGCTAAACAGATACTAGGAGAGTTCTCTTTCTTACAGAAGTAAACCCTTTAGTTAGATCATCTTCCCATTCTGCTCGATCCCTGGGAATATGGATGTCACAGTACCCAAATACCTCACACTCATTAGAGGGTTAGAGAAGTACCATACTTATTTTACAGATAGGAAATGAAGGAACAGTGCATATTAAATGATTTGACCAAGGCTGCATAACAATTGTGTGCCTGAGATGGACCTGGAACATAGGTCTCCTGAGTTCTACTCCATTTTCCTCTTTACCAGAAAACCCCTCTTGCCTGCCAGGATTATTTTCTCTTGTCTGTGGCTACAAGTACAGGAGTATGGATATTCATATTAGAATTAGATGTGAATCTGAGCTTCAGAATTAAATCTTTATTCAAATTCTCTGTAGTTCCTTACTACAAAGTAAATTAATGCATATGGACAATTGCTGCAAGGCAGCTGTTGATCAGTAAACCCTTCTTCTCCTTTTACCCTATGTTATATTGTTCAGATAGCCATGCTCTTAGAAATCTAAAGCAGGACATACAATCATAGAAAATTAGGGTTGGACAGGACCTCAGGAGGTCATCTAGTCCAACTCTCTGCTCAAAGCAGGACCATCCCCAACTAGATCATCCCAGCCAAAGCATTGTCTAGCCCAGGCTTTGTCTTGATCACCTTTAAGGATGGAGATTGCACCACCTCTCTGGGTCACCTGTTCCAGTGTTTCACTACCTTCCTTGTGAGAAAGTTTTTCCTAATATCTAACCTACTTCCCTTGCTGCAACTTGAGACCATTGCTCCTTGTTCTGTCATCTATCACCACTGAGAACAGTTGAGCTCCATCCTCTTCGGAACCCCCTCTATGCACTCTATGCCATCTTCCAGGTCACTGATGAAGATATTAAACAAAACCAGCTCCAGGACTTATCCCTGTGCCACTCCACTTGAAACTGGCTGCCAACTAGACATCAAGCCATTGACTACTACCCTCTGAATCCAGTGATCCAGACAGTTTTCTATCTATTCATCTAACCCATATTTCCTTAGCTTACTTGCAAGAATGTTGTCAAGGTATACCACATCCACTGGTCTCCCTACATCCACAGAGCCAGTCATGTCATCATAGAAGCCAATCATGCTGGTCAGGTATGAGTTGCCCTTGGTGAATCCATGCTGATTGTTCCTAATCACGACCTTCTTCTCCAAGTGCTTATAAATGGATTCATGAAGGACCTGCTCCGTGATTTTTCCAGGGACTGGTGTAAGGCTGACTGGTTTATAGTCCCCTGGATCCTCCTTCCCTTTCTTAAAAATGGGCACTATATTTGCCATTTTCCAATCATCTTGGACTTCTTCCAATTGCCATGAGTTTTCAAAGATGATGGCCAGGGGCTCTGCAGTCACATTTGCCAACTCGTTCAGCACCCTAAATGCATCCTGTCCAGCCCCATGGACTTGTATAACTATGTCCACCTTTTCTAAATAGTCCCTAAGCTGTTCTTTCACCATAGTTGGCTGCTCATCTCCTCTCCAGACTGTGACATAGGGCCAAGTGAGGGCTGTGCGACACTCTTCTGTGGCACCTCTTCACCTCCACCCTAGACTTCAGCAAAACTGAGAGAATTAAATCCAGAACTGCAATCCAAAAAGCCACGAAAAGCCTACCTAATCCTGGAGATGCCTAAACTGCCTAACTGCCTTCACTTAATTTATTTAGAACAACTCCAGCCTGAACTAGAGGTTTACGTGGGTTTTGTATATGTGCATTCATTCTTATGCGATGACCCTTTTTCTACTCCAAATTAATTATATGCAAGGTAAATTCACTCCTTTGAGCATTGGCATGCTCCCTTCTCCCCCAAGCAGGTAAATCTGTGGGAGGAGGAGAAAGGGCTGTGGGGATAAGTGGAGGCGGGGGGGGAGGGGTGCAACGCAGCGCAGCGCAGCTTGTTGCTGCTCACCCCATCCCCTGGTGCAGTGGCCAATACCAGCTGCCTGCAGTTGCTGGGCTGTGCTGTTCCCCGAGCCCCACGGGGCTCTACTTGTCCCCACTCACCCCAGCCCCTGGTGCAGTGGCCCTGGGAGCAGCCAACACCACCTGGCTAAACCATGGCATGGCACAGCCCAGGGGTAGGGTGCGGGGTACAGCTCTTGCTGCTACTCGCACCCCAGGAGGGCTGCAGGCTGGGGGGGCTGCATCAGGCTCTTTCCAGGGGGCCCATGCCCCCAGATCTATGTGTGGGACAAGAGCAGGCTGCCACCTGCCCTGAGCACCAGGAAGAGCCCAGTGCCACCACTGGCCCCAACCCACAGTGGCAGCCTGTTCTTGTCCCATGCGCAGATCTGGGAGTACATGACCCCCAGGAAGAGCCCAGAGCAGCTCCCCAGCCTGCAGCCCTCCTGGGGTGTGCACAGCAGTAAGAGCCTCTCCCTGCACCCACTGACAGTTCGCCCCCTGCTGCAGCCCTAGGAGCAGCCAACGCCACCTACCTGCAGCTGCTGGGCTGTGCCACGTCCCTTCCCCTACCCCTTCCCTAGCCTCAGCCTTACTCCCTTCCTTCCTCACCACCATGTGAATGTACCCCTATTTGTTACCTTATAAACTGGGTTTCCTTTATTCAAATTTGATTTATGCAATTTTTTCTGGGAACACATGTACTGCATAAAGCAATGAAAACCTGTACTTGGTGCCTAGCTCCTACCTAGGGCCAATCAGGATCAGGTGACCGTGACAACAAAAAACCACCAACAATCCAGCTAATTCAGTATCTTCTCTGGCAGTAGAAAGTAGCGGATGCTTTAGACTAGGGGTATCAAACTAACCTAGTGCCCCAGGCCAGATTTAGACCCGGAGGCTCATTGCCAACCAGATCCAACCCAGGGCATGGAGCAGTGCTTGCAGGCACCAAAATAGCAGTGGGGCAAGTGGCCATGGACCCAGTGTGTACTTGTCATGGCAGAGTCAAGCAAGTGGCAGTGAGCCAAGTGGCCACAGGGTGACTGAGGAGTATGTTGCAGAGCCCTCGCTTGCCCCTGTGCCAGCAGTGGCCATGTTTACTGATACTCGAAGGCCCTGAATTCTGAGGCAGGCCCTGTCCACTGTTAGCCATGCCCCCAAATCTCCTAGCCCACCAATAACCTCATGGGCCAAACTGAGCAACACTGCAGGCCAGCTATTTTAGAAGAAACCTGTGCTTTATAAGAAAAGTATAAGAAACAAGGTGATCCATCCCTAACATTCCTTCCCAATCTCCATGAATGGGTTGAATCCCTAACCATTGATATCGCTATGAATGTACTGAATCCCTTTTTGAATCTGGTTATACTTTTGCCATCCATAACATCTGGTGGAAATGAGTTCTGTGTGTTAACTATGGGTTGTGTAAAAACAGGACTTTCTATTGTTTGTCTGAAACCTGTTGCCTGACGATGCAAGAACTAGAGGACTCCCAATGAAATTATGAGACATAGTAAATAACAGTTCCTTTTTCACTTCTCCACTCCATTCATAGTTTTATAAGACTGCTACCATATCCCATTTCAGCAGTTTTGTTTCCAAGTTGAAGAAATTTCTAGCTTTTCCAGTCCCTCTCTAGATGGAAGCTGTTCCACGCCCCTGATATTTTTGTTGCTTTTCTCTGTCCTTTTCTAGTTCCAGTATATCCTTTTTGAGATTGAGATGGGGCAGCCAGAACTTTACCCAGTATTCAAATATGGGTGCTCCATGAATTTATATTATTCATAATATACAAATTCATTATATGTGTGTGTCTGTGTGTGTGATTTCATGTTTCAATTCTTTTCCTAATGATTCATAACATTTTGACCTAACATTTTGGACTTTTTGACTGCCACTACACACTGAACCAATGCCTAAGTCTCTTGATGGGAATTTACATTCTCAAAACATCCTTACACATATCAACAGGACTGGACAAAATTGCATGTGTGGCCATTTTCTTTTACAATATCTGTGGTGTCATCACACAATTATTCTACAACGGCCTCAAGGTTAGCAAATTAGCCCAGGAAATGAGGGAACAGGATTTTAGGCCATCTTCAAGGGGGTGGACTAGATGACCTATGGAGGTTCCTTCCAGTCCTACTTCTCTATGATTCCCTATAATTCTCACCTAGAGTTCAAATCCATACCTTTCAAGAAAATGTTTTAACCATTAGGTAGTTGACTTCCTGTTGAAAGATTAGCACTGTAAAGCAAAGGCAAAATGAATAGGCTAGAAACAAAACACAAAAGGAAGCCTCACTCTGTTCTCTAGTGGTCTGAACTCTCTCAGGATTAGCAGGACATTAAACCCAAGTATCTTCCTGGACAAGTGCTCTAACCTGGAGGCTAGTAGCAAATATGTGGGCACTGCCACCTTTTAAAAGAATCATTTCTTTTAGGCTAAGTACAGATAGTTCAAAAACTTGAAGCTGAATTGATTCACTCTTTGCAGGTTAGTCTAGGCTGTGTAGATTGAATTGATAAGCAAGTGAACAGGAATTCACTTTTGATTCTGGAAATGCAGCTATGTGCCTGCAGTGTCTCAGGCCAGAAGCTGGCAGGCACTAGAGTGTACCTTCCTGCTCAGCTGGAGGAGATAGCTTGGGCCAAAGCTAGTTTGCCCACTCTTTGAGTGGGGGGGAGGAGGTTGGGAGGAGAGGTGCAAAGCATCCTGGGATGCTGGGGAACTGTATTTTAACTTGAATCTGGAGGGCATCTGGGACAGAAGTTCAATAAACCAGTTTAGCCTAAATAAGTTAGGTCTTATACTACATACATCCAAGTTTATCTTAAACCAGTTTCAGCCATTTTGAAAGCATTTCAGGTGGACTGAACTTCTGGGCTAAGTACAGGCAGTCAAAAAACCTGAGGCTGAATTGATTCAATCTTTGCAGACTAGACTACACTGTGTAGATTGAACCAATAAGCAAGTGAACAGACATTCACTTTTGATTTCAGAAATGCAGCCACATGCCTCCAGTGTCTCAGGCCAGAAGCCAGGGGACAGGAGAGCATGCCTCCCTGCTTGCCTGGAGCAGACAGTTTAGGCCAAGCTAGCTTGATCACTCTGCAAAGGAGGGTTTGCAGGGGAGGTGCAAAGCATCCTCGGATGCTGGGGGACTATATGGTAACTTGAATCTGGAAGGGATCTGGGACAGAAGTCCAATAAACCAATTTAATGTAAATCAGTTAAGTCTATTACTACAGACATCTGGGTTTATCTTAGACCAGTTTTGGCCATTTTGAAAGCAGTTTATGTGCATTGAACTTCTGTTGTTGCGTTACAGTTTTGACCCAGTTTCTGGTCTCTTATACCAGTTGTGTGTAACGTCTGTCCCTTGCCCTGTTGTGTTACAGATCTGAACCAGTTTCCAATCACTTATACTGGTTTATGTGTAATTTATGTCCCTAACATAAAGAATGGATCAATTAACCAATTAAGAATGGATATCGGTGTCTACTCTCAGAGAGAATTCTAAGCCTCAGATTTCACGTGAGTGGAGATGCCTGCCTGCAGCTCTGAGTTAAATGCCTTGGCTCCATACACTCTTCTCTGCATTTCTTATTGGTTAGCTCTGGTCATCTTCATGCTCTGCAACTGAGGTTTTGGGGTCCTACCCTGAAGCACCTTTCTCCACATATAATAATACCGGTAACACAGCAATCTAACAGTTAGGTGTTTTAGGACCTAATTTGGACATGCCCAAGTCTTTTACAGGACCAAGCTCTTGATGTAACCAGCCAATAAGGCTTTGCCTATTTTGTTTATAGCCAATGTAAATGGTATAATCTGCTCATTGTACTCCAGCTAGGCAGTTAATTAAGATAATTTCTAACTTTCTACTCCCTAATAACTAAGGCCAGAGCATGTAAAACTTATATCATGGCAACACTGTGGATTTTTTCTTAATGAAGCAGAAATAGACACAAAGGAAAAGAAGAGAATAAAGACATAATAAGCTATTAGCTATGCAGACAGTCAGACCAGCTAAACCATAACAATCCAAAATCTACATAATTCTAGCTCGTCTCCCCTTTAGGGCCTATGTCTTTTGTAGCTGAGACAACAGCTGCATCACACTGTTCAGCCCCAGGAAGGCTGAAACCTGCATCCGTGACTGCTAGAACCATTCAGCCTTGGCAAATCAAATTTTCAGGCTCATAGCTGACAACATTAAATATTGCTAAATCTAGTCAGTCTTACAGCCTTGATGAAAGTGTGCTGGGAATTGTCCATTTCACCTTGAACTCTAACCCCATCTGAAAAATACCGGTGCTTGCCTCTTCAGATCAATGTAACTAGAAGTCTTAGCAGTATTTCATATTTCTGCTGCTTGCAAATTGTCCATTCCATCGAAGGTCAAACTTATAGTACAATCTTTTTTTTTTTCAGTTTGTTGGGGTTTTTTTTTTTACATTAGCTGTTGTATTCAGGATGCATACAATGAACTTAGCAAGCAGAATTCACAAATGTCAAACGGATTTGAGAAGTAATGGTATGCACTTGAGGAGGAAAACATCAGTTGTAGTAATGTATTGCAGTTCCATTATTGAAACACCAACACAAAGATTCTTATAATGAACGGATCAAGATTTCATAAAAAGGAATCCCACTAGTATAATTATGGTGAGAACACGCTTAAAATTTTAAAAAATACTGATAAATGACCTCAGAATGCACTGTTCCTTCTAGACAAAGAGTCTTGTTTAGCTGTGGGTATTATGCTGCTGTTAAAGGGCAAGACCTACCTGTGATTTAAGGCAGCAATAAGCAAAGGAGTTTGGATCTCAAAAGAATGAAAGACATGCTGCAGGGCTGTGGTGCAATATCAGGTGAAGTGTTAAACCATTTCTGTGTTTCTGGCCATAGCTTCTAATGTTGGCACAGTGTATAACGTACAACTGGTCAGTCAGTTTCCCATAATAGCCAAAGTCATAGGGTACCATCATAACAGTTTGTTTATAGCCTCTCACCATCACGGATATTATTTGACCAAAGAAGTATCTCTAGTATGGTTTTTCCTTACAATACACTAAGATAATTATACTGTGAAAATACTAGTGCTCAAATCTACAGGTGTGTTCAGATAAGTGCGCATGTGTGGTTTGCGGTGCCTGAAAGCTGTTTGAGGTGCTACGAACTGCATGCAGCACACATGCCCATGTGCACTAATTAGCAGTGTGCTGCCAAAATTTAACACCAGGAGATCCCAGTGTCAAATAAAAATGCTGCTAAAAAAGGCAATGAAGCTCATGTGGCAGCAGCATACGCCTCCAGAAACAGAGCCTAGCTGGCCAGAACCACAGTCTGGTTGCCAGCCAGGCTCCATGTGGCCTGATCAGCGATGCTGCTGCCCTGGGAGGCCCCCAGACCCCAGGTAAGGTCGTTGGGGCCAGCCCAGGTACTGGCCCCAACACCACCCAGGTCAATTTGCCTTGCACTGGACACACGTGCAAGGGTGTGTCCTGAGCCAAAAAGCAGCAGCACAAATATGTGCCACTGTTATTTGTGCTACGGGAAACACGCACCCTTGCACTTAACGCACCCTACAAGTTAAATTCTGACTTCCTGTTTATGTACATATCTTCAATTGCAGATTTATCTTCACATATAGAGTAGCAAAACTGGAAACTGAATGAGGTCACAGAGAAAAGACCTTGCCAGATTATCTTCAAAATATGTTCAGAGATCTGATGGGTATTTCTGTCCACTCTCATCTATTCTAAATTTTGTATATGTTATTTTAAAATAGTTGGTAGTCCAAATAGTTGGATCATCCAAGACAATCTGTAATGCAGAAATGATCTGATTTTCAAGCAGACATTCAACTGCTCAACTAATTTGCATGCAGAGTTGTCATAAATGCATGTGGAGGCTGATTATTTGTGCCCTCAGATAGCGAATTAGATATCCATGTCAGCATCTAATTTATACACACAAATGTAGTAACTTGCCTATTCATGGTGGATAAATGAAATTGTTTGCCAGGTGTTTTTGAAAAGCTCTAAATTATAATGATTTATGTGAGAATTTCTATGGAACAGGGATGAAATGCCTATTTGCTCTCTAAGGAATGCTGAAGGTTTGTTTTTTTTTCAAGTAAGCCTAAAATGAATCCCCTAAATCCATATTCAACACCTAAAGATGCAAAGCACTTCTAAAAATCAGGACATGGACTTATGAACCAAACCTTAGGTATCCATTTTTTATGATCTTGGCTGGTGATTTCAAGTACAATGGAGGGAGACGTAAAAGAGCATAATAGTACTGATTCGGGAAAAAAACAGAACATGCAGTTCCTACCTTCCATTAAGATGAGCAAAATATCCCTTAAAATGGTGATGGTTGTTGCCAAAACAAAGAAGGAGAAGACAAATGTGCAGATGGGGTCAGCTATTTTGTATTCTGGCTAAAAAAAAAAAAGATAAACATGGTACTAAATTAAATCCATCATTTTCAGTTGCTGGCTGGCTTGTTTAATTAGCTAATCCCAGAGCGCTATAATCCATACACGACACAGAAACTGTTACAGATATTCTTTGGCAGCTTTTGAAGGCCTCAAATCACTAAGGATGAAAAAGAGAGAAAAACAACTGTATTTTCCTTATGGCTTAAATGCTGAGGAAAAACTGTTCTCCTCTCAATAGCCATTTTATTCCTTGAAATGAACATAAGTGCCATTGACTAATATATGATATATATCACTGAGAGACAAAAACATTTACTTAGTATTTAATGACACAGTTATGGAAATAACTTTATTCTTAATTGCTATGAAGGTGAGTAAACTAATAAAACTGACCTTAAAGAATATTATAAGTGCGCTAATTAGCACACTAATGCTCTGAAATAAGTCCCCAATGGCATGAACAAAAGCTGCCCTCACACTGGCATTGGCCAAAACTGGCTTCTGTTGTGGAGCTGACATATGTTCATTGGCTTGTGCTCCGTGACTATGTCCATGGCCAGTCTGGTGTAGAGTCAAACTTATTCTGAAAAAGATGCAGTGCTGCAAATGTCAGTGATATCCTTCCATCAGAAAACAACACCCTGACATACTCCATAGAGCAAAATCTAACTATCCATCTGGGTATGTGTAAAAATACATATTCCCCATGTCAGGAAATCCCCAAAAGATTGAGGATTTTAGAAAACTTACATGATATTAGCTATCACTGCACAGCCTGAAGTAATGAGCATCACTGTGGCTTCAATCTCATAATTTGGATGAAGGAGCCTGAGGCTAGCCAAATATGTCATCACGCCAGTCACCATCCAAATGATCATCGTTGACATCAAAGCGCCCAGAATTTCTAGGGGTTAAACAAGTGAGTTTTAATAGTGTTCTAATTAAAGGGCAAGGAATTGTTAATAAATTAAAGCTAGTGCTTTCAGATGTCTGGGGGGTTTTTTCTCATGTTTTCACAGGTCCTAACGTTTTCGCCAGATTGGGTACAAATAAGTCTGGCTTTCTCAAGGCCAACTCTTATTGCAAAACCAGTGGCCTATTTTGGAGTTAGAGTACTGATACTTGTCCACACAAGTTTACATGAGGGCATTTTAGCCACAGAGAAAATGGTAGGGCAGCCAGGCCCTTTGGTGTACATTCAGTTCTGCCCAGGGCAGATCCAGGGGAGGTGTGGCAGTGTGGTCACACCCCCGTCAGTGGTGTGGCACACGTGCAGTGAGTTGTCTGATCTCACTGGCATATCAGTGCAGCTCTTGCCAAAGCTCTGTGTGCACTGCAAGCTCTGAGTTCACAGGATACACAGATGATTGTTGTACACAACGGCCGGTTGTCGTAGGCTCTGGCTCAACTGAGCCACACAACAGAAAGGGGCATAGCTGCACTTCCCTCTACTTGATCCTGGATCCAGCCATGGTTCTGCCAGAAGTCTTTCAGCCTCCAGGGCTATGCCACCTTCCCCAGATGCAAGCAGCTCTGTTGTCAGAAGGCATTTACTACTTGCTGAGCTGCATTCATATCAGCAAGTTTGCCAGCAAAGCTGCATTATTTCCAGGGTGTAATCTAGCTCTGCTGGCAGAACTTTGTAGTATAAAAGGAGCCCAAGTGTCTGCTGCTTCCTGGTGCAGGAAGCAGAACTACCAATCACTATGTGACTTGCATCTTGTGATTCATACTTATTTGTGCCCAGTTGCCCACCAATTCATCAGTGAAAATTGAATTTGCTGCCAAATGAAAGACTCCAGAGGTTTGCCAACATCCAGAATGGACAGGAGCCTAAAGTGTCAATTCAAGAAATCAAAGGCAAACTAACATTTTGATTTTTCTGCACTTTTACACAGACAAATACATGTGAAAATAAGTATGTATAATTTCTAAAGTACCGGCTTCTGTAGACCTGGAGTCCAGCTATTCTTTAATTTTTTTTTAATGTACATATGCATGAAAACTTACATACACACAAAACATGACTGGCACTTGCACCTTCAGCTTCTCAAGACAGAAGATGAAATTATAGCCCTATTGAATTTGATAGGGGTTGTGTCACTAACTTCAAACTGGGTCAGGGTTTAACCCAGGACTTATGTCTGGTGGACTGGTGGTTTAATTCCTCTCTCTCTCTCTCTCTCTCTCCTCCCTCTCCCTCCCCCCAGCCCCCACCACTTTTTTGGCTCCTTTCATCCGGAGTTGTTTGTTTTTGTTGTGCTTCAGTGAAAATACATATTTCTCAATAACAAGTGAAGCATATTAGCAAAAGCATATTTGCAATCATAGAGCAGTTTATTAGTGCTAAAAAGCATTTTAATAAAACATTAAGCAGTCTCCCTTGCACTATTGGTACTACCAGGATACATTACTTCTATTATATAAAATTAGGACCTGCTTACACTATCCGTCTGAGTACACTCTACTCATTCTTTCAACTATGTCTTTATTGGCAGCTTGACCACTACACATTCTCCACTCTAGTCTACGTGCTTTGACTATGGCCGGAGCTGAAAGACAAGGATGGTTTAGATGGCCACACCTAAAACAGTCCTGTTATACTATACCAGTGTAACTAGCCAGTATCAAGTTACCAGAATAAATAGGAAGAGTTTCCCACATAGACACACCCTAAGAATTTCTCTAGATCTAACTAGTGTCCACGCAAAGGACTTTTATTGTATACAAAATTAGGAGGAGTAGCAGATAAAATTCAAGGAGTGCAAAGTCATGAAACTGATACAATTGGCAAGGACTTAGAGTCATAGACTTGTTTTTAAAAAACAAATTGGAGCTTTTTTCTACAAAAATATGGCCTAGTTCAAACAGGAATTGGTTGAGATAAGTTCTATGGCATGTGCTGTACAGCAAATTGAAACAGAAATTCACTTCTGACTTT
This sequence comes from Crocodylus porosus, assembly GCF_001723895.1. NCBI lineage: Eukaryota > Metazoa > Chordata > Crocodylia > Crocodylidae > Crocodylus > Crocodylus porosus. Next base: position 248,005,034 of record NW_017728886.1, on the reverse strand, counting down.
GTAAACCACATATGGCTTAAAATATCTTTTGAATTTTTTCTCCTGGATCATCTCTGATATATTTGAAACTTCTCTGGTTGGCAATGCTAAAGATTTCCACTCTTTTATAAAAGTTCCAGTCCCAAGGCACCCAAACTAGTCTCAACCCCTGAGCTTATTCCAAAGCAATAAATGCTACCAACACATTGAAGAGCAACATAGATAAGAAACTGGAAGGGTGGCAACATTGAGAAACAGAGACACAAGACATCAGTGGCAAAGGATCTTACTATTTCGTAAGAGAATCTCTACGTGCCCGTATAAATGATGCAGTATAGTATTAAGCTGTTCAGTACTTAAATGGGTCCATTGCCCATCTTTATTATCATTATTACTTTTCTAAAGACTTTTATTTACCAGGAGATTAAGGCTTTAATCCTGCTTCTGCCAAGTGAATAAGAATTCTCCTACTGACTTGAAAAGAAGCAGGAAGAAGCTTTTCACTATGTTAAAAAGTGAATTGAAAAATACTTCAGCCTAATAAACTGCTCTCCAGTCTTGTATTCATTCCTTCTTTGAGGTTCGCTGATTTGCTGTTTTTCAATTTATGAGGTATCCTGAGAGCCTTGAGAACATTAGTACATTATCTTCACGTACCAACAGATCTGTGCCTGATCTGAGTATACTTTCCAGTGGCTTGCCATGATGAATTGCCTTTTCTATTTTACATGGTCATAGTACACTACATTCAGTACCTGCTCTGTGCCATCCGAAAGTTAACTGTTTAGTTGCAGGTTTCGATGATAACCACAGTGAGAAGAGGCTGATCAGGAAACTTGCCAAGTCAACCAGGATGTGCGCTGCATCACTCATCACAGCAAGACTTCCTGCGATCCATCCACCTGTGTAAACAAACGAGATTATAACAATTTTCATCATTATGTTCTTGTCATAGCATTGGATAAGTGTATTGACCCAAAGACCTTTGATGTAAATCTAGGGAAAGTCCCTTTCTAGTGATCATGATGTAAAACTCTTATAAACTGAGAGAAATTTGTATCATGTTCATGGATTCAAATGCTCCTAGTTCCCCATAATATTGTTTAATTTGTGATACCTTCTTTGTCCCAGATGCTTGGATGAAAATATCCAATGAATGGTCATTTTAAGCATATAGCAGCTCTTTGGAATTATGGTTTAATTGTTAACAATTTGCCTCAAGCATGTTGCAAAAAATGGATGTTATTGTTCCATTATCTATCTCATACTTCATTATAATTAACTGATATTGTTATTAACACACAATGGTACAGTATGAAATCCATCAGTCATGTTGGGAAAATACTTAATACAAATACCTTGGCTAGAAGACAGGGTAGAGATGTGTCTCATATAATCAAAGCTGCATCAGCTTCCATGAGCAAGGGCTCACTTCTTTAGATGCTATGAAAAGGATATGCACAAAGCAGGCTATCAAATAAAGTGGTTTAAATAATCTTGGATAAGCCTTTTTGGTAGCTTGGTACCCAGTTTGGTATCCAGCTAGAGGCCTGGCATAATTTAGAGTAACTGAATGGAAGACAATAGTAAACGGGGCCAGAGGAAGCACCTTGTACATCCATAATATGCTCTGGGTCCTATTTATATGATACACAGGAGAGTGTTATAGGTGAGGGTAGGGAGAAGAACTTTACATTTACATGGATAAACCGTATGTCAGTAGTACATGCTTTATTAGGTATTACAACTAGGGAGAAAATCTGGTAGGACATTTTATTCACTGAAAGTTGTGGAGTTGAGAAACTAGATGATCAAATCAGCAGGACAAAAAAGTGACAAAAAGGCCATGGAAATGACTCAAAAGCAATGTTATAAATGTTATAAAAAGCAACATGCTACTCTCAAATACTGGAGACCCCAAATCATGTCCTCTGATTTTCTGTGAATCGTTTTATTACAGAAAAGTGGCAAATATAAATTCAGTTTTTTCCCTGTAAGGCAGGTAAATCTTAGAGATAATTTGGTTACATGGCTATTCAACTATTACACAGCTTGGTATCAAAGACACAATGAGCATGGACTTTGGTATCTGAAGGGTAAAACTCTTAGGAATAGCTTTCATGAATACATCGTTTTTTTATATAATTAGTGTTCAGCCAAAAACTCTCCTTGAAGTGGAAGCTAGACAGAAGTCTGTGTTGCCTCATAGGGGTGCCTAAATAGACCAACATCTTAAAAAAAATTAAATGATGCAAAATCATATGAACAATGTTTGCTCCTTCAAGGGTACATTTACATGAAGTACTAAAGCACGGTGCAGTATGTGCAGTTACTGCGTCATGCATACGGCACATACATTTCACCGCTACGTCACTGTAGCAGCGTGTGATAACTGGGGAGTATGCTGCTATGGCGACATAGATGGTAATCACGTATAGACCCGCGTGATACTACGTCACTGTAGCATGTCATCTGGTGACATAGCATGTCACTACATTGCCATAGGACAATGTGTAGATGCACCCCAAAATACTTACCAAAATATTATACCATGTTCCATATGCATGGAACACAAAGCATGTTTTTCTTCTTATGAACCCTTCCCAGTAAGGCTTTCCATTTACTGGCACCAATAGATACTAAGCAAAAAGGAATAGCAATGATTGTACAAATTTCTGGCAGCTCATTTGTTGCAGCAAAATAAAAGAAGATAACAGAATGGAGATTACACAAAATGTGAGCAAGGTCTGCAGCATTTTGAGGTACAAATAAAGATGAAACAAAAAAAGTCTCAAACCATATCCTCCATTGTGACATCACCCAACACTGCACTATGGCCCTAACACAGCAACATATATAAAGACCTTGTGTGATATGCTGCAGCCTTAAGAAGCTGGGACACAAAACTTTTTTCAGTTAACTAAGTAAACAGAAAACTGAGTGTGGGATTCGTCCCTTGTATTTTGGATACTTTCTATTTTGTTGTGCTTTTTTCATTCAGATTTACAAACTACCTGCTCTAAACTGCTCACCTTGAAAATTTTATGGAGATGGTGCCAAACTATTATTTTATGCACTGCTGGGTTGATTCATACCAAGACAAGTCTCTGAGACCTCAGCTTGTGTGTCTCAACAACATGGCCATGGCTTCCCTTTCAACTGCCTGATACAGGTAGGGTTAGCTCTAATTCAAGGTGCCAGAATAGAATTAAAGTCCATTAAAATCCACATTTTGCCTTTAATGGCTAATGTTGCCATGTGAGCACTTCTACGAAGGATATATGTGAGGAGATATATATGTCATCAATCTGACTAATGGCTCCATAGCCAAGGAAATTGCTGTGTGTCGGCATTAAAAGAACAAAAGAGAAAGACCATTGGAGGATGAACTTGCATTAATTTCCATAGTCTTAAAGTGCCATCAAAAATGCCCCATTTTGAATATTATTTGAAGCCAAAGCAGATATACTGGATGTAAACACAGACTTCATTTGGGTGTACGGGGATCCAAAGAATGAGGACACATTAATAGTACATTTGCAGAAATATTTTTCTGCAAATGAGATACATATTAATTTCTGTTGCTTATCCCAATTTAGCCTACATGAGCATTTTGCCCTTACAAAGCAGGGGGAAGGATAACATGTTCTTTGCTTTCAAGACGAAGGTGTGTAATAGCTATAAGCTTTATTGCTTTGTAGCAATATTCCAAACAAATGGCTTCTGTGATTGATTATTACTCACGGTGGCTGTTTATTGCTTTGTATACTATGAAGCTATAAAAATTGTCAGTCACTCAGTGGTCAGTCATCTAGCACATGCTGTCTAGCCTAATGATTAAAAAAATTAAATATATGGTTCATAATTGCAATAATCCCCATAGACTGCTGTCTGTAACTGCAGTTAATAACTGGTTTGTCGGAGTTTAATGGTCTGAAGCAAAATGGTCTTGAAGCCTGTTACTCAGCTGTCACTGCAAGAATCTGAATGATTCATTAGGCAAAAAGAAACATTTAGTTAACATATCATCTGTCCTTCCAATTATCCTTTAGCACTGCTGCATTCACCACATTTAAGCATGCTGATTATATGACTTTGTTAATAATGCATTCCTTCTGGCCCCAGAAATAGCTGCATGGAGATGAGTAGCATGCACCAATATTCACAGTGTAAAATTCCCCTACTCACAAACAACTCAGCTTAATACAGGTGAAGCATATGTTTTGGGGAAGGGGTTGAAGAGGAAAATTCATGCTCTAACAGAGGGTCAGCACAAAAGACAGCAATGCAGCCCATCAGTGCAGTCCTTCAGTCTTCAGATGAAAAGACTGGAGTACCAGACAGATTTCTCTTTGCCTTAATTTCCTGAGAGAGACCCGACAGATCACTTCTTCGCTTTCATAGATTTTAAAGGTTGCTAGAGCTATATGAGCATGGGTTCTACATTACTCGCTACCCTATATGGGGCTGGTATACAAAATGATTTTGCAGTACATAGGTTTCTTCACATAGTCCCTCCCATCAAGGCTGAAGTGGGCCTTTGTTCTTGGCTAAAATAACTTAGTTGAAGGGGATGAAGATAAAATGAGAAAAAATAGCCGCTTACAATTACTACTTTTAGAAAGGAATTGTTCATAGTGTATCAACAGTATTTTAGTGGACATAATGCTTCAAGAATGAGCAAAGGAAAAATTAGGTTGGAGGTCAGGGGGCAAGTCCAACAAGCAAGGTCTAACTCACTATGGAATATTCTTCCAAGGAAAAGTAGCATGGTCAAATGCTGGCTGGATTTATTCATCCAGAGCAACCCAATGCCCATATCTGAAGATAACATCCATCCTGATATAACTTCATTGATTTATGTGAGTTATATAGATCAGTGGTGCTCAACTCACCCAGCCTCATGGGCCAGATGAATAAGAGAAGTGTTGGCAGTATCCTGGTCACCCCAGATTTTGGCCTTATGTTTATTCAAATTGCTTAAAGACTACTGTACAACACAGGTTTTACTTCATATTGTACTGATGTGTACCATCATCATCTCCTGACCTGAAAAAGAATGTCTTGCATTCAAAATTTTGTCTATCTTTATGGTAACTATATAGTTGGTCCAATAAAAGATAACACCCCAGCATTTAACAGAACTGATTTGAAACTTTGAGGTTTGGAAATATGATGCAAGATTATTGTATTAGAAATGCTTCCTAATTTTAACCAGTGATTGTAGGATCATCAGAAAGTAGGACTAGAAGGAAACTCATGAGGTCTTCAAGTTCAGCCCCTTGTTCAAGGTAGGATCATCCTAACTAAAACATCTCAGCCAAGTGTCTGTCTAACCTCATCTAGAAAATTCCCAGGGATGGAGATTCTTCAACTTTTCTAGGTAGCCTGTTCCAATCCTTGAACACACTCATAGTCAGAAAGTTTATCCTAATCTCCAACCTAAATTTCCATTTCTTGTGTCAGATATACATAAAAAAGTTTGAGTAATTAACTAAATAGAGATTTTTTTTAAATTGAAGAACAGGAAGTAGTCACTTTATCCAAATTGTCTCTCCCTGTCAAACAAAGATCACAATGAGTACACAAGAAGTACACAAATATAGTGATGTTTGAGAACAATATGGAAGGGCATTGATAGCAAAACATAGTTATTTATGTCCAGAGAAAGAATACTCCCCTATGATCTCTGCAATCATGAAGATGAGGCAAATGACTGATGCTGCACAGAGCTTCCGCGTGGCTTGACACTGTTCTCTTTTTCTGCTCTCATAGGACTTTGACTGGCTTTGGCAATCGCATAGCAGGTTACATTCAGAATCCTCTGGTTCCTCCTGGTGCGTATCTTGGCTTAAGTTGTTCTTTTGCAGTTCTATACTATGGGATTGAAAGAAAGAGAAGGTAGAAAGGTATTACCATTTAGGGGCCCAATCTTGCAATTCACCCATGTGAAGATGTATAATAGGGTATAATATGTATAATAACAGTATTTATAATAACAGTTGTATAATAACAGTATTTGTACTGTTGGATTCATTTTTATTATATCAGGAGCAGCTATGGCCGCAAATGCTATAAATGAGGTTGCAAAGCACTCATATAATACATAGTAGTGAGAAAGCCCCACTGAATTCAGAAGGTGACTCACAAGAGGTCCATCTGTATTTCATCCCTGCTCTCTCAGGGGGCAATGTTTCGTCTGCAGCATGCTTGAGAGAGAGACTGTGGAGGACACCCACAGGGAGACTTCACTGCCACTTCACTTTGCACATACCACTGGCATATCCAAGTGGGACATGCTGAAGACTGTAGTTCCCTAGGAGTGCTAGAGATGTGGTATAGACAAAGCATTGCTGATATGAGGAACAGCCTGCAGAAGGAGACTTTGTAAACTCATCAGGGGGGTGCTATGTCCCTTTCATGTGGTTGGGCCAAGTTTTCTGTTTTTCATGGTCTCCTTCAGATAACCTTTCATTATGTACCAAAGTTAGCTACAGCACATGCTTTTCAGAAAGTCATAACTCAGGCAAATCTAAATCAAATTAAATGGAACATGAGGTCTGTTTCTGTACAAAATTTCAATTTTCTATTCCCAGCAACTTTGGCAGAAAGATTATTCAAAAAAGGTCACAATTTCTTTCCTGTAATTGAAAAAACTATATTTTCCTCACTCTCCTCAAGCTCAAAAATGGCTGAACCGCTTTTGCCTCAGAGCTTCCGAGCACACAAAATATGATCCATCTTTAGGCAAAGCCTATATGTCAGCCCAAAAGGTCAAGAAGGACATGATGAAAAGGTTCTCTAAAGTAGTCTGGTCCCTTCATACTGTTCAAGTAGCATAAAAAGTCCAGCCAGATTTAATTTGCCAAAAAACCCTCAATCTTGCCCTTCTCAAAGCCCCCCGTATAGGAAATATGGGGCAGGGAGAGAAATGTGCTTTGACTGGAAGGCACGGTTACCCTCAATGGCCCTTAACATCCTTCCTGCCATGCACATGGTAGGGTAGCTCTGAGACTGTTTTAATTTATTTCAGTGTCGGGAGGCCGTAAGTTAATTTTGTATCCAACCCTGTCCCTCCCACCCTTTTTCCTGCAGCAAGTAGAGCTTACATGGAAAAAAAGGACTTGTCCCAGGAGGCTAGACTGAAAACTATTATGTGGCTTTAACTAGAGCTTTTTGTTGCTACAGCTGCTCTAACTATAAAAACCCAAAAGTAAAATCACTCTCCCCTATATCCTGTCATGCTACGTGTGGGACAGCACTACAGTAATACATGGCTAATTCCACCCAATGATATATATGTAAAATGTATACAACCATTGAACCATATAACTTTTGTATATGCAGAGGTCCAGTCCACAATACCATCTTGGTGTGTCTCAAATACAGCTATTGTTTCATGTTTGAAATTGATTGGCCTTGAGTCATGATGCCAAGTTGGGCTTAACTACACTCTGGTAATAGCAGGCTGCTTCCACATTTCTTGTACTGGAGGCTTTTCATTGGGAATAATAAGAGCTGTCCCCTAGATTTTGTTAAAGGGGGCTATTTCTTATGTTATGTGACATTTGCCATGTCATTTATGAACTTGCCAAAGTCCCTGAGAATATAAATCCTGAAGAAAATTATGATCACCAACATGAATTTTTTGATGGTATGAAATACTGAGAAAGGATCAAATAACAAGGGACACTGGTAAAGGGACACATTTTTTACCTTGGTTTCAGTTCTTTCCTGTGGAAGCTGGTTGCACCTAGCCAAGTCAGGATTCTTCAGAAAAACTCAGCTGTGAAAACCAGTTCCACATACGCTGATACCACTATCTCGGCACGGGGGTCACATCAAGGTATATGAGGAGAGAGGACAGGGAAAGGCATAGCAGAGTTCTGCAGACAGCTAGTATTTGGCCCATGAGGCCTGAGGCTGCTCTGCCTTCCACCAAGTCACAAGCAGTTTGAAAGTCAGGGGCTGCGTCTACATGAGATGCTGATTGTGCAGTCATTACTAGTTTATATAAGTACTAAAGCACAGTAGCACAAACAAATGTCTTTTTCATGATGCTACTATGCAGTAGCCTAATACTCCTGTGTAGCAGTGTCGCATCATGGTTGTTGTCACGCCATGCTAATGTGCAGTAGTATCAGGCTAGTGCACAGTCAGCATCTCATGTAGACATGGCCAGGGAGCTGTAAGCTGCAACAACTCCATTTTCCTCCTCCTGTATCAAGCAGACATAGGCAAAGGAGAGAATATCTGCCTGGTTCGTTACCAGGAAAGAGGCAGAAATTTCCTTTTTCTCCTCTTTAACCAAAGTCAACAAGAACAGATTAGCTGCACAAATCTGGTTGTCTCAATATTTTGGAGATGTTCTAAGTATTCAGTGTTCCCCGAAGTCAGCTTAGTTCCCTAGCAGCATGGTCAGAGGCTAACATGTGGTCTCTACTTAGCTGAGACAACTGATTCTCTCTACATGCTTCTGGGCAGTATGCTTGGAAGAGCAAATGGTCAGATTTAATGCCCAGTGACTTACATCGATTTCATAGACATCAGGGCTGGAAGGGACCTCAGAAGATCATCGAGTCCAGCCCCCTGCCCCAGGGGCAGGAAGTCAGCTGTCGTCATAGGATCCCAGCAAGATAAACATCCAAATTTCTTTTGAAGGCGTTCAAAGTAGGTGCTTGAACCACCTCTGGTGGCAAGCTATTCCAGACCTCGGGGGCTCAGACAGTAAAGAAATTCTTCCTTATGTCCAGCCTGAAAAGGTCTAGGAGGAGTTTATGACCATTCAAACTTGTCATCCCTTGGGGCGCTCTGGTGAACAAACGTTCCCCCAGATCCTGGTGAGCATCCCTGATAAACTTACAGGTGGCCATCAGATCATACCTGAGCCTGCGCTTTTCCAGGCTGAAGAGCCCCATGGCTTTCAGCCTCTCATCATAAGGTCTGTTTTCCTGACCACTGATCATGCGTGTGGCTCTCCTCTAGACTCTCTCAAGGTTCTCCACATCCTTTTTAAATTGTGGAGTCCAAAACTGGACGCAGTACTCCAGCTGCGGCCTCACCAAGAACGAGTACAGGGGGAGAATGACGTCCCGGGATTTGCT
>NW_017728886.1:247947537-247995851 GCF_001723895.1 Crocodylus porosus | reverse complement strand
GCAGGCTCCTACCCTGGGGGTGTTTAAGAGGAGGTTAGATGAACATCTTGCTGGGGTTGTTTGACCCCAGTATTCTTTCCTGCCATGGCAGGGGGTTGGACTAGATGATCTGCTCAGGTCCCTTCCAACCCTAGAAACTATCAAACTATGAAACTACCACCCTCTGGGTCCAACCACGGAGCCAGCTCCCCAGCCAGTGGATCATGGTGGGCCCAAGGCCGCAGTTAGCCAGTTTTGCCAAGAGGTGATCACAGGATACCAGTTTGAAGGCTTTTTTAAAGTCGAGATATACAACATTAATCTCTTCTCCCTTGTCCAGGTGACAGGTCACCTGGTCGTAAAAGGAAATAAGATTGGTCAAGCAAGACCTAATTGCAACAAACCCGTGCTGGCTCTCTCTCAGGATGTTGCCATCAGCCAGTCTGTTAAGAATGGCCTCTTTTATAATCTTTTCTAAGACCTTCCCTGGGATGTGAGATGCTTTTGACTCATTTTGTCCCTGTGTTCCTTTATTTTCCCCGCAAAAGCAAATAAATTGTGGGTAAGCCATCTGGGGAACAGGGATCACATCTGGCAGCCTGTTGCCCTGCCAGTCAGCACCCTAGAGCTGTGCTTCTATAAGAAACTTACACTGTTTCATTTTTATATTCATCTGGCTTCTCATGTTTGACTGTGTCACTCGAAATACAGTATTTTGCTGATGTATTAGACCCAGAAGGTACCACAAATTGATTCATTCCAGATGGCTGAATTAAATACTGTAGTTTACTCACTTTCCCCTGGAGCTCCTGGCATACAAGTTTCTCCCTCTCCAGAGTTAAGATCCAGTGCTCTTCTGTATTTTGTGTGCAAAATTAATTTTCCCTTAACTTCATTTCCATTGGCTGGCACCAAAAGTTTAAAATCATCCTGGGGACTCAAGTCACAATTTGCTTATCAGTCTGCCAGGTTGGGGGAGGCAGTTCCAAAACTATCCCTCCTGTTTTCTCAGCCACCAAACATTTCTTATGGTGTTAGGAAATTATTCATTGTCATAGTCTTTGTGGGCTGGGTTTTTTTTTTTAATATTCAAGGTACCTTCTAGCCACCAGCTAACAATATGTTGCAATATCACCACAGGGCAAACAAATGCTGTATTACAGATCTCATCAGAGTGAGGAGGAAACCAACACAGAGAAGATGAAGCCAGAAGTGTTACATTTAGAAGCTAGAAGTTAGGCAACTAATAAAAGTGGCCTTGTTTCCAGAGGGGCTGAGCATCCACTGCTCCCTTTGAACTCAACAGGAATAAGAGGGGACAGCATCTGGCCCAGCATGTTAGAAAGGCTCTTGCCAGCTCCAGAGAGTAACAGGCTTTTCAATAGCTGCTCACCACTAATTGAAGGAATCTAAGAGACACATTTTTAAATGTGTAGAATCAAAAGCATACGATGCACAGATCCAGCCTGTCAAACCACAAACCTCCTGTGTGAGAGAGACAGGACAAGATGTAGCCTTTGAGCTTTGCAAACAGAGACCTAGATTAAAAAAATAATCTGTTCTCCATTTCCAATTCCCTTTCCTTTGTAAGAAAGGCATTGAGGGTGAATGTCACAGAGGGCACCTACTGAGTCATGCCTGGAAAGAGTAAAGAAAATATTAATACATTTTGCAGATGCTATACAAATCATTAACAAGCATGTTTGATTCTGGCTTCCTTTTGTTTGTTTTCATTTGATCTGTCGAGTGAATTGATCTGCAAGCTGATGGCTATAATTGCCTTTCTCCTAAGTCATATCAGAGCTCCAAAGAAAGGGGAGAAGAGTGAAATCCAGCACTATCAAACTTCCCAGAAAAGTGACACCTCCCCCACAAAGGAAAACAACACTTTATCAGCATCTGACTTAATAATGAAAATGTCTTTAGAAATAAGACATCAAAACCATATTCACACCCTTTATGTAGGGGCCATGCTGATTTTATTTGAAGTTGTTCTTACCTTAGATGTTTTTAAGTCTACAGTTAGGACTGCAATTTTCAGCCATGATGTCCACAAATCTCCCAAATATTACAGGAGCAAAACAAAGGCAAACACTTACTTGTAGCACCTTTACATGAGCTATTAGTCATCTAAGGGACAGTAAGTGTGCTGGTAATTATTTTATTTAATTAGATTTCATGGGCCTCCAAAACTCATAAAATCCAACAAGAAGGAATTCTGTTGTCTTTTCTCATGTTGTTAGTGTCCAATGTCTTTTGCTCTGGTACCTTCTCAATGATTTTCACAAGAGAAAGAGCCAGGAGGAATTTGAGCAGGTTAAATGCATCTGGTTTTATTTACATCATTCCTAGAATGAAATTCCTCAAACAATATTCATAGAAATACTTTTCTACAGGAGTCTCACCCAAACTCCAGTGGTCAGTTCCCAGGGAGTTGCACAACTTGACTCCATTCAGAAACAGAGCCAGAGTGCAAGCTCTGCAGAATCTCCTCTAGCCAGATCCTGCATCTTCACAGAAATGTCTTCCCAAGACTACCGTCTTCCCAAGACTGAAAACTTGCTCTCATGCTAAGAAAAATAAAGAGCTTCAAAAATAACATACTACAACATCACCTTATGATACCTGCCACAACAATACTACAAATTAATGTCCATTTTAAGTCTCCCTGAAGTCACTTTTTTCTGAGATATCTGCAAAACACTGACTAATGGCTAAGAAGTTAGACCTAGATCCTTAAAAGATTTAGATATTTAACTGCCATTGGTTTAATTCATCTCGGCCTTAACGTGCTATGACTTTGGCTACTATTCTGAGTAAAACAGTCCCCTTATTACCATGTGTTGCCCTCATAAGTTCTCTCTCTCACATTTAGGATTGTAAGCTCTTTGAAGCAGGGGATCTTTTCATGACACATCTGCACAGTGTCAATGGACAGTTGGACCCCAAATTCTAACTGCGGAGTCTTGGTAGCATGGTAATACAATAGATAAAAACATTAATACCCATGTCTAAAGTCACATACTTTACAGGTACCAATAAGCATCATAAACTTTCTCCCTTCTAGCTATGAAAAAAAGAAAGGGCCTGAAGAATTACCTTAAAACTGAGTATTTTGAACACAAGGCAGTTCATTCCATTAATTCAAGCATTTCTCACAGAAAATAGTGACCAGCAAGGTTTACTTTTGAATGAGGAGACTTATCTGAGCTCAACAGCAGTGCATGCAGTGTCCCAGAGGCAGAGAATTGGTTTATTAGGGTATTGAGTCCCAAGAGGCAGTTTGTGGGTCTAATGGGGAAAATCAATATATGAAAACCTCTTTTACACCGTGTCTATATTAGGATGCTTCTACCAGTAGATTGCAATAACCATCAGGAAGCTGCCAGAGCATGTTCATTTCCCCGTGGCTTCTGGTGGCTGAACTCAGAAGCTATATGATTGAAAGAGATGGTACCAAATACTGGAGTGACTGTGGCAGCCAGCAGAAGGTGCAACTAAGTCTATATGCTCTTTCTGTCAGCTATGGGATGCGCATAACCCTTCTTCTGCTCAGAAAGGTTGCTCTACTCCTGAAAGAAGGGATTCTACTATATTTAGTGTGGACACATCTGTAGGTTTGTTGGTAGAACTATTTTTGTAGATCAATGGTGCTCGACTTATTTGCGGGCCAGATGAGTGGCATGGGTTTGATCCACAGGTATAATTCAATGCAGGACCAGTCTGCAGCCTCACATGCTGGATCCATCCATGGAGTGACCCCACATGGTAGATCTAGCTTCAGAGTAACCTGTGCGCTGACACAACCGCATATACCAGCATGAACTGGTGCATGGAGCCATGTCATCTGGCCAATGAAGCTCTACAAGGGTCCAGAGATTTGGCAGAGAGATAGCAGTGGTAATGCTAATTACCCCAGTTGGATCTGGCCTGCAGGTTGAACACCGCTGATATAGAGCAAACTTGAGATTGTGTGTATCTGATCACAAAATGGTAGGCACTATAGATGCCCAGCATATCCTAAGTAAAGATATAATTGCAATAAAAGCTACAGCATTGCTGCTTCTGACCATTTTATGCTTGTGACATTCTGTGTTTCACTTAAAGTCTCAGCCCTTGAAGGCAGATGATTATAGAAAAATCATTGGTTTAATTAAAAATGGACATTTTAGTCCTCATAACTCCAGAGAATGTTTTGAAATTGAGCATCCAGTCTCAGAAACCAAAGGGGAATATTTAAAGAATCTAATATTTTTCAAATCTCATAATTTTGGAGGGCACGGTGGGACATCTGCAGACTTGAATTTAGCCACCTTAGCAGCCACTAGAAGTTCAAAAGAACAGTGTTTGGAAATCTCAGAGATAATTTGAAGATGTCGTTTGAAGTTAATGATGACCTGTCCATGAGAGCTTGCAGATATCCCCTTTCCTTCTCCCGTTACCATGGTTCAACAGGACTGCAGCTTGGGGGTGGATGTCTGTGACACCACTGTGCAGGATAATTCTTTCTTCCCTGCATATTTTAGAGCTATGCACAGAGGCAGAAAGAGTGTGACCTGTGGTCCACAAGACTCATCCAAATGTTGTGTGTAAAGAGTCACATCTACTGAGCAGAAAGGGTGGTACAAACCCTACATTTGATGAACGTTCCTTTGAATCCATGGGGCTTCCCTTAGGCTTCACTTTTATGGGAGGAAAGCTAGGAAAGGAGGAAGCAAATAAACCTTACAGCCCTGGTATGTTAAAGGGTTTTATGTATGATACAACAGAATCAATATTCCTCAAAATCTTTAGTTTGGGCCTTTTCATAGTGCTGGAAGCCCAAGCGACAGGAGTCAATTACATGCCTAAGGGCTTATCTACAAATAGATGTTGTTCATGAAGTGCTTCTATACTTCTTATTTACATCCTACTTTAATTTGAAACAATTTTGATGTGAGGACAAACCCTGAGCTTTATCTTCAGATCTCCTTTATCAGGTTGTTCTTTTTTGTTCCCTGTGTCAAAGACTCCTTTTAAACTTCTGGGTTGAAGTTGAAAAGATTCAGTTATTCTGGAGTCAAAGAGAGTCAGCAAAAGTAACTGCATCTCAGAGAAGCAAGAATGTAGCCTGTGGTATCAGTGTGACTTGGCAATAAGTTTCTGCATTTCTTTATCTGATCCTAACACTTGGTATCTGTCACATAACCTGCATAGTAGACTACTTATTAGGGCTTGTCACTCTATACTGCAGACTTCATTTAGAGTAATCAGAATTTAGCATAATTCAATTCCTTTATTTTTTTTAATGTGTTAACCATTGTAAAAAGGATTCAGGAGGCCTTTACCAATTTCTTTAATAGTATGCAAAATCTCTTTGTAATCAATGGAATTTTGCAAGGAGCAGTAAATCTACTAAGCATATACAAGTACACAAGAGGCACTTCCATCAGCATTGGATTGGGTCAAGAAGTCACTGGTGTAATTAGGAGCATACTTGTTACAGTCCTACACTAATCATGGTGTTAATTAAGTGGGATATTGAATTGTTTACATCAATAACCCACTGATCTCTTGTCAGGATGTGACTTATGGTCAAGATTTTCAACAGTGATTAGTGGTTTTCAGTGTTCAATTTGAAATATGTTTGTGGCCTGATTTTCAGAAGATGGGTACTTAACTCTGTGAAAACAGCTTCCTTTAGAGCTTTTCAGATTGGATACAAAATACTCAACATGCACAGAATCACTTCTGAAAATGTTGGTCTGCTCCAGAAATGTGTATAGAGAGAGGCCAGCAACATAAGCAAAGAGAAAAGGTTTTTGTCATCAGAATATGATTAATTATGATGTGCACTAAAACAGACCAGTGGTAAAATTGTAGCTATTCTGGCCGGGTACAGAAGTTACACTTATTGCATGGTTAGTGCACCAAAAGCTCTCTGCAGCCATAACCAAACTGATGATCAGACCGATGTAAACTTCTTCCCTAAGATAACCCTGGACGGATGTGGCATCAGACTTCAGCGCTTTAAGTTAGAGTGCTGCAATGAACATCTGTATCACATCCTATCCTGACTCACAGTAGGTCACATCTCATTGACATACCATGGAGCACTGCAGCACCCCAATCATCCCCCATCGCAGGGCAGCAGTCTAGCCTAGGCCAGAGCTTGACTCCTCTGCCAGAGCTCTGGGCCAGTCCCACCCTGGGGTCTCAATGACCTCAGACAGCAAAGCCCACATTTCCAACCCTCCCACCCTTGTTCCCTCCGCTCAGCTATGTGCCACTGTCTGGCATTATCACTCAGTGTGTGGATTTCATCTACCCGGTCTGGGCATTTGCAGACCTGGTGGGACTCCTCACATGATTGGAGGATAGCCATAGAGGGCTACACCATGCACAGAAGGGACTGAACAGGGAGAAAAGGCGGAGGGGTACCTCTCTATGTGGGGGATCAGTGCACCTCTCTGGAGGCTGACATTGGCTCCAAAGATAAGCAGCTTGAAACCCTCTGGGTCAAGCTATGGGTGGGATGGAGGGGAGATGAGAGAGATCTAACTGTGGGCAGTTAGTACAGGCCACCGAACCAAGGGGAGGAGCTTGATCGGGAGTACTCTCAAGAACTGACAGAGGCCGCATGTGGAAGGGACATTGTTGTCATGGGCAACTTCCATTACCTGGATATAGATTGAGAGGAACACTCAGCTAGGTCAGATCAGTGATGTAACTTCTTAACTGTAATCAAGGAGCTCTTTCTGATGTGGGAAATGCAAGGGCCAACCAGAGGTACCACTTTCCTAGACTTGGTCTTGGCCAAAGGAGATGATCTGGTGCATGGCTTAAACATTGAGGGTAGCCTGTGTGACAGCGACCATGAGCTCATCAGGTTCACTGTCTGCTGCAAGGTTGACAAATCATCTAGCAGGATTGAAGTCCTGGACTTCAAAAATGCTGATTTCAACAGGCTCAGGGTATTAGTAGGGGAGGCAATGCAGGACCAGAGATGGAAGGTGAATGGGGTGCAGGAAGAGTGGTTGTTCCTAAAGGACAAGATCCTCAAAGCACAAAAAAAACCCCCGTTCCCATGAAGAGGAAAGGTAATAGAAGGGCTGGGAAGCCCTCCTGGCTCCATAGAGACACTGTGGTCCTCTTGAAAAAGAAAAAGAGATGTACCCACAGTGGAAGCTAGAGACAGTCCTCAAGGAGGACTATGCAACAGTGGTCCACACTTGTAGGGAAATGATTAGGAAAGCTAAAGGGGCAACTAAGGTTTAGTTAGCCAAGGGAGTCAAGGATGATAGGAAGTCCTTCTTTATGTCTGTAGGGAGCAGAAGGAAAATAAATGGAAACATGGGGCCCTGCTTAACACCTCTGGACAGCTGGTAATGAACACTAAGGAAAAAAACTGAACTCCTGAATGCCCCTTTGCTTTGGTATTTCACCAGACCAAGGGGAAAGATAAGTGAGATAAAGATCACAGGGGGCATGTGGGAATGATAGCCTTCCCACTGTGGATGCTGAGCTGGTGCAAAACCAACTAGAAAAGCTAGAGATTTATAAGTCAGCTGGACCAGATGGACTTCACCCAAGAGTGCTGATGGAGCTGGCTGAGGTCATTGCAGAACCCCTGGCAAAACTCTCTCAGAAATTGTGGCACACAGGGAAGATCCCTGAGGATTGGAAGAGGGTCAACATTGTGTCCATCTTCAAGAATGGGAAGAGGGAGGACCTGGGCATCTATAGGCCAATCAGCCTAATCTCTATCCCTAGGAAAATCCTGGAAAAATTCATTAAAGAGTCTATGTGCGATATGCTGGTTGAGGGTAAAATTCTGAACAACAACCTGGGCTTTTAGACCCTTTTACCAAGGGACACACCTGGGCTAGCTTTGTTTAGCTGGAAGCCAGTAAACCAGCTCTGAGATACCTTAGTAACTAAAAATGAGTCTCACAATATGAGAGAGTTTTTTTCCCCATAGGACAGGGATTTTCTTTATAGGAATATTACTCCTAAAGTTCACTTGAACAGTATTCTGTGTATTTATGGAGAAGGTAAATAATATTAAAACAATAATAAACAGTTTAACTGCTATGAAACTATGGCAGTAGCCCAGGCATATGAACAGAGACAGATTTTCATTAGAGCTGACAGCTTTTACACCAAGTTTCTATCCCACTCATTTTAAGAGAGCCAAGCAATAAATAACCTGGAAAACAATGAGATAATGGAAATGTCAAGAGGTGCTAAGCTGTAGTGATGCTACTGTTTTCTTTAAAATATTTGCCATCCCTAAGCACAATAAAGAATCGAAATGTTTCCCTGTAAAACTAGTTCCAGCTAAACATTTATAGTTTTAAAAAGTCAGATTAATTAATACAATTAAGTGCATTAAGAATAAATACCCTTGCAGTCTCAAAAGGCACAGTCTAGTCTTGTATTGCTTGCCTAATCCGAGCTCTGGAATGGCAGGCAATAGAAAGCAGGCAACAGAGGGCAGGGTCCTTGCCCCGAGTGATGTGCCCTTACTTACATGAGTAATCTTACACCAATGTTAGTAGGTGCATTGACTTCAAGTCTGATAGACTGTTCAAGTGAGTAACATTTTGTAGGATCAAGCCCTTTATGCCATCACATTTCTTTAACACCTAATAGATTATTTAAACATTCAGGCATGAAGGAGCTTTGAATCAAACACAAAGTCAATAGCACTATTATAATTCAGCCTCAAATCACATTATAATCAATGGGGTTTTGCATCCTATAATAAATCTGGTAAGCATATCAAATACATAATAGGGAAACACTCGCTCCAACAGTGGATGGGTTCAATCTGTCACAGATGCAGATGCAGTATGCTAAAATTTAGTATATTAATCAAATATCTAATACGAAAGTTTAGAAGGAAAAATATATCATATAATGCCATTTTGAAGAGTGTGCACAGGTGCATCCCTTCTTACATTTTGAAACAAAGAGTTGAGAGCTTCACATTCAGCAGTAATATCTCCATATTAATTGCATCATTGTACTTTCAAAGGCAAAACAATATATTAAACAAAGTAGACACAGCTATGTTACCTGTCTAGAGCAAAGGAGTACTTCTTGGTGTCCCTTTCACTCACAAGGCAAGTTCTTTCAAGACCCTTTGTGGAGGCCATGATGAAGACTCTTTCTGAAACGTTCCTTCACTTTTTGAAGCCGACAAGGGTAACAATGCTCTCAGAATTAAATTCTCTGGCACAGGTTTAAAAAAAAACCAACAATGGTCTTTTTGATCACTTCACTACAAAGGAAGCTGCCTTCTTACTGGTAGTGGTATCACTAACTTGCCTAATTGTAACTTTCTGGGTTTAGTAGCTAGTTAGTTTTTCAGATGATCTGATGTGATCCTCTTTTATCACACAATAAAGAGCCAACCACTGTGCTTTAGGTTGCTGACTCAAAGCACATGTAAACACACACACACACACACACACACACACACACACACACACACACACACACACACACACACACACACACACACACACACAGAGGTGATTAGAACAAGCTGGTTTGCCTGAAACAGTCAAACTACTGTTTCCCTCTCTGCCTCCTTAGCCCCTGCTTGGCACAAGTATTCTTAATCAAAATGACCACTGTAAAGATTTATTCTTTCCCCTTCTCTGCTACAAATACTCCAAGAAAGGAAATGGAAGAAGGATTAGTAATAAATGCAGTTAAATTGAAAGAGTTGATTGAACGGTTTAATTGAACTTAATTTCAGTTCTGTGGAAGGAAAGAAAGAAAGAATCTGAGCTGCTCCTTCTGAGCAGTGAAGGAGGGTCTGTGCAGAGCATTTTCTACTCCTTTGAGGTCTATGTGAGTTTTGGCATTGACTTCATTGGAACTCAGATTTCACACTCCTTTAAGAGAGACGATTAAGGGGAGTATAAGCTTGCCTAGAAAGCTCAATGCCAGATTTGGCTTTACCCAGTGTGAACCCCAATCTCTATTTAGTTGCCACCAAAAGTGTTGGGTTCTGGGACACTTATGCATGTAAACTCACTTCATGGCAATGTACACCTGAATTCCCTTCCTCCATATTACACAGTTATATATGTGCCAATAGGCCCCAGCTGGAGAGTGAGGTCTCACTGTGCTTGGTACTACCCATATAACATATGTACAAGATAGTCCCCTGCCCCAAAGATCTTCCCTCTTTCCCTGCCTCCTACTTATCTGTAATGCCCCCCTTATTGCAGTACTCAGAAGACAATCAGTGTCAGGGATGTGCCAACATCCCTGGCTACATAATGGATTTTGCTCTAAAAATAAGCAAGATTTTAAAGCATAAAAAAAAGCAGGGGGAGGGGGGAGGACACAAGGTCAGCTCAGGCCTAGATGGTTCACTAGACTAGACCCATTTCTGAAGACAATGGCACATGTGATTTTAAAGTCATATTATATTTTTATAAACTACATATTTTCCCAGTCTGCAGGAGACAGTCAGGAACAATCATTCTCCCTTCCACTCTGCATGAAACACCATGATTGGAAAAGCATAAAGAAAGCTCAGAAAGCAACAAAACTTTTGTATAATATTTTCCACACGTTTCAGAAAAATGTCCATATGCCTAGCGGCATTATTTTCCCTGTGCTTGAAGATTACCAGAATTCTTATTTATTAGTTATATTTCTCTAGTACCTAGTACTGGAGAGTATATATGTCAGCCGTGGACTAGGATTCCATTGTGCTGTAGAAAAAGAGAAAAAAGATAGCCCCTTTCCCAAAGAATTTAGAAGTGAGGCAAGCTGGTTCTTCTTGCAAATCTTTCGGAATCACTATTGCTCTCCTGTCAATGCTTTTGACTAACTGGCTTTGTTCTTTCAGTATGGGAGGTGTTGAAGGAAGGGAAGCAATGATAATATAGATTAAATCAATAAAACAGTATGTTACGAGTGCAAAGAGAAATATTCAAACCAGGAAGGGCAATGTTTACTTTACTTATAGGGGCAGGGGTAATTATTTCCGTAAGATGTTGCCCTTATTCAATGGGCAGTTTGTCTCAATAGATGTCACCTGGATCTGGCAAAGATCATGTGCAACATCACCCTAGAGGTGATACCTACAGGCCCAGGTTGAAATATGTCATTGGAATATAGTAGAAAAAGTTCTACCACTGTTAGCTGTTGTGCAGAGAAAGGAAGATTTCACATATAGTAAATTCAGACACAAAATTAAAAAAAAAGGTATGTGCTAGAACTTGCCATTTGCAGCCTAATTTCTATGCCCTGAGCTCAGATTCACCTCTGAATCATGCAAATACATGATGTGCAGTGGTATTTTGCGTGTCATGCAAAATCCAAACTAGGCATCTGCTCATTATTCCCAAATATATGTACTGTCAAGCTGACCAAGCATATTCCCAAGAGATGCAAGAGAAGAAATCATAGTAGGCCATGATAGCCCCAAAAGTAGGGAAATGTTCATTTAATGTAGCCATTTCTAGGAAAAAGCCATTATAAAATACTATTATAACTATGTGCTGTGCTAGCTATATATATACAATTGTATGTGTGGTGTTTTATTATTACCAGAGGCACCAAGGGGTATTCATGTGTCATTATAGACAATGGTGTAGTGGCTGTCAATCAAGCATCCTTTCTACATGCTCTGCCAGTCCTACACACCAAAAATGTCCACTCACTAGTCTACTCACTATCAAGGAGTAACATTTTCATAGTCGTAGATTTGTGTGTGGAGGTGGGTGGGGAGGTGGGATGGCAAGGGATTTAAATCTATAACAAGTCTTTCAATTTGGTACTACTTTCAAATCTAAACAGATGACTAGAATCAATATCAAAACATGTCCACTTCGAATTAGAGCTTCTGCTCATTTCTCATAAAAAATACTATCATTGCTGCAGTACTTTTCTATGGTTTTCAAATCACCCTTTTCTTTCAAATGACAAACCCAAATATTTTCCAAGATGATGGATGTTTGGGATCAGGGTTGCCAAGTGGCAGTAAATGTGTTGACTCTCAGTAAAAAAAAACAGGCTAAAAATGGCTGTCAGTCAGGTCCATAAAAAAACTTTAGCCATCAGTAAAAACACTAAGTAGCTGCAGCTTGATTGAAACTGACAGACCACAGCAGTGCCACCTGATGGCCAAATGGAAGCGTAGCATCCTGCAGGGACCATATTCTCTGCCATGTGCTGTTGCTGCTGCTTCCCAGGTTGCCTGTAATACTGTTGGGTTACAGGTAGGCTTCTTCAGGGGTCTGTGCTGGCATGGGGGGAGCAGACCTAGTGGGGTTGAGGCTGGAGGGTTGGGTAGGAGAATCAAGTTAGGAGAATCAGGAGGTGGGGTGACTAGGGGGCCTATGGAGCGTGGGAGGGTGGGGGAGGGCAGCATAATGTAAAACCTTTGCTGCAGTCAAGCATAGTTCCCAACCCAAGAACATTTTTTTAATGCAAACTTTTTACTGATAACAAAAATTTTACTTTTTGAGTATGGTTGATGGTAAACTGCTAAATTTGAACCCAGCCCTTCTAACTGGGGCTTGGCAGTGGGGCAGAGCAGGGCAGAGCAGGGCCTGGCAGAAGAATTACATTTACATTATGTGTATGATAAAACATATATCACTAAAAATATGTGTTGGTAAAAAAGTTTGGCTGTCTGTAAAAAAGCTTGCAGATTGTCAATAAAAACAAATGTTGGGTAGGCAATTCTATCTGGAATATAAACCTGGATCTGATTCTCTGTATTTCACGCTGAGCTCTTCCCTCTGTAAAACTGAACTGAAATTTTGGATCCAAGCACACTACAATCTATTTAAAGTCTATCCTGGAAAGTTACAGATCGAGCCCATTTCTGCTTAAAAGCACTGGAAAGCTTACAACTTTTGTTAGTGAGATAGATGAGTTTCCATCATTTTGCTAAAGGGTTGCAGGCTTCAGATAGATGCTAGCAAAATAAAGCAATAGATCATTCACTCCATTTAATCTAGACCTTTGTTTTCTGTTTATTGTTGTCAGTGCTGACGGTCATGCTTCTTAAAAGATAGGCTGTGAGACATGCTTGAAAGAAATCTCTTCAGAGCTTTTTCAAAGACTGGGGTATTCCTCTTTACACAGAATCCAAAACACATTAAGAGACAGACAGTAGCTGTCTGTGGAATTTCTGCTTCAGAGAAATTATTTAGACCATCTCAATAAATTCATCTCCTGGTTTCAGTAATAATGCATTTTGTTTCTGAGTCTAGATTAAAAATGTCACAAATCCAATCATAGCAGCTCTAATGACCCTAGTCAAGGACATTTCTCCAAATTTGCATCTGACGCAGACATGCGAGACATCACATTGGCTCTTGCAAATGAAAGTCCCTTATCATTATTATCCAAAATCTCTGTCAGTAAAAGAAGCATATCCTTGATCCCATTTCAACTCCAATCAACCTTGCTCTAAAATAAAAAACTTTCATCTTGTCATAATGGGGGAAGGTACTGACAGCATAAATGTACAGTGGGAAATTCAGTGCATCTATTAACTGAAAATGCCAGTAAAGTCGGTCAGTTTTACCAGACATGAGACAACTTACAGATCACCTGCAAGTTTTGGGGGGGGTGTGTATTTTTTTCCTCACTCCACATCAGCAGCTCGAGCAGTTTTGTACTGGATTGGTTCAAGCATGGTGATCAATGCAATTGTGTCATCCAGGTTTGATCATTGTAATTCTCTGTACTCACGATAGGTACAGAATGGCTTCTGAATCCATATGTAGCTCCACTGACTTCAGCTGGCTTCTTCATGTATCTGTCATTAAAGGTTCAGAGTTTAAGGCAGGACAGCTTGATAGCAGAAAGGGGTTACAGTATTATGTGACACTGGAGATACAGAAGCCCAGTGCAAATGGCTGTCAGAAAGAAAGTCATCACCCTGACTTAGTATCAATTTAAAAATCAGTAAAAGAATGGCCATGTTTAATATTTTAAAATACTGAATTTTTAAACATTAACAATTTTTCTTCTGATTTGTAAGCTAGTATTCAAAGAGGATAGAAACTTCTGACAGACTCACATCTGCTCCTATGCTGCCACGGTCATCAATGACATCACACTAGCAAAGCTGCCATCAACAGCAAGCAAGTAAAGACCTATTTTAATTAAAACTAGAGATGAATCTGAATCAGAGTTTGGATCCATAGCCGAGCATCTCAAATGTAGGTTTGCCTTTAAAATGGCACAGATTATTTGCAGCAAGTAACCCATTCTACCCTTCAGCTCAAGGCTGAGAAACTGGTTTGTTTCTGAAACTTCAATCTGACACAGGGATGGTATGCTATTAGAAAAAGGGTGGCCATATACAGACCCTGTGGTTGTTAGTAGACATTAATTCCAGTGCCTTCACCAGCAAACTTTCTTCTACAAAAGGATGCAAAGGAGTCCAGATGCTTGCAAGTATCAGGCTCTTAAGCCTACTGGGGCCAGCAGTAAGCAAGAGATACAATGGGACACACCGATGATGCTAGAGACATGGGTTTGGCTATCATCTCCAACACTTATTTTCTAGGGTGGTGGAGGTCATGTTGCCTATGACACACAACAGCCTACTGCCAGGCATGTTCAAAGCCATGAGGAGGATTTTTTTCAGACGGGTTATCAGTGAGAAAGTCCTGGAGTTTCCCCATCTTCTCAGGTCACCCTTCTTGGGTATCATCACCAGGCTTAATTTACCCCTCTCTTATCACACCATTTTTCTTTTGAGATATTGTTGCATAGTGAAGGCAACTCCCTAATCAAATCATCATCTCCTGCTGTGTTTGGCTCTGCTGCTATGCCATCCATGCCTGACTTTCCATTTTCCTTTGACCTCCTGACTGCTTCCCCAGCAAGATGACCTTTTTGGCTGGATCCAGACATGCAGGCACATGTGGTTTATGGCACCATAAATGTCTTTGTGGTGCCACAAACCACACACCCAGCATGTTAAAATGTGCCCTGCACTGCAAATTTGCGCTGCAGGGGCAAAATTTGCTACAGGGAAATCCCAGTAGTAAAAGATAAAAGCTGTGTAAACAAGCAGCGTGGCACATGCCACAGGATCACGCACTGGCAGACTTAGAGGCTTGGTCTTCCTGGGAGACACTGGCTGCTAGCCAGAGTGTCTCCCCTCCTCTAATTCAAACCCAGCTCCTCCAGCATGCTGGGAGCTGGGAGGAGTGGGGAAATGGCAGTTTCCCCAAAGTGAGGCATCTTGTCCCATACCAAAGCACATGTGCAGGGGTGTGAGCGGGGGCAAAAAGTAGCAACACAGATTTGTGCTGCTACTTTTTTTGCCACTGCAAGCATGCACCCCTGCACGTAGGGATACTCCCTTTGTAGCTATCCTACTCAGACAGGGTACAGTACTGTGAGCACCTCATGATCTTTCAATCCACTGGTAGCAGCATCCAACCCAAATCTTGAGGATATTCTTGTGTTGTTGTCAGTGATGGTGTGAGGCCTAAGCTGGTATTTGTCCTGACCCTACATATTACTCTACGTGCTCCTGTCTTTCAGGAACTATTCATTGCTGTAGCATTTTATTTGAGCCAGTTTACCTTAGCCATGTTGGCTGCCCTCTTAATTTACTGTGAAGCTCCTGGTCTGTCTGCTTTTGCTCATTCAATAGTGTCTTTGGCTTCAGAATTATAATAAGGGCTAGATTTTCAGAAGTGTGCTGACTGATTGCTTCCCATCATGAGCATGCTAAGCCTTTTTGACAGCCTGGCCACTTATTTTGGTGCCTAACTGGGATCATAACTTTTCTCCAAACCCAATTCTGGGATGACATCATTCCCATCTTTGGACAGAGCCTTACAGTCTAGGCTGCTGGCTGAAAGAAAGAGCACAGTTGAAAAATAAATTATAATGTCTTTTCTAAATACTATTGCATCAGCTCTTGTTGCAAAAATATATCAGGAGGGTTTTTTAACCCTGCTCCCCCCTCCACTTTCAAGTGTTACTGCAATTGACTTTTGCTTGTTTTGCTTTTATGATGTCTGGAGTTGATTGGGGAATTAAGCCTATAATTGTATTGCTAACAAGTATTTCTTAGATACATTCATTTTCCCTTTGGGAAACGGATTGTTAAGAAGACTATACATACATTCTGGCAGCAAAAGAAGTAACTGTGACATGTGGCATATAAGTTATTACCTGGATCTTGTTTAAATTGTTTTCTTCTTCTAATAAGATATAGCAACTTTATTCATTAGTCCTTTTATTACAACTCACAGAATACATTTTGTTCTTGTGCTCCTTAAATTCCTAAGTGCATTTGGGCAGTGAAGATACATTTTACAATATATGTTGTGGACAAGCCTGTTAAAGGCACAAGGAGTTTTGAATTATTTCTCAGTGGTGCAAAACTAATTGGCTTTTCCCAGCTATTGCACAAATATTTATTTTCCATTTTATCATCCTTATAATTGCAGTCTGAATTAAGAAAGGACACAGCAACCTGGTCCAATGTACACAGGTAGCATCATGTTTCAAGGCTTCCCAGCAACAAGAGCTCCCCAAGCCTTTCACGCTGTTGTTACTGTTTAAACAGTACCAATTCTTGCTTGCCTGGACTATGCATGTTCTCCATTTGCCAAAATGCTTTTCCATTCACTCAAAACTTCTTGTAAACTTTCCTTTTCAGTAGCACTTAACACCAAAGGCCCCAAAGTGCTCTCAGTCATCCCCGATGTAAATTGAGGAATCTCTCCCCTGAGGCAAATGGAGTGCACAGGACAGCAATAGAGCAGCATTTAGCCCTTATCACATATTCTGCACTTGGCTGCTCAGCCAAGCATCTATAGGGAAAATTCATGATCCAGTTCAAAAAGAGCCATCCAAAGTTGCCTGAGGGGGTGTTAGAGCAGTAGAACTAGAATATTAGTATCTCAAACCAACCCTACTCCAGGACAATGTTAGACACTGTTCGAATTCCTTTATTTCTGTTGTACCTTATCTAACCTCTGATCATTTCCATAAAAACATCTATATAGAGAAACACTTGAAGCCAGAAGGATGATAAGGCAGTGGACCTATGGAAATAATAGCCACGGTTATCATAATTAAAGACTATATTGGAATGCATGTGACTCAAGTGTGAAGAGGCAACACATTTTTTCATTTCCTGACTTTTGAGTGCTTCCTCACTTACTCTTTTATCATATCTCTGTTTTATGTTTAATTTTTAATGGAAAATGCATTTCTTTTTGTGCAATTGCATGTGAGACCACACAAAACACTTCCCTATATTGGATGCAGTGGTCTGAAGCTTATCGACTTCCCATTGACTCTAAGACTTTGGATGAGTCTCCTGCTCCAAAGGAGGCACGCTGTATGCAGTGAATAAGACTGGCACACACACTCTTAAAGATTGTCCGTGTCCCCTATCACATACGCCTCACTCATTTTACTAGTTCTATTCCCCACCCCACTTCTGAGAGGAGGCAGAGGAGGGCTGCTTTATCCTTAGTATTTTGAAAGTCCCTTTACACCTATGGGAAGGCTGCATCTAAACTGAAGTGCAGTTAGGATTTTGCTGCAACTGCTGTCAGGTTTTACAAAGACCCTTCACTCCTGAGTCAATGAGGTCAATAGCTATGGACCAGCTACTAGATTACATTGCCTGCTTTTACTTTTCTAACCTTACCTCTGAAAAATTTCACAGCCACATTGGGAAGCTTTGTTCAGAGAAGGAAAGGTGATTTCTGAAGCAGTTGGGAGAGGTTTGAATATCAAGAGCAGGATTTGCAATTTGATCCAAGCTTTGGTGGGTAACTAGTGCAGTGACTACAGTACCTAAGTGATACTCTGTACCAGACGAGATTTTAGTAGTTCAGAATTCATTTCGAAGTACAGCATGTTACATTTAAAGCTTGGAGGTCACCAACACAGTATTACCAACTGCAAGCATTCTAGAAAAATGAGATTTTATGAATTCTCATGCTTTTGAACCAAACAAGACATTTGGTTTTAATTGTTTGCTTTTCACTTCCTAAGTTTTTAGAATGCACTCAAATCACATTTCTCAGCTTTTCTCTGGACTCATGAATGCTAGGAACTAGTTTTTTAAATGAAAGCTGGAGCTTTGCGAAAGACACCATGGAGAACAAAGTATGACAGCAATATGAATGTCTGCATTAATGCATTAGGGTCAGCAGCTCATAAGATGGGATTCAGTCATCTAGCCAGACAAGGGTGAGGTCTGCTGTTGCAGCTAACTAGACATTTAAAATTAAAGAGCAGTCTAGGACAACCATACGGTATGAATAACATGTGCCTAGTTCACCTATCTTTCCTGCAGGTGGTGTGGCTACTTTCAGAGGCCTTTGGTGTCTAAACAGATTTCTTCTATGGCTGCATAAAAGAAATTGTATATTGTCAACTGAAGCTCAAAGATTCTGAAAACAGTTAAATGGCTTCCAGTTTAGCAAAGCAACATACACAATGTAAGTTTTAATTTTACTGGCATCTTTCAGATCCTTATACCTCAGAGCTGCCTACTGTATGCCTGTTTCTTGTCTGAAATCTCTGGATGCCCTTTATATGGTGCATATACAGCATCTGGAAATTAAATGAAGAGTTAAATAATGGCTTTCTTGTGTATGGGGCATAGTAAAAATAATGCAGTGAGTTTTTATAACTTTTTAATATAATAATACTAAAGAGACTGAATACTGGTTTTATGATATAAGATTTTCAGATTGCTCCCAAGTCAGCAACAAGCTATTCATAATCCTTTATTATAGTGTTGTCGTGATGACTGTAATCAAGTCCCTGGGCTATCCGATGAGACTGTGAATAGTGTGATGCTGGTAAATACTGATAAGTTTCTATTTAATATGACATTTAAAGAGTCTATCTCTTGTTCTTTATCATATTAAAAGTGTGTTGGCAAATTTGGTTCCGGGTTCCTGTTTTTAATGTATTAAATGTTCTGTAGGTATCTTTCTGGTATTGTTATTTAAGTTAATTTAGTAAAATGCAAGTTGATGTCTCCATTATAAAAATCTTCCCCTTACTAATAAAAGATATCACATTTACCCAAAAAGCCTCGTTCTCCCAACCAAGAAATGTTCAAGCCTAGACTTCAAGAGAAATAATTTCAATCTGAAATCTGGCAAAGGGCTCTTTACAGAGTAACACATTTGTTGTTACAAAAGTTGGTAATAACTTCCCATTGTCTATATGTACTATATAAATTTGATTTGAACACTCACCTTAATCCTTGGCTTTCTAGCTATGTATGAATTTCACTAAATCCAGACAAGAAATTTTCATCCCTCTTTGGGTGCATCTCTACTAGTGGGAATGTGCATTTCTCTGGGAACAAACAGCAGTGACACAATATGTGCCACTGCTACTTGTCCCTGGGGAAGGCCCATGCATGTGCGTTCTGGCATGCAGCACGTTGCCCCGGGTAGGGTAGGGGAGGCTGGGTCTAGCACCTGGGCTGGCCCCAGAAGCCTTACCTGGGGTTCTAGGGGCCTCCAGGGCCTGCAGCCATGGTGATCCTGCAACAGGGAGCCTAGCTGGTAGCCAGAGTGTGGCTCTGGCTAGCCAGGTTCTGGTTTCAGGAGTTGCATGTTGCTGCCACATGTGCCACCCTGCTTTTTTGGGTACTGTTTTTTTTTTTACACTGGGATCTCTTAGTATCAAACCCACTTCTGCACTTCAAATTAGCAGTGTGGGGACTGCCTGCATGTGCAGCATATGCCATGTGTGGGACTGCAGATGGCTCTGTATAACCATATACCACGTGTTCCTGCTGACAATAGTGAACACTGGGCTCAATAAACACAATATACATGCATGAGAAGAACCAGGCAAATCTTACTGTGGAGCAGTAGGCAACCTCTGAACACTGTTTGGCTGGCTTTAACCACCTGACAACTTACCCGAGGGTCCAGCTCCAATTTTCAACTTCCTCTGTCTCCTAATTTAAAAAGCATCGTTAAGTTACAAATTTTATCACTATTCTGACGTGCCTCAACTACCACCACAATCTGTAGGCCCCAGACGCAGAAACAGGCCTTGTCTGTGGATGTCCACACACACACAGGCATACATACACTCACGTTCCAACTTGGACTGAATTTGTATAGCATACAAGTTTAAAAATGTAAAAATATCCAGTTAGAGGGGCCACTGATGCATCCCCATAACACTGGACAGCCCCTTGGTGAGGGGCGGCCCCCCCACCCTTGGCCAGTGAGCTGTAAGGGGTGGGTCTGCTGCCTCCTAAGCCAGCAGCAGGTGGGGCCACCAAGCCCCTTGTCCAATCCACAGCAAGGGGCAGGGCCACCACCTCTCTCCCTCCCCCTGGTTGTCTTGGAACCCATCTCCTCATAGCTATGCACCACCCTACCTCTAAGCACAGCCAAAAGCATCATGAGGAGAAATGATTGATATGTATTTCCACCAATCAACTGAAACACAGGACTTGTTACTGTTGTTTCTCATTCAGGAATGACAAAAGGTTTAAAAACATGATGGTGCAGTATAAAGCAGGACCAATGGCCACCCTATATCCAGTTCATTAGTTCCTAAAAGGGAACCATTGTCTGCTAGTTTGAGAAAAGTCAGCTGTCTCACATGGGGCTAGATTTCAGGTATATGCAGTTCCAGTTCATCTCCAAATTCACCCCCCAGTTAGTTTTCTCTTTAACCCCCTGCCTCTTCTTTTTAGTGAGGCCTGTTGATGGAGTATCATCCCTTGGATAACTGCCTTTACACCTCTAAAAATGAGGCCAGAGTTCATGTAGATGGAAAGTACAAGTTTAGGTACCTTCCTGGGAGGAAGAAAAACTTTGGAAACTCTCTACAAATTAACCCCCATTTCCTATCCCAGATTCAAGGTCGAGGCATACAGGCTACTTGTGAGAACATTTATCTTCAGAGAGCCAAGTTCTGATTGAAATAAAGTAAAGTACCCAAGGAGTAGACCTCATCTTTTTCATTTGCACCTATGCATGCGAAGGTGGGAGAAATTTGAATATGTATCTGCAAATGTCAGATACAGAAGGATTTCCACATATGCTCTCAGACAGATCCCAATCACTCCTGTGAGGTGTTTTTGCAGGGTGGATTATCTGATGCAAAAGCATCGTAACTAATATGGTTCGAAAAATTCCAAGTATTTCTTGAGGGAGACTTAAAAACAATCCTGTGAAATTTTCCAGTTTTTTTGGTCAAGAATATCAAACAAAAAAACCCATTTTTATTTTACAAAAAAGCTTTGAGTTTCCATTTTCTTGGAAAAAAATAGAATCTTTTGATGAGAAGGAAAATTTTCTGTGAAAAAATATGGTTTTGCCTTAGTACTATTTTCCATTGAAAAAAATTGTTAAAAAAATTAACCAGCTCTAGTCACATCATCCACCCACCAAACTGTGATGATCTTTGGTATAGCCGCTCTTGATCAGCACTCAGTAGCACACAGTAGTTTAAGACAGGAATTGAAACAATAGTAGATTCAGATAGCAACACAGTTCTGGAAGGGAAGGCGTCTTACGTCATAGAAGATAGACCATGGCTGTGGTGTAACTTCCACTTGAATGTCTTAGTCTTTATTGCTTCATGCCTCATGAATGTATTTGGATTTGTAATAGTGTAAATAAGGCTAAGAAGTTTAGAGTGTCATCCAGCGACAGTATATTAGTTCTATTAGCAAATAAGGCGGCTATAGGAAAGGGCCGTGTATAGTGCATTCGGAGGAAAAACGTCTGCAATTAAAATATTTGTTGTGCTTGAATATGGAATTTATAGAGGAACATGTATAAGATATCATTTTCCTAATACCCAACCTGCAGTAGTTTTACACTGCTATAAACTTTCACGTGCAATGAAAGATGATTTATCTGATCTATATAATACAGTTCGAATGTGCTGTGATAAAAATGAGCTATTGATCTCAGAAGATTCTAATTTAGATTAGTTCACTTAAAAGAGTAATAAACCAAAACTCTGAGCAGCTCACATTTTGAATGACTTGTCCAAGAATTAAAAAAAACTCAGCAGCCTGAGCAAGCAATAACTTTCGCACTAGCAACGGCTGGAGTCCCACATTTTTGCTAAGCCAAGCTTTTCTGCATAGTTCAGACAAGTGTTTGCAGAACAGCTATTTGTATTTATTTGAATTACAAAAGAACAAGATGCCCCTGTTAGCTCATCATCTTAGGAAGCACAGAAAACATAGTATAAAATGGTCTCTATTATTTTACAATCTAACTTTAATTGTGGATTACAAGCAAAGTGAAAGACGTGTACGCAAAATGAAAAATCAACAGCATGCAATAATTGCCATTCCCAAACTGAAGGGTTCCAAATCCAGCTACTGGCACAAACTAAATATGGCTAAGCATTGGTGACATCGTGTTGGCCTAAAACAGAAAAGAACAAGTCTGCTATAAGACAGGGCGGCATGTACCATTGTGATTAATACAGACTGCCCCCCTTTAACAGTCCATGGTTGAGTGCAGTAGAAATGACAGCAGAATTGGTTTATGAAGAGATAAAGGATAGGATCTGGAGGGACCCAAAGGAAAATCATGCAACTCTGAGGGTCATAGATGATTCTGTGGATCCCTGGTGTGGATGAAGCTGTAGCGGTATACAATGCTATAAGCTATTCCCAGAGATGCTCAACCTTGTGGCCGCACAGGCCAGATGAGTGGCACAAGGCTAGTCAGCAGGCTAAATCCCTTATGGATTTGGGCTCTGTGCACCCAGATTGGGTTCCATGCCCCTGATTGGGCCCCATACCCCTCTGGCCTAGCCCTGCATGACCAGATCAGGCCCTGTACCTCCTCAGCCCAGATCCATGTGCCTGGATATGGATATTTGCTGCCACACTCCCTCATTGCCAATTTCTTGGATCCATGGAGTTCCATGGGCCAAGTGAAATGGCCCTATGGGCTAAGGCTTGATCACCTCTGGCTTATTTCTATTATTTATCAGAGCCAAAATTTTCAGAAATGACTAGTGACTTTTTAGTGCCTAACCTGAAATGCCTGATTTTTTTTTAACATAAATAGAATTAATTTGATAAAGGCAGGTTAAAAGTACTGTGCTTAGGAAGAAACAAACTAGTGCACAAAACAAATGGGAAGAAATGGCTAGGCTGCAGTACTGCAGAGGAGAATTTGGGTTTGCAAAGGACCTCCAGCTAGACATATGTCAAGAGTGTAATACTGATACAAAAAAAGCTAATAGCATACTGAACTGTATTATCAGAAGTGTCATGTGCAAGTCATGGGAAGTGATTCTTCCACTTTATTCCACTATTCATCTTTAGTCCACTCTATTGCCTTTCTCAGCAGTAGCCCCATCCCCAGTCCCTTTCCTTTCTATTTAAAACACTTTCTTCATGAAGTCCATTCATAACATTTAATGAAGTAGACTGTTGTCTACTAAAGCCTCTGAAACAGTTAGTCTCTCAGGGCACCTATAGACGTGCAGCGAGGCTGCTCCAAAGTGCTGTCATTACGGTTTAATTAGAGCAGTTCTTAGCATTGATGAGGCCTTACCTGGAGTACTGTATCCAGTATTGGGCACTGCACTTCAAGAGAGGTGGGCAATTGGAAAGAATCCAGCAAAGAACAAAAATTATTAGAGGTCTATGAAGCATATGAAGAAAAGTTGGAATAACTGGAAAATAGATGGAGTGGGGATTCAATAGCAGTCTTCAAATACAAAACAATTTTTAGAGAAAGGATGAAAATTAGTTGTTTTCCATGTCCACAGAAAACTGGGTAGGAAAAGCAGCAATGACCTTACACCGCAACACAGGACATTTGTACCAGATGGTAGGAAGAACTATCTGAGAGTAGTTGAGCACTGAACCAGGTAACTGAGAGGGGTGGGATCTTCATGACTGGAAACTCTGAAATACAGGTTATACCACTATTTATTCAATGACTTAGATGACGCATGCAACTGCTTTGAGCAAAGGTCTGAACTACACGACCTCCTGGGGTCCCTGTCAGCTTTAGCATTCTAAATGACTCAAGCATTTAATTGAATATATGAAAATACTATCAGGAGGCTATATAACTGGCTGAAAAATTATATACAGAGAAGAGATATCATCAAAAAGTCACTGTCAAATTCGGTGTATCTACATGTGCCCCTGACTGTGCATTTGGTACTGCACAGTCGTTTTGTACTTGCTAAAGCTGTGTACTGTGCAGTCCTAGTATTAGTACTGTGCAGTCCTGCCAGTGCATGGTTATTTTTAGACGTTACATTGCCATAGTGATGAGCCACAGTGACGTAGCTCGTTACTATGGTGACATAGCCTTGGCATCACGGTTTGTGCCTGTCATTGCTACATTGCTGTAGTGGCTCATGTAGACACACCCAGGATGTGGGAAGGGTATATCAAATGGGGTGTCACACGGGTCTGTGCTTCATCCAGTACCATTCAATATTTTCATTACTGACTTGGATGATGGAATACATAGTACCCTTTTAGAGTCTGCAGATCACAGCAAGTTGTAAGAAGCTGCATACATGCTGGCATCCAACATTTTCTGGATGATAGGAGAAATAGCCTGGAATCAGAAGCATGAAATTCAATAGAGACAAGTGTAAAGAAACTGAAGGGAAAGGAGAACAGATACAAAGTCGGGATAACAGAGCAGGGAGAAGAACTGTGGAAAAAGATTCAGGGGTTATAGCAGATCATATTCTGAATAGAAGTCTACCACTTGATGCTGTCACAAAAAGAAGCAAATCTTATTCTGGGCATCAAAATGTGTGTCACATGCTGGACAACAGAGGAGATAATTATTCCTCTCTATTCAGCACTGATGAGGCCTAGCCTGGAATATAGTATCCAGTCTGGGCACCACACTAAAATAGATGTAGACAAATTGGAAGAAGTCCAGGGAAGAGTAACAAGAATTCTAAGTCTTAGAAACACAGCGTATCAGGAAAGATGAAATAAAAGGCTTTGTTTAGTCTAGGAAAAGAGAATAGTGAAGGCTGAAGTATTACAAAGGTTTTTATATAGAGCATGGTGATCAGTTGTTCTCTTTGTCTACCTAGTATGGGGCAAGAAACAATTAGCTTCATTTGCAGCAAGGGAGATTTAGATTGGATGGCAGGAAAACTTTCCAAGTATAAGAACCATTAAGCACTGGAACTGGCTGCCTACAGAGATTGTGGAATATCCAGCACTGGAAGCTTTTAAAAACATGCATCAGGCATGGTCTAGGTATAGATCATCTTGCCTCAGAATAGACAGCTGGACTTGATGGTGGCTTGAGTTTCCTTCGTTCCAGTTCTGTGTTTCTATGATTCTGTGACATTTATTAGTCTTGCTAAAAGGGCCTTTCGTAACTTGCTTTGCTCTGCACTGACCTCCCTCAGAGATACGATCAACCAAAGGCTGCATAGAACCTGACAATATTTCAGGAGAGAGAAAATGAGGTTATGAGACCTTTAAGGAAAGCTGTTCATAAGTAAAGTAGCTGCCACAGAGCATCTCCAGGGAAGTTGTATCAAGATCAATTATTAAAATGGCAAAAATAAACGATCAGTCTAACATGTAAGTAAAATGGTAGCTGCCAAGTTCATAGTCCCACAGGTTATTCCATATCAAGGAAAGTTACCAGCTTTCATAACACAAAGAAAAATGAGTGTGAAACCTCAAGGAATAACATTTTTAAAAGCACTTAAGTGACTGAGGGTACAATTTTACTACAATGGAGAATCTACACATGCCTATTAAAGCCCTTAAACAAACTCTGGATTTTATTTGAGCTGGGCATGTGCCTGAGATCACAGCATGTTGAGTCAGGGTGAAGCAGTCCAAGAGTCAGCCAGTCCCTCAGCTCAACAAGCCGGAGAGGGACCACGTGGGGCATGAGGGTGCTTCAGTGTGGGGCTGGCTGGCAGGCAGCTAGCTGAGGCAGCATCTACACTTCCGCTGCCGCGGAGTAATTTAGTTTACTGCTGCCTAACAGAGGTGCATGTGTAGATGCAAGATACTGCACAGCTAATTAGTCAACTGCATGGTAAACATCTTGTATAGCTGCACCCAATGATCCTAAAACCCAAGAAACAAGTCCCACCTTTGCACTGGTGTGGCACATCGTGAAGAATTGTGACGTGCGCACTTTTTGTAGCTTGTCCAAGATCTCAGTGTTTCTGAGAATAACGCTGGGCACCCACTGAAGTACTTCAAGAGTTATTGTACATGCATGCAGTATATGCAGGGCAGGGATTGTTTCTTACTGGTGATCTGAGGATTCCCAAAGAAAAGGTGTAGACATACCCTAGAAGGCCTAAAGGCCACAGAAGTATTGAGGCACCCGATTACCACTTTAGGGGCTAAGTATAAATTTTAGACCCCCAAACCCACTCTCAACCACCACACCCTAGAA
Source organism: Crocodylus porosus (assembly GCF_001723895.1). Lineage (NCBI taxonomy): Eukaryota > Metazoa > Chordata > Crocodylia > Crocodylidae > Crocodylus > Crocodylus porosus. The sequence goes on along the minus strand of NW_017728886.1, from coordinate 247,969,473 downwards.
TTACCTGAATTTTTTCTACTGATGTACATCTGCTGCTTCTGGAACGGTGTAGAATTGACTAAATGTGGATGAGTACTGAATGGCTTGGCACTGTTCCATGCCAAAGCCGCACAGGATTCACATTCTAAAGGTTCTCCATCTATTTTACCTGTCATACCCCACTTGATAGGTGTTTTCAGAGCATGTCAGGCCCCACGTAAGATGCCAGAGGAGGTAGAAGTACTAGTATCCCCATAAACCTCAGCAATTAGTGGGTTTATCTTGGGTATGGGCAACTAGCTTTAAGTCTACCAGAAAGGATTTCCCAGAAGGGCACTCTAATCACCAAAACATCCTGTCCTGAGGTGAAGCAATCTCTCCTACTCAAGCTGTTCCACTTTGTATAAAGTAATTAAATAGTCATTGGTGCAGCATCTGGAACTCAGGATCAGAGGAGAAAAATCTTGCCAATGAGACCCTGGCTTCATTCTCTTTTGCATCAGCCAGAAAAGCTGCTCCTATACAAAAGAGGCATGATTTACCTTGGTGAAGGGTGTGGCCATTACCATTCATAGTCTCACTGCCCACAGAAGCATTGTACCTGCCTCTGTGGTAAGCCACAATACATACTGTATCTTAAAAAGCACAGTAGAGCCTGAAGTAGCTGAGCAAGCTAATCATGGTGTTATTTCCTTATTAGATTCCAGGATGGTGCTGTTACTATTAAATCCCTTCCTTAAAAGAATTCTTCCTTTGTGACTTCAGTCTGTGTCATTATAGAAATGAAGCTCTTTCTTAAAAGCTTAGCTTGTTAGACAAAATTAAGAAGTGTATAAGCTTGATGAGATAGCAATTTTTTCAACTTAATAACAGCATGCCTAGACTAGACAATAATAAAGATAGTATAGTTTAAATGACTGTTTCAGAGTTGGCTGATAAAGGACTGTTCATCTTGCACATGTAAAGTAAACTTCCTAATCCAAATAGGACACTGGATCTTTCAAATATAAAGGCCTGCCTGTGTTTTACAAATATGCAATTTATATGCAGTTCTCACACTGCTTGAAGGAACTGTACATCCCACCCAACCCTGAAGGAGCCATTCATACTGCTGCTGATCTTGACACTTTCTTCAATATTTACCTGCATATTTAACAAAATATACTTACAATATTTTAGATCCCATTTTGCACCCTCTCCCACTAGTCTGTATTTATGAGACATAGAGCACAATCCTCTGTATTTTTATCTATGCAACTTGGTAAAAACTGACTGTTTTAGAGATTCTAAACCTGGGACCTAGTCAGAGGGCATACCCACCCTTCCAGTCTGCTGCTAGCTATAATAGGGGTCCTTGCCAGACTGGAGAAGCAGGAGGTCAGCTATTGAAAAGAGAGCTTCAATCTGGGAAAGTCTTGAGAATCAAAGACCACCGCAAGGCTACACTTTGAAGAAAAAAAACCCGCTGTTGGTTTTCTCTCTGCCTCTTTAGATACCTACACACCTTTGAATCTGCCTCTGGATGCTTGACTCTGGTCTTTCTTATACCAATATGAGGTATTCAGTGGAGTGGTATTGCTGTAAAATTTGTGAAGATAAAATCAGACTTATATAAACACTCCTCTCAATAGAAAGAGACCAAAACCAAGTGCTGATATCAAAGGACACCTTTCTACATGCTCCGGGGTGGGGGTGGCACTCTGAGAGTCGCTCTAATTAAAGCACCGCCGTGTCTTGTGTATCAGCGTCTCCATGCTTAAAAATCGTGGCAGAGGCACTTGAACTAAAGCTCTTTTGACAAGCTGTATATGAGGTGCTCCCACGACCATTTTTCCTAACCAGGAACCTTTAATAACCAGAGATCAGACTAAACAGCAATTATGACTTTATTCAGGCCAGCTCTGTTTTATATGGATGTAGCTTGTTGACCCTAGTTTGTACTGACCCACAGAATAAGAGTGCATCAGACCCACTCTATTTTCCTAACAGCTCATATGCTAACACTCACCGCTTATCTTGAGTGATGAAATCTCAAGGATTTTCATCTCAGCTATATGCTCTTAGCAGCAGTTTCCTCATCTGTTAAGGCAGATCATAATGCTCACCTTCTTTGTAAATTGCTTTGAAATCTGCTAATGAAAAGGGCAATTTAAGGGCTACGTATGATTCTAAAACCCATTCAAATACAGGAAACACAGAAGTTGCCATATTGAACCAGATCATTTTTCAATCTGTCTAAATGCCTACCAACAGATGCATCTTACACAGAGGTGGCCAAAAGGTTCAAATTTCATTTTTTCAAGAAAAAATGAAGGGTGGAGTTTTGCAGCATTTCATGAAAAAAATTACCTTGTTTCAGATATCTTTATGTGTGCCCAATACAGAAATGAAGTGATGAATGAGTCCCCCCTACCCACTGTCACGGCATGGCCCCTCCACTGCTGCTGTCAGGATCCCTAGCTTCAGTGTGCTGCTACCACCTCTATGCCAGGGTTGGGTTGTGCCCAGTAGAAGCATGTGGAAGGGGCACATTTAAAGAGTGGGACTTCCAATACCATAGTGGAAGCAATTATAAGCATACCCTCATACTTTACATTTTTGAATCTCTCACTCTTTGTTCACACCAAACACAGTGCAGGAGTTTTGTAAACTTAAAGGTAAAAATGCTAATGTTATTATTCACTTGACAAAAGCAATCATGGCACTTAACATAAGTATGATAACTCTGAAAAGAGAAACATTAACCCTGAATGTCATTTGTATTTCCAGATTTCAGTATTATAAGCAGTTCACATAGGAAGAATACATTCAGAAATACGCAGCCTCTTTTTCATTGTACAAGCAATTGATCAGCAATTTCAGGCTGAATTTCTGAATCATCACCATTTTGGAATGGGTCCTAGTGGGAGGTGATTCAAACTCCTTAAAAGCTTATTTAAACATAATTTAAATGCAATTGGTAAATAGCCCACTCTGCTCCCTGCAGCTTACACCTGCTTGCACTTGTGGCATACACTACAGAACTACTCTGTGATGAGTTCTGCTATATATTATCAAGAGCAGCTATGCACTGCTCCCTCATTATAGGACAAATAACACTCTGGCTTACAAAGTTCAACACAGATGAAGCCAGTGGGGTTGCACAGGTGTGAAAAGAGATTTAAGCAGTCTATCTGCTCTCCCTCCATTGTTGAGCAAATTAGAGATAGCCAAGGGAACATAGACAAGAATATGTGGTTTATCAGCTATTAACTTAAGGACTTTTTCTCACCTCACACAGAGGAACTGTGTGCTCCTTGAAGATGCCTTGTCCACACTGCAATGGATTTTGAGAACTTTGCTCAAGCTGACTGTGCCAGTTCACTGGCATCTGGATTCCTGATGTTTTTTTACACTCCTGCAATTTTTACTGTTATGCTTATCATCTGCCTTGTTATTTATCATTCTCTCAGATCCAAAAATGCCTAATTTTATCCTAATTGCTGCTAATGTCTTTTTGGGCACCTATACATGATCACAGAGTCTGCTAGAGCATGGCAACTGCCACGCTACAGCTGCTTTCTGTGTCTTCTATAGCAGCATCCCCGTGCTTAAAAGTGGTGGTGGGGGCGCTTTATCTAAAGCTCATTGAAAAAACTTTAGTTCAAGTGCCCCTGCTACCATTTTTAAGTGTGGGGACACTGATACATGAGACACAGTGGTGCTTTAATTAGAGTGACTCTCGGAGCACCACCCTCCACCCCAGAGCATGTGTAAAAGTGCTGTTTGATATCAGCTCTTGGTTTTGGTCTCTTTCTATTGAGAGGAGTGTTTATATAAAAGGCCTTACACACACAGTTATCTTCAGGACCTTATTCTGATTTTATGTTCACAAATTTTACAGCAATACAGCTTGTGGATAACAAGTCACAATTTGAAACTGGGCAGGTCACTATTTCCCCTTTCCCGATCTGGAAAAATCTTTGAGATTTCAATCATTTCCCCATTTCACACCAACACAAAGTGAAACCCTTGAAACGTTTGTCTTGAGAGATGATAGAAGCCTACTTTCTCCAGTGAACAGGATATTCAGCTGGGATGGGGAAAACCCAGGTTTAAATCCTAATCTAAAAACCAGGGAACTTGAACCTGAGTCTCCCATATCAAAGGTGAAGACCCTAGCTAGTGGTTATTCTGGGATTACCTGTTTTTACCACATGCATACACCCCCACACCTCCATGTCAACAAGCCCCCCTCCTTCATCAAAATTTCATCTTGGTTTTGAGAAACCCAAAAATGTCATCAAAACCAACCCTTTCCCATTAAAGGTTTGGGGTTTCAAATAAATCAGCATTTCCCAACATAAACTGTTTAGTCCAAAAATGTCTAATCAGTTAGAACCCCCCCCAAAACATTATTTAAAACGTTCCTATAAAAAAAGCATAGTCTGAGTTCCCCTCACAACTCTGAGAACAAGTGGCTGGTATGTTTGTATCCACCCTGAATTCAGAGGCATTTAGGTTAGGTACAGACATTCAAAAAGCCTGAGGCAGAATTGATCTAAATTATGCAGTTTTCTGTAAATGGTGTAGTTTAGATTGGTAACAAACAGAACCCACATCTGCCGTTTGGTGTTGGGGGGGGGAAGGGAGGGTTGCAAATCTGACACTGGATTCTGCCATTTTTAAACTAGTCTATGTGTGCCAAACTTCTGCTGTCTTATGGCTATAGACTGGTCTGGTGTGCAGAGCTTCTGTTCTCTTATGGGTATAGGTCAGTTTCTGATCACTTACACTGGCCCTAAAGACACAAGACCCTGACAATGACTGTATCTTAATTGTAGGTCACATTTAATGTCTAATTGATAAATAAATTATAACTTGTTGATGTGAGAGAGTAGACAAAGGGAATCTCAGGTGTTCAACAAAAAAATAGTTTGTTCATTCCTGGACATGTCTACACATGCAATTAATGTGAAGCAATAAACTCTGGTGCTTGTTACACTGGAGTTTATTGCTTTTGGGTACACCATTTATACATGCGCCTGGGACCACAGCATGTTGAGCTCAGTTGCAGCAGGTCCAGCTGGCAGGGGGCCTCAAGGGTCAGCCTACCAGCCTGGGGCTGCTCCTCCTTGGCTCAACGTTGTGTGGAGGGGCTGGCTGGGGTATGGGGGTACTTCAGTGTGGGGACCTGCTGGCAGAAGTAAAAAACTCATCATCCAGATGGTACTAGTGTTTACACATATTACCCTGTTGAGGAGTTTATTAGTTTACTCCAGCCTAATAGTCTTGCACGTACAGATGCTGAGACATTTACTGAAGAACTAATTAGTCAACTCTACAGTAAACATCTTGGGTAGACGCGCCTACTCTGGCTTCCCATCATGTACATCATTTTCTGGTGATGTATTTGCATGTCTGTTACATGCTTATAATATATGTCAGTTATTATTAAACCTTTCATAAAAGCAAACTTGACACAAACTGCAACCAACTTTCACGACCACATGAACTTCATGTTAAACCTTTGCCACTCCAATGACTTTACTGGGGCTTCATGGGATTAAAGTAAAGGCAGAAAGGGGTCTGTTTTATCTAAAGCCACTGCTTGTCAGGTTACTGGCTTACAATTTTTAAGAGCATCTTATTTCTGACAGGACTGAGTTTCAAAGGACAGCCCTCCCACTACTGGTCAACAATATAATTGCTTTTGAAAGGTGGCTGTCACAGGAGGTCATTGTTTGAGGGACATGGGAGCTCTCAGGCAGCCAGAATCATTGAGTACCCTAACTACTAGAAAAGACATCTCCATTTGGGCTCTGCACTATGAGAAGGCAATCTAGAAATAGAGCAAAAAGATAATTTGCTTACAACAACTCTTACGCTGTGCACACAGGATACTAAATTGTGTACTACTTTTTTTTCTTTTTTAAGTGTGTGACTAGTCATAAAGCAATTTGTCATATCACAGATGTATAGTAAGTATGGGCAAATTTATTCTAGATAGGATGAGTGAAGTCTGTTGACAAGTCAGAAATGGAAAGAGTTGATTTTTTGCAACTGTAACTTTTAGAGCAAATAATACTTAAGAGTAGGAAAAGAGCAATGCTACTTAATGATATTTCACACTCTTATTAAACTTGATGTTGAATAGGAACATTAACCTTAAAGAACTTTCCATTTCCTTCAAAGAATAGCATTCTTTCCTAGCAAACATGCAAGTCCAACTCAGTGAACAGTAGGAGAAAGGATGTGGTTTTGGCATCCATAATTAAGACTACATTATTTGATTTTTTAAAGTATCTTGAGACAGTTTTAATCAGTTTCCACATACTCCACACCTTTGTTTTATGAAGAATTTTAATTTAAATTTCAAAATATTTCCTCCTGAGAGGAATAAGAGCCAACTTCCCTCAGATTTTCCAGCTGTGTATATTTTGTACTTTGGTATTTAATTAAATACAGAGTCAGATGACATCTGGTTTTTCATGTTGTGTTTAATGTTTTAATGCTCGCTTTAACAAGGACAATTGTAGTGGCTTGGCAAGGAGATGTTGTCAATAAAAAACCTGTTTATTTTGTGTATCAGAAACTGTAAAGAACATTTCTTACTATAATGATGTTCAGAAACATAGTTGCAAAGCAACCTCATGCCATCCTGTTTCCACGGTCTCTGTCACCTTGAGATTTATCATACTAGAAGTTACCATTGTAAAACACATCAAGGTTGTTTCATTCCAACCCCTGCCCCAGACAAAATGCATAGCAAGGGGAACAGAGTTGTTTAGAAGAGAATAAGACATGAGAAGAAGGGTTTTGAATGTTTATTTCAAAGATATGCTGCCAACCAAAGAATCCAATGGAAGTCATGCCTGACTGAAACAGAAGGGCGTAAGCAGGCTTGTATTATTTATAATGTGGTGGCTGTTGCTTAAGACAATTGCTACGTTAATAAGAGAACAAAGAACGGTTTTGCAAGAGTTCAGAAAAATTAAACTAGTTCTGAACTACGGATGCTCACTGACATGAATCTGGGGATTTTAGTAACTGAGAGACTATTTAATCGCAAATAATAAAATAGAAGGAGCAGGTCATCAGAAAAAGTTTGCCCCTAGGAACAGGCTCCTTTTGGTAACAAACACTTGCAACAAACATTTGCAACTGTGCTTTTGAGAGGTTAAAATGTTTTAAATCCATGACAGGAAATTCATTGTGCAGTATTAAAGATTTTATGTTGTTGGCAGTATCATGCTGGCTTACCTTTTTTATTCAGTATTTGAAATGCCTTAATGCGGAAGAGCATTTGGTCATATAGAGCACCACATATGCTTATTAGAGCAAACTCAAGTACCTTGTATACAAATGCAAGTCCACCGAAATTAACTGAGTTCTGCATGCTAAAGCCAAAACAGAATTTGGCTCCATCTGTTTACATTTATACTACTGTGGCTACAGTTTATCATACAAAATTATGTAGTCAAAAGGACATGTGCTATGTTCTCAGGTTGTCAGGCAACTTCTATTTTTGCCTCCCATAAGAAAAAATCCCAAAACAACTTGTCTTCTTTTGCAGTAACAGCTAGAGCTAGTATCACGAAAAGTTCCTTGAACATTTGCATGAAAGGCTGGAAGAATTCTTGTGTCCACTGGCCATTTTCTGTCAATATTTCTAAGTTTTCTGACTGGCTTATATGGACACAATTGCCTTTCAATCCAAATCTCACATAGTACATACCAACACAGGCCTAGGTCCTGCAGTTTATTCCATCTAGATGGATCCTACTCTCCATGAAGGATCTAGCTATCATCTCATGTGGAAAAATCTGCAGTTAGGCTTCTGTTGATACATGGATCAATTACAGAATAAGACCCCTAAAGAGGTAACTACGGCCAGGTACCAACATAAGATCATAGCAAATTAGGGTTCGAAGGGACCTCTGGAAGTCAACTAATTTAACCCCCTGCTCAAACCAGGATCATCCCCAACTAGATCATCCCAGCCAAGGCTTTGTCTAGCCAGGTTTTGCAACCCTCCAATGATGGAGATTCCACAACCTCTGGGTAACCTGTTCCAATGTTTTACTATCCCCCTAGTGAGAATGTTTTTTTCCTAATATCTAACTTAAACTTCCCTTGCTGCAACTTGAGACCATTGCTCTTTGTTCTGTAATCTGCCACCATTGAGAACAGTCTAGCTCCATCATTTGTCGAACCTCCCTTCAGGTAGCTGAAGGCTGCTATTAAAAACCCTCAGTCTTCTCTTCTCTAGACTAAATAAGCCCAGTTCTCTCAGCATCTCCTCAGAAGTCATGTGCCCCAGCTCCCTCACCATATTTGTTGCCCTCCCCTGGACTCTCCAATTTGTACACAACTTTTCTGTAGTGGAGGGCCCAGTACTGAACACATGTACTCCAGATGTGGCCTCACTGGTGCTGAATAGTGGGGAATCATCACTTCCCTTGGCCTGCTGGCAACACACCTACCAATGCAGCCCAGTATGCCATTAGCTTTCTTTTACAACAAGGGCACACTGTTGGCTCATATTTAATTTATTGTCCACTGTAACCTTCAGGTCCTTTTCTGCTTAGCTGCTGCCCTGCCACCAGCTGTACTGGTGCATGGGATTGCTCCATCCTCAGATTTCTTTTGGCCCAATCCTCCAACTTGTCTAGGACACTCTGAATCCTAGCCCTACCTCCAGTCTACCTACTACTCCCCTCACCTTCGTACCATCTGCAGACTTGCTGGGGGTGCACTCTACATCATCTTCCAGGTCATTAGTGAAGACATTGAACAAAACTGGCCCCAGGACTGACCCCTGGGGCACGCCACTTGATACCGGCTGCCAACTAGATATCGAGCCATTGATTATTACCCTCTGAGCCCAATGCTCCAGACAGTTTTCTATCCACCTTACAGTCCATTGATCCAGCCCATACTTCCTTAGCTTGCCTGAGAGAATGTTGTGAGAGACCGTACCAAAAGCCTTGCTAAAATCAAGATATGTCACATCCACTGGTCTCCCTGCATCCACAGAGCCAGTCACCTCATCACAGAAGGCAATCAGGTTGGTCAGGCATGACTTGCCCTTGGTGAATCCATGCTGACTATTCCTAATCACCTTTTTTTCCTCCAAGTGCTTAGAAATGGATTCCTTGCAGATCTGCTCCATGATTTTCAAGGGACTGAGGTGAGGCTGACTGATCTGTAGTTCCCTGGATCTTCCTTTTTCCCTTTCTTAAATATGGGCACTATGTTTGCTCTTCTCCAATCATCCAGAACCTCTCCTGATATCCATGAGTTTTCAAAGATTATGGCCAGTGGCTCTGCAGTCTTATCAGCCAACTCCCTTGGCACCCTTGGGTGCATCCCATCTGACCTCATGGACATGTATATGTCCAGCTTTTCTAAATAGTTCCTAACCTGCTCTTTCACCACTGTGGGTTGCTCAGCTCCTCCCCAAACTGTGCTGTCCTCTGCAGCTGTCTGACAGCTGACCTTACTTGTGAAGACTGAGGTGAAAAAGGCATTGAGCACTTCAGCCTTTTTGGTATCCTCTGTCACAAGGTTGCCTCCCCCATTCAGTAAGGGACTCACACTTTCCCTGATTTTTCACTTGCTGCCAACATACTTGTAGAAACCCTTCTTGTTACCCTTCACATCCCTTGTTAGCTGCAACTCCAGTAGTGCTTTGGCCTTCCTGACTTCGGCCCTGAATGCCTGAGCAATACTCTTACACTCCTCCCATGTTGTTTGTCCAAGTTTCCACTTCTTACAAGCTTCCTTTTTGTGACTTATTTTACTGAAGAGTTTCCTGCTAAGCCAAGCTGGTCTTCTGCTGTACTTGTTGGTCTTCCTGAGCATCGAGATGGTTTGTTCCTGCACTCAGTTTTCTTTAAAGTACAGCCAGGTCTCCTGGACTCCTCTCCCCCTCTGACTGGTTTCCCAAGGGGTCCTGCCCATGAGTTCCCTGACTGAGTCGAAGTCTGTTTTTCTCTAAATCCGGGGTCCTTACTGAGCTGTTCTCCATCCTTCCTTTCCTCAGGATCCTGAACTCAATCATCTCATGGTCACTGCTGCCCAAGTTGACGCACACTTTTAACAGTATAAGTGATTGGAAACAAATCTATAGCCATAAAAGAACAGACCTTCAGTACATAACACCCCTATATTGAAGGGGTTCTAGAGCCAGCTCACACTGCTATAGCACAAGTTGCACTCACAGGAGTAGCAACTGCCTCCAGAGTGCAAAAAGGCAGGGCAGGTAAGACTCCACTCCCACTTTCCCATCTCTCCCCCCAGTCCTCATCTCCAGTGGTCAATATAATCCCCCACCCCGGGCACTGAAGGAGCTTGCTATGTTTCTGCCAACTCTACCAAGTGGAGTAAGGTTTCTTGTTGTGTTAGGCTACCAGCTGATGGTGTATGAGGTCCATTCAGCAACTGGTGTCTTCCCACAGTGCACTTCATACTCAGGTAGCACAGCTGCTGTGGTGGAGCCATGAAAAGCTGTTCCAAGTGCACAGGTCTGTATATACTTTGGTGGTTTGACCATGACAATTGCCAAAACTTCCTCCTGCCAAACTAGGAAAGCACAGAGGTAGCCAAGGCCTTGCAAGCCCACCCCCCTCCCCTCACTAGATATTTTTCATTTCTGGGTTACTGGTTGGTTGGTTGGTTGGTTAAGCTGACATATTTAATACAATTTTAAAGACTAGTGTAGACACTCCCCAACCATTTGTCCCCAGCTACAAATGCTTAGATGGAAAGACAGAAGGCTTAAACACACAGATGTCTCAAAGCTGGATGGGTTTAAGTCAGCATGGATGTGTATAAGTCAGCAGGCCTGGATGATCTTCATCCAGCGTTACTGAAGGAATTGGCCAGTGTCATAGCAGAGCCACTGGCATGGTTGTTTGAGCACTCATGGTGCTCAGGTCAGGTCCCAGAGGAACAGGGCCAATGTGGTCCCTATTTTCAAGAAGGGGAGGAAGGAGGATCCAGGTAACTTTAGACCAGTTAGTCTCACCTCTATCCTTGGGAAAACCTTTGAAAAAATGATTAAGGATCACATTTGTGGGAGTCCAATGGGAAAAATAATGCTGAAAGGGAACCAGCATGGATTCATAGCAGGTAGATCCTGCCTGACTAATCTTGTTTCTTTTTATGAACAGGTCACAAAATCCTTAGAAGCAGGAGTCAAGGTAGATGTCATTTACTTGGATTTTAAGAAGGCCTTTGATACAGTATCTCATCCTATTCTCATAAATAAACTCAGTGGCTGTGACATAGATGATTACATGGTCAGGTGGGTGGCAAATTGGCTTAGGGGTTACACCCAGATGGTGGTGGTGGATGGGTTGGTATCGACCTGAAAAGATGTGGGCAGTGGAGTCCCACAAGGCTCGGTCCTTGGACCTGTGCTGTTCAATGTCTTAATCAGTGACTTGGATGAGGGTGTGGAAAGCACTCTGTCCAAATTTGCAGATGGTACCAAATTATGGGGTAAAGTTAACACACTAGAGGGTAGGGAATGAATTCAGGTGGATCCGGACATGTTTGAAAAGTGGGGAGAACAGAATAGGATGCAGTTCAACAAACTAGGGAGAAGGAATTACCAGTATGCTTACAGGCTGGAGGATGACCTTCTCAGCAGCACAGCAACAGAAAGAGATCTCAGAGTCATTGTTGACTCCAAGATGAACATGAATTGTCAATGTGACAAAGCAATTAGTAAATCTAACTGCACATTATCATGCAATAACATACTTCCCCCTATGCAGCATTGGTAAGGCCACAGCTGGAGTAATTTGTCCAATTCTGGGTGCCACACTTCAAGAGGGATGTGGACAACCTCGAGAGGGTTCAGAGTAGGGCCACTCATATGTTTAGAGCTTGCAGGCAAAGCCCTATGAGGAGAGATTAAGGGACCTGGATCTCTTCAGCCTCCGCAAGAGAAGGCTGAAGGTGATTTTGTGACTGTCTACAACTTCATTGGGGGGGCAGCAAGGAATAGGAGATGCTCTGTTTACCAGGACACCCCTTCAAGTAACTAGGAACAACGGCCACAAACTGACAGAGAGCAAATTTAGGTTAGACGTCAGAAAGAACTTCTTTACAGTAAGGGCTGCCAGAATATGGAATGGGAGTCTTTAAGAGGAGGCTGGACATGCATCTGGCTGGGATCATCTAACCCCAGTGCTCTTTCCTGCTCAGTGATCTACTGAGGTCCCTTCTGACCCAAACATCTATGAACCTATGAAGAGTCTGTCTGCACAAAGATACATGGTATGTTTTAATGAAGTTTAAAACACTGGCTTCTGTGAGTAAACTGAGTAATACAAGGCTAGGCCCTTAGCATATTAATAAATCTCCTAGTTAATTTTAACTGGAGAAAAATATATGTGGTTTTATATGTGATGATACACCTCACCATCTGCACCCCTCTTTTCAGAAGTCTAGATCTGGTATACAGGTATAGGTATATGAAGGCTGCAGTTTGCTGCTGCCAGCCCAAGCGGAAACATTACCTAGATGAGCTGCAGCAGGAACATCAGAAGGTAAAAGCAGGAGGCTCTTGGTCCTGGGTATGACCTAAAACTGCACCCTACCAGGGACAGGTGGCCTGGTGGGGCTCCTGGTGGTGTGGGAGCTCCAAGAAAATGCAAAGCCAGGTACCACCCCAGTGGAAGTTGGGTATGGGCACCTAAACTTCTGCCCCACCTTTGAGAGGGTTACTGGGAGAGAAAGAAAGGAGAGTGGGGGCCAGGAACACTGAAAGAGCAGCACCTGAGCCCCAGGGGGTGTGAGACCCCAGTCCGGGGGGAGGGCAGAGTAGGGCCAGGCATGGGATCAAAGGGAGTGTTTGATCCCATGCCTGGCAGAGTGGGTGGAGTATCGTAGCCCTGGGAGGGGGTGGAGTCATCAGGTCCACACAGTAGGGTCGAACAGGAGAGTCAGCCTAAAGGACTGTGCATGAGGGGGCTGAGTAGGGCCGAAGACGGATTAGGCCTGCAGGATAGCACAAGGGCCAGCCCCATGAGTAATCAGTTGTAGAGAGGATGATGAAACCCCAGGACGGGGGAGTAGGCCAAGGTATGTTTTTGGATGCCTGAGGCCATAGCGGGTCTGAGGCGGAATAGTGGGGCTCAGCCAAGAAGCTAAGGGCTAGTCCTGACCCTGGTAAGTCCTCCACTGAGGGGAGGCTGAGTGAGGTCAAAAATTATAACAAGGGAGAGCACAATGACCTGCTGCTCCAGGGAGGGAGGGAGTGTCCCTGTGAGACCCAGGAGCACCAGTCATGGTGTGAGGAAATATCATTTGTGTATGCGTCACCTGCGAGGCATGGGAATACATAAAGAGGAGGTAGGAGCATGTTATATAGCCCTAGACACTAGAGCATATGAAGTGCAGCCTCCCTCTTATTGAGCATCTCATCTCAGTAAGAACAAGGCATGGCAGGCCAATGAGGTGGGCAGCTGCCCAATGACGAAGGAGCAGGTCAGACATGTGACAAGATGGCTCCTTTTGTCACACCGATGTTAAAAAGTGCACGTTTATTTCTATTAATAAATAAAGGGCCTATTAATGAGAGTGATTAATCATTTGATATTTTTTGTTAAACTCCTAAGCATCACATGGACATTTTTCTATAGGAAGATAGAGAGGTTCAGCACTGCTGCAAATTGGGCATTTGTTTAGCTACCTAAATACCATTTCAGTTGCCTCACATCAGGCAGTCTAGTTGAGATATTTTGTTTACCTACAGGAGTTTCCATTGTTGGTATTTTAATAAGAGACTTTTAAATAAATAACTTAGTTGTTGCTTAAGTTCAGTCATAGCCTGCCTTTAAGGATATGCCTATGCCAGAACGTAGTACATTTGGAGCTATCTCGAGTATGGGAAGCAATGCTGCTGTGTTAGTGTGGTGCTCCACAGGGGCTAATTAGTCTGGCTAAGAAGCAGGCTATACAGCCCAGACAGAGCATCAGGCTCACATGCCTATCCTCTTTCCAATATCTGAGATAGCAAAGAGATCTCTATATGGTATTGCATCCTACCATGCTAAATGGCAAAACAAATTACTGCTCAGATATACTAACAAGCCAGTAGGAAAAGGGAAGTGTTAACCTAAATATCTAACATCAACATCTAATGTTAATCTCAGGATCTAATTTTTTTGAACATGGCTACAATGGTATAAGTAATTGCTGTGGAGTGATTTGGCTGATGTACATAAATGAATTTATGCCTACTATGGCTAAATGATTCATTGGATAGCATCTCCCTCTGTTATTAAGGTGTATGGACTAATTTCCACTTCCAGCTATACCACTGTAAATCTAAGATAACTTCATTATCTCCAGTGAAGTTATCACATATTTATCCATCTGCCACCAGGCACAAGTTCCACCCCAGAGTATGTGCCTTCCTCATATTTTGCTGGGAAGCCTCCAGTTAACCAGGTACATTGCTGCCCCCTGGCTGCTCTGCATTGGCACTGATTGTTGAGCTTGCCCAGTCTTGCATCAGAGGCAGAGAGAACATGCCAGTGGTTTCACCTTCTGTGGTCAGCAGAGAATAAAAGGAAATGAAATCTGTTGTCTGGGGGCTTTAACTTTTTACCCTGGCTGCTTCCTTGTTAATGAGAATTTGTCTGGCAAAGGCAGACCTTTTGTTAAATTATGTTAGTCTCCTATTTACCCTTCTTGCTTCCTTGCAAATACCAGTGTCAACTAAATGGAAGAGATACAGAGATCTCCTGGAAGCCCAAGCAACATAAACAATAACTCATGGCATGGACTAATCTCTCAGCTGCTGCAACAGGAATCATGAGGCAACACTGCTCAGTTTTTGTACATCTGTTACAGAAAGAACTGGCAAAGGAAACGAAGCGTCTTGCCACCTATTTCCCCTGAGCCATTTCCTAGCTTGGGGATGTTTCTCAGTCCTCTGCAAATCAGTATGTCAGCAGCTGCTTGCCTGGATACATTTGTTAACAATGACCAGTATTTAGGGACAGCCACTGAACTCCCACTGCTCCTAGCTCTCACGAGCCCTTGTCCCATGACACTTACATGTTAATGTTTCCCATTAACTTAACAGATGGATTTGTTTCATGATGTGATATGATATGAATATGCAGCATCAGTCAAACTATACATCCTGCTTCATCCCCAGAGCTGTGCTGAACTTGCAGAGGAACAAATCCCCAGCAAAAGACATGACAGATACAGGCACAGGGGAAATGGTCATATTTTGCCCTTCAAAAAAAAGGATGAGTGGTCAGAATGAGGGTAAATATGTGGCAAATCTTCATGAGTGGTAAAGAGGAAACAGAAGTATGGAGAGCAACCTCACGGGGTGAGAAGATAGGATCCCCACAGGTACTGGTTTTCATTCTTTTTCCCTGCACAGAACATGCCGCCTCGCTGTGTAATAGAATTGCTGCATTGATTTATTTATCTCGACACGTGTCTGCACAGGACAAGGACATCTGAGTTAAAGTCATAGAAGAGGATTTTTGTCTTGTAAGATTAATGTGAATAGCCCTGGCCCCTGGCTTCAGTGCAGGAGTGCACAACATATCTCTGGAGAAGAGGTGCTAGGATGCCCCTTGGTAAAGAAGTTGGATCTCCTCTACAGAGGAAAACTCCTAGCCTTAGCTTTGATCAAAGTGCCAGTGCCTCAGAAGAAAGTAAACCCCCTCAGAAGTATTCATGACAGGGAAAAATCCTGCCTGGATTCAACTGTTGACTAGCAAAGGCTTGATGCATACATTCTGGGGTGTTGGTCATAACCATGTTGGTCGAAGGACATAGGCAGACAAATTTCTTCGGGTAAGTATGATCTCTTTTATTAAACCAGCTAAAATTGTTGGAAAAATTCTTCTTCGCAAGCTTTCAGGTACAAACACCCTTCTTCAGGCAGAGGAAGTATCACTCATGAATACATTAGCACTTATGGAGGCCATAAATTGACTGAATCCTCAGCACAAACTCAAAAGTCCCCAAATTCCTTTAACTTGTGACAGTTATTGATAATTTCCATAAGGACTGATGCATCAGCAGGGGATAATTTGACATATTAAAAGCCATAGCACATTGTAAACTAAGAGAGAGAGCAGGAACTGCCATTAGAGAATGATTAACTATGATAGCTTTAAGGCTGTTTTGGTTAGGTAGAATATCAGGAAGTGGATATAGTGCAGGAAAGAATAGGAACAACATCTTTATTGTTTATTGCATCATTTTAAATCTGTATAGCTTAGAAAAGTTTTTTAATGAACAATTCTAGAGTAACTGTAGGGACAAAAGTTATCATTGGTCCAGTATCTACTTACTACTAGCCTACTGACACTTAAGTAAATTGTCAGATGAATCATTAGGACTTAGACATTAGTGATGAACATCATAAAAATATGTGACAGAAATGAATACTAAAAAAAATTATAAAAGTGTTCAAAAAGACTTTGGAAATTGGAGAGGGCTCAGAGAAAAACTACAAGAATAATTTGTGGTCTGGAGAAGAGAGATTTAAGAAGTTCATATTATTTAGCTTATCAAAGCCAAAGAGACAATTTAATCATGTCCTAAAACACCTACAAAGGGAGAATATATTAAAGAGGTTTTTAACCTTTAATTTTATAGCAGACAATTGTATAATAATATCCAATTGATCAAAGTTGAAACCAGTCATAGTATATATATATGTATTTAACAGAAAGGGTAATCAACCATTGGAATTAGGGCTATTATATTACAACATTTTCTCTTATACTTTTTTGATAGAAAAATTCATCACACCCTTGTCCAGTACTGCACTCAAAAAAGATGTATCCCCCTTTCTGTAGAAAGAGCAAACATGTAATGGTCAGATGCTATGGAGCCCTGAGTATCTCTGGCAATAAGTGGTTTGTAGAGAGAAAGCAAGAACGTTTTATTATAAAAAAATAAGAACAAGCATAAGAAACCAGCAAGCATATGTTGAAATTCAAAGATGATAAAAATAAATCAGAGCAATAACCTATTCTCACCCTGCACCTGAAATCCAAGGAAGTAGTCCTTAGCCAGCTTCCCAGGTTAGAGAGCAGACCCTGCCTCTGCCCTCATGCCAGAGCCTTCTATTCTTCTTTGACAATCCTTCTCAGTCGAGGATGATTGTCTTCCATTATTGTCTTATCCATGGCTCTGAAGATGGCTGACGAGGCAGATCTGGGACCCACAGACTCTGCTGCAACACGGGCACGTGGTTCTGTGTGGGGTGAGTGGCTCCAGATTCTTGCTTCAGTCCATGACACGGTGTTTGTGCCACTCCCACTTTGCCATCTCCCATTGTCGTCATAAGGTTTCAAAGTACTGAGATCCTTGCAGCAGACTCTTCCTCCACTTGGACTGATCCTAGGCAGTAGTTTCCCAAGAGTTGATGTCAACATTGTATTTTTTCAAGTTGGCCTTGAGAACATGTTTGAAGTGCTTTCTCAGCCCATCTCTTGAGTGTACAGCTTGGCTAAGCTGGGAGAATAAAATTTGCTTTAGGAGTCTGGAGCAGGACATCCAGATGATTTTGGGGGGGGCAGCAAAGTTGATGCTGATGATCATTTCCTTGTTGGCCATGGTGTCATCTTGTGAAAGGACACTAACATTGATGTGCCTATTTTCCCCCCGGATTCTACATTTCCCTGACGGATTTTTTACTCACCTGGGGACTTTCTTTACTAGGCAAAGGGACTCTAGCCTTCCTCAAAACCCAGGAAGACAACAAAGTTAAGTCATGGTCTTGAGGCAGAGGTAAGTACATTTGCCTGTCTGGCTATTCACTTACATCACCAGCTGGATTCTAAGGAGCTCACACTATGCCAGTAGCTTCCTGTCCTACCCAAAAGTATATATTTACCAGACTAAATATTTGCATCTTTTTCAGATATGGAGATTCTCTAATCCAATATACTGTTTCTTTCCCATACCAGTGCTCAGGTATGATTCTCACAGTCCTTGTTTTAAGATGTAAATTTATCATTGTCTATGCATCCCATCAGGAACCAGACTGGTGTTTCTGAAGCAAACTATTCCATTTCGCAACCAAAATATTTGAAATTTCTAATTTGCACTGAAAAATCACCTTGTTCTGTGGGAAAAGAGCCATCTTTTGACAGCTCTATTTGGAATCAAATACCAAGAGAAATGAGAAACTCAACCTCACTTGGAGCCCTTTGATCAAAGCTAAACTTTTTTTAAAGAAAGGTGCTCCAATCATCCTGCCAGCTGGTCTCCAGAAGAAAGAAGAACCAGGGTCAATTTCTAAGGGCTCCTAAAAAAAACCCGACTGAGGCAATCAGGAAAGCAAATTCCCTGAAGCCATAGGTGACAGGCCAATTCCATTTCCCTGTTCTCCCAACTTCCAGCCCTTAAAAGTCAGACCCAGCCCTCAGTACCTTGTCCAGACAAAGATGAAAGTTCTTGCTCCTGACCATCCAGGACTTACTTCCTGGCTGGTTTTCTGGTTTTGACTCCTGCCTCTGAGTCTGGTTTCTAAGTGTGGTAGGACCCCTGGCATCCCCAGTACTAGTTTTCTACTCTTCACCGCATTTGACCCCTGACTCTAGCTTTTGGTTTCTTAACCCTTGCTTACACTATCTCCAGGTCCAGCTTTTGACCATTCTGTTTAGGCTTTGGCTACAGCTCCTGGCTCTAGTTCGGGGACCAGACCCTTCTGTACCTCCAGCTCCTGGGAAACCAAACTGGACTGAACCTGGTTCAGGTGCCTAACCATTAGGCAAAATTGTCCATGCTCTGGTTCCTAACACTTCTCCCTTCATTATACCCCATTTATAGTTCATTGTCCTATCCCAGAGAAGACTGGTCAACTCATCACCTTTACACGTAACTATTCTAGGTAAAAGATAAGGTGGCCCACAATGGAGTGAAACTATGATCTGGGACAGGGCTCTCTGATTCAAATGAGTTGGCAAGCCAAAAAATGGTTAAATCATGGTGTTGGCAGTATTAACTCCTTTGCCAACACAAAGCTGAAAGCCGCCAGTTGGATAGCACTGATCTATGTTTTCCAGGAAATAAGACTAGAGTATCATAATGGTTCTGTCTGGCCTTTTATATCTATGAAAAAAAGTTTCAATATCTTTAGTGGCTCCAAGGAAGCAGAATAGGTATCAGAAAGATTCTGATTAGCTTACCTAATCCATCTTTTCTGTTGAAGACCTCTTCTCCAAAAGAAGATGATATTTTGCAAGCAAAAATGACAAAAATAATATTGAAAGATGAAAGGACCATCAAACAGAGAAGCAGGAAATTTGCAAAATTCAAGAAGAGAGGGTAAAGAAGGGAAAAAAGAAAAGCACCAACAGGAAAAGATAAGATAATGGGCTGTGTAGATAGTGGACTGAGTCTCTCAACAGTTTTCTAAGTATCCCTTTACTGATACTGGTAATGCTTAAGGAAAAAATTCTACGGATGGCAAAAACTTGGTCCAAGTGGAGATCAGCTTGCCTTCTAATGATAAGTAGAAATGTAATATTCATTAAAAAGATTCCAAACTTCAGTCAACTCTAATGATCATGCAGCTTCCCTCATCAATGTATAATAGAACAAAAGAAAGAACTCTTCATTAAGACATACATCTATCATGTTCCATCGCATTTCATTAAAGAACCTTAGTTTAAAAAAAACTTTAGCAAGCGAAGCTATAAGTCAGATCTTCTTGGAGGAAATTACAGAAAAATATCAGATACACCTTCATTTTGTTGGCCAGTGCCTGATGCTCCAAAAAATCTGAGTTACATATCAAGCAAAAACATCATGTGTGGTCTTGCCTTTTACAAATACAGAAGAAATTACAACCTAAATATCAGGAATGACAGGGCTCCCTTCACTGTGTGGGAAGAATCTGCCAAGACCTTTGGAGAAACTAAACTATAGCATCATACAAACAAGACCACAAGCTGAGTTGCTACTTTTCTCTCTTCTACTTTAGTAGTGATGGAATATAGAGTCTTTAGTTGTGGGTATTGTATGGTAGTGGTTTCCTCCAGCTTTACAGCTTTACAGCTTTACATAGTACTTCAGCATAACCACTAGGGATCACTTTAAAAGAAAAATTACATGGTTTAACTTGTCAAAGCATCTCTTTAAGAGACACGATGACAACTTTGGTGTAGCAACATTAACCTGTTGTCACAGAAGCTTTCAAAGGGTCTGTCAATATAGTATAGACAATGTTCCTGGGGAAAGCTTGAGTACATCTTGTCCCAGTGGCAACACATATGGGGTGTATGTGCACCCCCTGAGAGTGCTGGCCGGGGAGTGGGGGCACCAGGAGAAGTGCCAGTGGCACTTCTGGGCACATCCCTGGCCCTTTCAGGTGCACCACTGGCACTTCTAGGCAGCGTTCTCTCTTAGATCCAGCTTAGAGGGAACACCGCTTCTGGGGTGGTGCATGCGACTGGCCACGGTGGGACACCCCCACCCACCAGTCACTGATTGGTCACTGGTGGGTGGGAGGGGGCAAGTGCCATGCACACACTTATACTGCATCTTCATCCATTTGGTCTTGGTGCAGTACTGTCACCAGTCCCTTTTGTGGCCATGCACCTGCATCTGCTGAGCAATGTGCTTGAAGACGTCCCTGTTGGGGTATCCTTTCTGGAGCTGGTGCTGGGTCTCCTCCTTACCCCAGATGGTGATGAGATCCCTCATTTCCCCATAGTTCCAGTTGTGTGATGAGGGTTGGTCAGTGGAAGACAGGATGGAGTCATCCATGGCCTGTGGCAGTGCCTGTGAGGTCTTAGCATCCATGGATGCATGAGGGTCTGGCTTCAAGAGGGTCAACTGAAGGTGGAAGGAAAGCTGGGAGAGTGAATGGTTGGAAGGAGTGGAAGATTTCATAGATTTCATAGACATTAGGGCTGGAAGGGACCTCAGAAGATCATCGAGTCCAGCCCCCGCCCAAAGGGCAGGAAGTCAGCTGGGGTCATAGGATCCCAGCAAGATAAGCAACACATTTACTCTTGAAGGTGTTCAATGTAGGTGTTTGAACCACCTTCGATGGCAGGCTGTTCCAGACCTTGGGGGCTCAGACAATAAAGAAATTCTTCCTTATGTCCAGCCTGAAACGGTCTTGTAGTAATTTATGACCATTCAACCTCATCATCCCTTGGGGCGCTCTGGTGAACAAACGTTCCCCCAGATCCTGGTGGTCACCCCAATAAACTTATAGGTGGCCATCAGGTCACCCCTGAGTCTGCACTTTTCCAGGCTAAAGAGCCCCATGGCTCTCAGCCTGTCATTGTAAAGTCGACCTCTAATTATGCACGTGGCTCTTCTCAGGACTCTCTCAAGCTTCTCCACATCTTTTTGAATTGTAGGGCCCAAAACTGGACACAGTACTCCAGCTGCAGCTTCACCAAGGCCGAGTACAAGGGGAGAATGACGTCCTGGGATTTGATTGAGAAGCATCTATGGATGCAAGCTAGCGTTTTGGTCGCTTTACTAGCCGCAGCATCACATTGCCGGCTCATGTACATCTTGTGGTCAATCATGACCCCCAAGTCTCTTGTGGTCAATCATGACCCCCAAGTCTCTTTCTTCCATAGTGCTAGCCAGTGTAGACCTGCTGAGCCTATAAGGATGCTGCAGGTTTTTCTTCCCAAGGTGGAGAACCTTGTATTTTTCAATGTTAAACACCATCAGGTTCTCATCCACTCATTTGCTGAGCCTGTCCAGGTCACCCTGGATCACCATCCTGTCTTCTGGTGTGGATGCTTTGCCACAAAGTTTGGTGTCATTGGCGAACTTGGCCATGTCATGGAAATTTTTTGAGTATGTGCTGCCAGTACAGAAGAGGTTAAACTGACATGCGCAGTTTGAAGCTGTGAGTGGAAATTTCCAAGGCTCACCCAGTCCTTGCCCCCTGGGTGACCTGCGGAGCTGTCAATCATTGCTGACCTACTTTCCCCACAG
>NW_017728886.1:247938019-247947437 GCF_001723895.1 Crocodylus porosus | reverse complement strand
GGGCACTACACCAGAGTGCCAGGAGTTTTCAAAGATCCGTGGCAGGGGCTGGGCTATGATGGTCACCAGCTCCTTGAGTGCCCTGGGGTGTAGATTGTCAGGGCTAGCTGACCTGAAGGTATCCAGCTTCTCAAGGTGTTCCTTCATGAGGTCAGCATTAATGGAGGGCAGGGGATCTCCCTCACCTGGACCTCCCTGTCCTGTAGTGGGCATGGGAGTCCCATGGGACTGATGAAAGACTGACTTTAATAGGTACCCATTTAATAGGTTGGCTTTTTTCTGGGCATCAGTTGTCAGTTGCCCCATCTTGGTTCAGCAGGAGTCCAATGTTGCCCTTGCTATCTGGCTCCCCACATATCTGAAAAAGGATTTTTTATTATCCTTGATGCTCGAAGCTAGTTGGAGTTCAGTTGCAGCCTTGGCTTTCCTGGTTTGCTCCCTGCAGGACCAGACCAGTGCAGAATAATCCTCCTTGGGGGTGAATCCCATCCTCCATTCCTTGTAGGTTTTTCTTTTTAGCCGTTGGAGGTCTGCTAGGCCCCTGGAGAGCCAGGGGGGCTGCTGTGCCCTCTTGCTGCTGAACTCCTGGTCAAGCTTAGGACTTTGGGTGGGAGGGCTGTAGTAGACTCCCACTGTTGTGTTCCCTGTGCCATGTGCCCCACGGATTTTAACATGGAGGGTCTCCAGTCATCCACCCTGGTCACCAATATCAGCTTGCTGGGACGTGTAGCTTTCCCTAGCATAGAGAGCTACACCCCCGCCCCTTTTATCTACATGATTCCTCCTGTACAGCCCCACAAATCCAATACACAAAGGCACAGGTGTGTGTCTTTCCCTCTCACTGCACCTAGATAGAGCCCCTGTTCCAAAGAGACCAGGGCTCCACTAGTTAGGCCACCCCCACAAGCTTGAACTTTCCAGAGGTTTCCAGCAGACACCATGTGATTCTGGGAATGCCCCATACCCTGGCCTGGAAATGACCAATAGCCTTTACCTGCAACACAGAGAGAGCTGGATAATCCAGATCTGGCCCTGAAGTTTCCAGGGTCATCCTCCTGCTTGATCCAGCTTGACAGTTCAGTGCCTCTTCCCCCCTTGCCCTGCCATCTTAGTACTCCAGGACCCTGTATTGTGAGTCAAAAAAGCCTTGCAGCACATCAGATGCCTTTGGCCCAGCAGAGACCTGCTGGCAGTGGCTTAGCTGTGTGGGCCCAGACCTGATCTTCTGCCCCCTGCCACCCCAACCAGCCAGAGATGAGCCACCTGCTCTGGCTCCTGTTTAGGAGGATCATGCTGCTGGGGTCTGGGGGGCAGGATGTCTGGCTCTGGCCTCTGAGATATGGTGTGAGGGATCCAGGGTTAGACTTGTGGGGCTGTGCCAGAGCACAGGGGGTCTCCTGTGCTCAGTGTCTGGTGTGTGTGTGTGTACACACATCGAAGGGTGCTTCATGACAGAGTGTGGGAGCACAGCCCAAGGACATGGACGCCTTGGTCCCAGGGCACTTGTAACCACACAGCAATTTCCAAGTTCACTCCCTGCACACCCTTCTGTCTCGTTCCATCTGCCTGCTGGCCAGAGCCAGGAACTACAGATGGGCAGAGTGGCTGCGTGGTCCCAACTCTGTGACACCAGTGCCCAGGACTGTGAGAAAAACCCCTGTGTTTTCTTCCCCTCTCCCCCCCTCCCTTGCCACCACCACTGCCTGCTTCCAGCTGCTTACTGGCCAGAGCCAGGAGCCACGGCTGGGCAGAGGGGCTGTGTTGTCCCAGCTTTGAAAGAGCCCAGGGACAGGGCTATCTGGGCTGGAGGAATGGAGTGTGAGCTATATTCCAGCATGCCACCCCATGAGGGGAAGTTAGCAGGGACCCACAAAGCAGCCTGGGATGCTGGGAGAGAGCAATGTGACTTGCATCGGTAGGGGATCTGGTGTAGAAATTCAATAGACTGGTCTAACATGAATTAAATCTGATACCACATCAATACAGGTCTATCTTAGGCTGGGATCTGCCATTTTTAAACCAGTTTATATGCCCCATACTTGTATTCTGTTACAGGTTTAGACCAGTTTCTGATCATTTATACCAGTTTATGTGTAACGTCTCTTAAGGGCATAGGGTAGAAAGACCAATAAGAATATTTCCAGTACTGAAGTGATGCAAGTGACCAGTATTCAAGAGACAAAAGTTAAGAAGTGTTGAGGTGATGCTGTTGCCAGATTAACGCGAAGAAGGAAATTTACAAGTAGAAGTTAGATACTCAACTGCTAATGACTTCCAACAGGAATTGGATTCCTACCAGTTTTTAATGACTTTTGGAATATCTCGCAAAGGGATTGGATGGATATAAAAAGGTAGAACGACTGATTGCTCCTATCAGTGTGTCAGCTAACATGTTCTTTGCTTTCTGTAATAGTGAGCTCTCAAAACTCCCTTGGGCCCTTTCCTTCCTACTAAATTTCAGGCTTCTCAATACTTAGCTTAGCTTTTGGAGGACCACACAGCCCTAGTGTATAGAGAGAGCACAGATTTCCCTTTATCTTGGGAAACTTAAAATATGAACCATCTTCAAAAGTAGCATGAACTTAAATTATACCAAAAAAGGCTTATGAACTTAGACTAGTTTTATGAACTCTGCAGAACCAGAAAACAGATGAGAAGTCTCAAAAGATGTTTCCTGTGCCCTGCAGTGCACCTTTTTCTATTTATACCCTTCAAGTACCCTATACTTGAGGAGTAGCAGAGCATCTCTCACACATTCCAGACTTATGTAAGATCATTCACTTGGAGAACAGAACTGTGACAGTCATTGTGCATGAGATGTCTATATGAGTTCTGCAAACTGCAAAAATAATTTCTTAAGTGTGCAACAGCAAGTGAACCTCTTGACCTACTTAGATTTATTTCATTATTTCTTTGCCTTTTGAGGATAAAAATGTCATTTTGTACTTATTTGTGCCAGTGCATTGGAAGACAACAAAACAGTTCTCTGGATTCTCTGCAGTAAGTTACATTTATCAGGTTGCTCTAAAGATAATTCAGCCTCTGTTTAACAGAGCTGGAAAGCATTTGATTTTGTGCTATCTTTTTAGATCGGCCTATGTGTAAAAGAGCATTTTGCTAGTTGAAAGATTTCCTTTTGTCTGACACTAGCACTATCTGAAATGGACTGAGACTGAAGGGAGGGATAAAAAAAAACAGTGCTTGAGTAATTTTAATCATTAATAACTTACTCCATTTTAATTGGCTTAAAAGTTCAGGTTTCAGCTGTTAGTGTAATGGATTAGCATTACAAGGACATAGACCTGTCATGTCTAAGCAGAAAGGAGAACTTGCTGACTGGAAACATGGGAGTAACCAACTTACTGTGTACTATAGGTAGAGAATATCAATTCTGGGTTGGAGAGGGGCAGAAACATAGAAGAAAATGGAAGACGACGGACACTGAACATTCATTGAAAAGCTCTTGTTTTCTATATTTTATCTAAAGAAGCATGGCAATGAAGGCCACAGTGCTGGGTTTGGAACGTAAGCCAGGTTAGCTGAAAAACATCTTGTACCATGCTGGGAAAAAGCATCATTTTTTAAAGGCTTCTGTGCCTGGGCTTTGGCTTGTCAAAGAGAAGAGGCAGCTGGAAGGACACAACTGAGCAGCAGCTAGAGGATTTAAATGAAATGAGATTTCAGGGGAGCGAAGATCTCTGCAAGATTTCACAAGGAAAGAGAGGCTTTGCAAAGCATGTTATTTACTTCTGTCTCTGAATCTGGCAAGGAACAAAAGTCACACAATTTTCTGTCTCTCTAGTACAACTTCTCTCAGTGATTGTGGCACTAGACCTGGACGCGGGGCACTAGATGTGGCTCTGAAGGAGCCAATGGATTAGCAGGAGTTCTTTTCACCTTCAGGAACATATATAAAGGAGCAAAAGACATTTTGAACCAGTTGACTAGAAACCCTCACATTTCTATACTGCCACCACAGGACACAATTTGTTTCTTGCTGCTGGACAGAAGTAAGGGACAAAGGTAGGCCCATACCTGTGAATGTACAAACACAGCTGAAAGGAGATGGGCATACAAACTTCTGCATACCTGGTTCTATAGTCTCACAGCAGTTTGCCCTAGTCCTGTTAGCATGGCAGCTCAGTGCAGCTACAGCTCGTCAGTGGAATACATTTCTGCTGGAAAATTCAGTATCATAAAATCAAACCATTTTGTAGGAAGCTGTGAATTGTTATTAAATTTTCAATGGAAAAACAGTTCCTTTTTCTGACTAGAACTTACCGTGGCAATAATTGGGAGGATTCCAGAAAAATAACGGAAATGTTGTTTGAGGGGGAGAGGGGGGAGCAGACAGTACTTGTTTCCTGGTATTTGTTGCCTTTCACTATGTGTCATATTGATGCCATACTACTGGATTATTACCTATTAAAGAACACATTTAGTTATATAAGATAAAATAGTTTTCCCCTGTTGGCCATCATAAGGTTTTCCACTGCCAATCATCTGTGTACACCGCATTTGAACACCTTCCACATCAATCAATGCCCACAGTTGGTCACTAGTGGAATTCACGTACTTGCTGGCACTTCTCCCTTCCTCCCGCTGATGGACAGAGGCCGGCACAGTGGGTGTTCTTTTTGTTCCACTCTGCTTATTAGTCCTGTAATTTGTTATCCTCGTTTATTATATTACAGATATATTTTCCCTGCCTACTCATCCCTGAATTTCTGTATATTGTGCTGAAGGAGTCTTTAATGGAAGCAGAGATGTGATAGCTACTTAATAGCCACTTATTACCCAATTATTGCTCTAAATAGCATTCATATATCTAGCTAGTTAAAAATGGAGATGGTTTTATTATTGCAAACAGTTTCTCTGAATATTCATTTGAATTTTTAAGTTAGCGCCATTTGGCCATGTTCAACCCCTTCTGCACTTCTACAAACATTTGCGAGACTGACTTTTCCCAGACTGAGAATTTGTGAAGAGCAAATATTAAGGGGCCAGGTTCAAATGCCTGAAGAAAAAAAGAAGAAAAGTAAAAAGAATTTGTAGTGAAAACTTAATTATGATACTTACACTTTCCTAAAAAGGAAACAATCAATATCATGTAATCAATACCACGCTTGTGACCAACCACAAGTAAGCAACATTCAAAGTTCGGGTCATGGGAAAGACAAAATTCTCAAATAAATAATAATAATAATGATAAAAGGAGTGATAATACTGTGTAGGGAAAGGGGGAAAAATGGACTAAGTTGCTTATCTACTCTGTTTTGGTGCATATGACTCTCAACTGATGCAGAAAAAAACCTGAATGACATGTTCTGAGTGAAGTCTTACTTCAAAATGAGTGTTAGCCAGCCAGGAATATTCACCAGCTTGAGACGTGCAGAAGTTGGAAGATCTTCTGGTCAATCAGTTAGGGACTCCTTAAAATGGGAAAGAGTAGATGAATCTGCCCATTGCAGTTTGGAAGGAAAAGGTACTCAAGCACTAAGCCCATAATTCAGAGCAAACTTCAAAGACCACCAACTCTCACAAGACAATGACAAAAGAAAACCTCAGGCGACTCTTTTTAACCAGAATCATTGAATGTCTCACAGACTTAGCTATAGTTTTTGCCGTTTAAAAATAAAATAAAATATGGGAAAACATGAATTGAAACATGGCAAGGCTGCAGTCAAAGGGTATTTACCTCATTAGAATTGCCAGTAATTTTCTGTAGCACACTGGGGGCCTACAGCCCTTCCACAGGCCAACAACTACAGGGGCTGTCATAAGACCACGGAGTTTACTTCCACATGCATGCTGCCATGTCAGCATGTTAAGAGAGAGCTGCCTTGCATGTACACTCCTTTACAGCTACCTACCCAGCTGCAGTTTGCAGTCTGTCTCTTTTTGCTTCTCTAGATTTTTGCTGTTTGAAGAATATTTTTAAATGCCTCTCTCATTAAGGGAAACCAATGAATGTTTCTACTTTGAAAGCATTGTATTTCACTTTGAAACCCCCCTGAAAAAGGAAGGATGTCCATGAGGTATGCATAAGAACCTGGTACATTGGACAATTTTCCCCTACCTTCAAAAAATGAGGAATAACATTTTCACGTCCTTAGTGGCCTAAATTCCATTGATTTTTCAGTAAAGACAAATTCATTATCCTTTTTGATAATACATTTTAGGATTATAAATCACTGAGATGCTTTTGAAACTGTTATCCTAAGCTAACAGCTGCTAAATGTCACCTTGTTGCATCTGTATTTTAATACAACACATGGGGTTGGGACCTCAACTCTTCTCCAGTCCCTTCATGGCAGATAAAAGGGCTGGAGCTGCATAAAGTGACCTTAAAAGCCCTGGTTGTGACTGGGGGGAGGAATACTTCTAGTGAAGCTCCCTACAAGACAGCCCCCCCCAGTGATGTGCCCTACAAGACAGCCCCCCCAATGATGCTCCCTACAAGACAGCCGTTAAGGCTGAGCTTGGGGGGGGTGGAGCCGGGGGGCTCCTTTCAAGCTCCTGAAGCAGAGATGTCAGGGGCAGGGAGGAAGGAGGAAATTGTAGGTAGCAGGAGGCTACCATTACTGAGAGAGTTTCCTCTTGCCTAAGTTATGCAAGGAGAACTTCTAACCCTTTAAAGGAATCCAGGATGAAGAACACGCAGACAGGGCTTTGAGCTGCCTTGGGCCCCATGTTTCCATCTGGGTTGTATACTCTCTACACCTTTATTCTTGGGTGAGTTGAAGACCTTCAGTTCGCCTTTACCTATCCCAAAACCAAGGTCATAATCTATGTTACCTTGTTGCAACGTGAGGAAAGCACAGAAAGATAGGTACAGGAAATACCGCATACTAGAGGAACAGGAATCCCAAACTGCAACCCTTATGGGAATTGTGCCACTGCTCATCTTTCCTTCTGCACTCGAATTAGACAGTAGAGACAGGAAGTGGGGTATGGACAGGCTGGCAGTAAATTTGCTGAATGATACTGTGCTCAGGTGCACTGAAAGCACTGCAGGGAGGGAAGCCAGGAGAAATTTGCCCCTTTGCCTTGAGAGCTCCCTCTGGAGAGCTCCTGGGGTGATCTTCTAGTGTGGATGTTTGGTGGGTTTGGGCTAAAGTTGGGCCTGAGAGCAGGTAGAGTTAGTCTAAGAGAGACAGCACAGAATCACTCCTCAATCTCATTTTCTTCCTATCTCCCTTTATGTAAATCATAGTTACACTACAGAGCTCTCTATATAGAGGTCAGTAAACCCCCATTAATGATAATATAGATTTGCTTTATAAGGGTAGCGCATGGAGGCTATTTAGACTGATTGCAGTAAGTTGTGGAATGACAAGAGCAGAGTGAGGGGAGAGGAAGACTATTTAATTGATGCATTAGCTGGAAGAGCACTGAACAAGGAGCCCAGAGCGGAAGTGACATTTGGAAAGTAAATCAAGATGACATCCACAAAAAGACAACAGAGAGACCCTGCTGTTCCCAAGATTGCTGCTGCTGCTATTAGGACTCATGCCATTCAGCCAAGCAACTGCTGCTGTCTTTTGGGGAACCAATTTAGGATCTGCTTCAGCAGCTGTAATTTAAGAGTAAGGGCATCAGGAGTTGAAACTGGGAACTTGGCAGGCATGCCACAGAGAAGGAGCTTTTTTCATATGAATCACTAAGCCTTCACACTCCTGCCACAGCTCTTCTTTTCTTTGTCATATTTTCCCATCTAGGAGACACACAGAATAAGAATGTCAAATGTGACTAGTGTATAACTAGCTGATTCTAAAATCACAATAATTTATCTTGAACTGTACAGTTAGCTAGCTAAGGAGCTCCAGGATGACACAGGGCTTGATTCTGCAGCCCTTACTGATGCTTCCATAGTGGTAACATCAAATGCAAAGCCCCTCTGAAATCCTAATTATGTATTAATGTACTTAAATATAGATTCAGATGCTTAGCTTCAGGCTTCTGCCTGAAAGCTCTGGTTTATGAATCTTGCCAAAAGCACAGGTATCATAGGGCAGTTAAGATTAGAAATATTGTTCTGACTTAACCCTTCAGAAAACATCCTCCTTTCCAAACTGTTTCTCCTTCGGTTACAACTGAAGCCTACAACCACTGAGAAGACCGAGAAACCACTACCACACCCATGCTGATCCAAGAGTGTTCATAGGACTCTTCTGTGAGCTTGACTGACACACGTGAGCAATGAACACAGTTCCAAAAGGAAAATGTAATGTACTGAATTTCAGTAGCATTTTATGTACTAAGACATTAGACATACTTAGTTTGCCTAATATATCATGTAGTTGTGTCTATAGGACAAACTTACCACCCCTGGAGGTAACTACTATGGGCAGGTTGTCTCTTAAGCCAAAAAAAATGCATCTGTCTCCATGCAGTGCTTGAGGTTGGATATTAACACTGTTCAGTGACACTGCCAATTAGCCCACCCATATAGTTGCTACAACATTGCTTCTTGTTTGGG
Organism: Crocodylus porosus; assembly: GCF_001723895.1. Lineage (NCBI taxonomy): Eukaryota > Metazoa > Chordata > Crocodylia > Crocodylidae > Crocodylus > Crocodylus porosus. The sequence goes on along the minus strand of NW_017728886.1, from coordinate 247,938,955 downwards.
ACACAGCTTACCTGGAGTAGCAAAATGTGTTTGGGGTCACAATCACTGGGGTCAGTAAAAAGACACTGTATAGACATAGCATTAGGTTCCTCAAATGGGTGCCTACTGTAGTTTTAATCACTGAAGTTTGAAATTAGCCATATGTTTCCAACTTGGAGAGGTCCTGTGTTTTACACTCCTTTGTAGAGGACCAAATCTTACCTATCTCCATTCACTGCTGCCAGTAAATCAACACACATGTATAAATAAAGACCTAAACAGAAAACAAGACTCCAAATTCACTGAAGAAAAGAAAAGCCTTAAGACAAACCTGGCAAAAAATATCACAAAGGACCAGAGAGTAAGTAGCAAAGTAGCAAAATTTAGAGTAAGTAACTAGGAGTATACACTCACTGGGTATGTCCAGATGAGTGTGTATATGCCTCTTGCCCCATCTATGCAGGGCTCTAAAAAAACTGGAGTTTAAAAAAAACAGGGAAGGGCCATGCCCTGAGGCAACTGGAGGCTGGATTCTCCATACAGATGCTCTGGCTGCCAGAGTGTCTCTATGGTTGGCCCTTTGCCCCTCACCCTGGTGCTGAAACACAAAGCCTGGCTGTGAAGGGCATGCAGTGTGCTGCAGCACCAGGGCTCCAGTGCCAGTTAGTAACGGGCGGGGGGGGGGCTGGAAGAGATGGGAGGGGACTATTGAGGGGACCCCCAGTGGCCTCACCCACTCCCCCAGTCCTCTGATCCCTGTCCCACCTGCCCCCCCGACACCCCGATCACTTTCCTGCCTGGCCCCATCCCCCCACCCCGTCGAGGCCCCTGATCTCTGCCCCCCACCCCAGCATCCCAACAGTTTAAAACAAAAAAACCCAACCCTAGCACTGGAGCCCCCCACCAGCCCCTGCTTCTAGGGTAAGTAGAGGCTTTTTTTTCTTTTTTCTTTCTTTT
>NW_017728886.1:247933709-247937779 GCF_001723895.1 Crocodylus porosus | reverse complement strand
GCCCCTGTTGGAGGGCTGTAACCCCTGTGTGGGGCCATATCCACTGTGTGGGGGAGCCATAACCCCTGTTGGGGGGCCATAACCCCTTTGTGGGGGGCTGTAACCCCTGTGTGGGGGCCATAAGTCCTGTGGGAGGGCAGCAAAATATATATTAATGTTTCATGAATTCATGAATCCATGTATTTAGAGTTCACTTTATTATTATGATAGAGACACTGGTAGGGTTCCACATGGCTTTAACACTGTAGATATATCAATAAAACATTGCCCAACTGATTGAGGTCTCTGTCTCTCTCTCTCTTTATAGTGGTCTTTTGTTTTACTTGTGGAGGAACATGGATTTTGGGGTATTTTACAGAGTGACTTTGGGATTTTTTTTTATCAGGGATTTTCAGTTTTTCAATAGGGAACACCAGAATTCCTGCTAGGGAGGCCAGTGGCAGATCCCTGCCTGTGGCAGAACATCTGCCCAGATGGCCGTGCAGGTGACACACGTGGCAGTAGTGTTGCACAGAGGCCAGTCCTGCAACCACAGCCCACTGGCAGCTGGCCCAGAGGGGAAGATGCCTCTAAGTCCCCATCCAGGTCTGGCAGGTGCACAGCAGGTCACAGCCAGGCAGCAGCCCCCACTGCCAGACTGCTGCAGTGGGTAGAGGGTGCAGGGAACTCTCAGGGCTGCTTCAACAGTTCAGCTGGCACAAGGGGTAGTGTACCCAGGTACCAATTACCTGGGACCCAGAATCTCCTGAGAGTGAGTAGCCCTAAGCTACTTGTCAGGACAAATTTTTGTACTGCTGGGACCAGGACAGGGCAGCTTTTTATACTGCTGGGGACAGCACAGGTGCTAGCCCTGGGCTCTAGCCTCCCCTGGCTGCAGATCCAGGAGGAACCAGGCAGGATTATTTTGCCTTGTGGCACAATTTTGTCCACAACAAAGTGCATGTCCAAGCACATGCGCCCAGACAAAAAAGCCCCAGCTCAAATTTGTACCGCTTCTATTTGAGCTGCTGTAAGTACACGTGCTTGTGTGTGTGGACATGCCCACCTTGGGCACATCTAAATGTGCATTAATGTGACTTTGCTACTGCACATTAAGTTTAGTACCTCTATTACGAGATATTACATAAATGTGCAGTAGCCGGCAATACAGCACAGTAGGAAAGGCGTGTGGTCTTTTTGTGATGCCTAATGCACAGTAGACTAATTCTACTGCTCATTAGCACATTAGCACAGTTTTTGCCATGACGTGCTAATGTGCAGCAGAATTAGTCTACTGCACATTAAGTATCTCATATAGATGCACCCTTTGAGACTACAAAAGCAAAGTTCTAAAACTACCAGGACCTACACCTATACCTGACTACCTCCATGGTAAGTGCCCCAGCCACTAGGTTATAGAGATTGACTCTCTTTCAATCTTATCTGATCTATATTCTGCAAATAATTAAATATTCACTGGGCCAAAGAGAGAATCAAGAGGATCAGGGACTTGAACCTAAGCTAGTGGCTATTCTGAGCTGTCTATCTATTTTTATCTCTCATACATTTTTACCACAAATTCCAGCCCTGACCTGAGGCCACTTCCATTTTAAATGATATATGAAAACGTTCAGTTTTGAAAATCCATGTTTTAGGGAAGAAAAATGGTGCATCAGAAGAAAAAAAGGTCAGCTACATATAACGCTGAGACCGAACAGTGAACTGGTACATCTTGTATTTCTCATGCCATCAATATACCCCCTAGGAGGGTCCACAATTCTTTGTATTATCTTTTGCTCAGTATATTCAACTTGGAAATGAGGCACTTTCGAGAAGGGTGATGTAATGTAATGGCCACTAGGTCTATGCTGTACCATCCTGTGCTGAGCTTTAAGGAAAAGAAAACAAAATGCAAGTTGCTTTGGGCACCAACATAACTGCAACCAATATTCCATTTGAAATAAACATTTCGTTTACCCTGCCATGGTAACTATGACCTTTTCAGCTGTAGTTTGCCTCCAAATGACTAATGCTTTTCAGGATACACACACGAAGTGTGGCCAGTGCTATAGACTTATTTTGTCAAGGGACAAAAATAACTCCATGGTTTTTGTCTCCCTGTTTTGCAGAGATGTAGCGAACATAATAAAAAGTAATGATGCGGAAGAGATTGTGCTGTTGCTTTTCAAGGGTCAAGTCTATATGGCTGGTGCAAAGTCCTGGCATTTCCACTCTTAGTTGAATTAGAAAATACTGATGGGCAGTAGCTGAAAATGTACCACACAGATATTGTTAATAATGTTGATAATAAAACATTATCAACATTATCAACAAAATTACCTTTGCAATTGAAAACCCTAAGTGATAAATAAGGAATATTAAACCTATAGAGGTGAGTTCAGTTCGGGAATGAGGTTCCTGTATCCCTTATGTAGATATTAGTTACTCCATCTACTGAATTCCTTGGATGTTTCCATGTGAGCAATTGTTTAAGTCTTATAAAAAAGGCTTGAAATTATATCACTGGGCAGAGCACTGAAATAGTTCATTTTAAACTAAAAACGAGCTTCTTGCTTAAGACAAGCAAAACATGTTTAATTAAGAACTGCTACATATATAATATTGTGCAAAGGCAGTTCCAGCGTGGGTGCTGGGGCATGGATAAATGCTCCTTTCAGTCAACATCATGGAAGTAGCAACCAGGGATTTTCTAAGTCCTGAAGGAGATAAGAATTCCACGCTCCTTTCCTGGCACATGGCACACCCTGTCCCCTCCTATTCTTCCTGCCATTGCTGTTGTCACCACTGTTCCTGCTGACCTGGGGCAGCGGCAGGCTCCACAGCTGCTCCTGCACCAATTCAGTGGGGCATCATGGCGAGTCAGGCTCAGCTGGGGACAAAATGAATGACAGGCAGGTTCCTTCTCCCTGCTCAGTCCCTGGGTTTTCCAGGAGAAGGCACAGGCAAGGGAATCTGCCCATCACCACTGATGCCACTGCTGTCCTCAGCCAATTCTGGCTCACCATGAGACTGGTTGGAATAGAGGAGTGGCTCTGGAGCTTCCCAACTACCTCGTCCCACCCCTGAGGCAGCCAAAGACAGCAGAGGTGGCAGGTGGGAGAGAAGGGAATGAAGAGGAGAGGACACAGAATCATAGAAAATTAGGGTTGGAAGGGACCTCAGGGGGTCATCTAGTCCGACCCTCTCATCCCAGCCAAAGCTTTGTCTAGTTGGGTTTTGAAAACTTCCAAGGATGGAGCTTCCACCACCTCTCTGGGAAACCTGTTCCAGTGTTTTACTACCCTCCTGGGGAGAAAATTCTTCCTAATATCTAACCTAAACTTCCTGTGCTGTAACTTGAGACCATTGCTCCTTTTACTGTCATCTGCCACCACTGGGAACACTCCAGCTCCATCCTCTTTCAAACCCCCTCCCTTCAGGTAGTTGAAGACCGCTATTAAATCTCCTCTCAGTCTCCTCTTCTCTAGACTAAAAAAGCCCAATTTCCTCAGTGTTTCCTCATAAGTCATATCTCCCAGCCCCCTCATTATTTTTGTTGCCCTCCGCTGGACTCTCTCCAATTTTTCCACATCCTTTCTGTGGTGGGGGTCCCAAAACTGAACACAGTACTCCAGATGTGGCCTCACCAGTGCTGAATAGAGGGGAATACAGTAATCACTTTCCTTGACCTACTGGCAAAACATCTATCAATGCAGCCCAGTATGCTGTTAGCTAGGGATGTGTGAAGTGGGCCCTATTCGATTTGGATTTGGATTCGGCCCAAATCGGGAACAGTGATTGGATTTGTTGATTCAGATCACTGTCTCTGATTCAAATCAGGCAAATCTGAATCTAAAGATTCGATGCTGATTCAGAGACTCGGACATAGCTTTAAATGTTTTTTGTACATACCTTGAGTTACCAGAATGGCTTGTGATTGCTGCAATGCTGGGGCAGATGGAGCATCTCACAGGAGTGTGTGTGTGGGGCGGGGGCACATGCTTAGCAGCAAAACCAGAAGTGGACCGGAAGTACTTCCGGTCCACTTCCAGGTCCGCCACAGAATACACCACTCCTTCTGCCCCCCCCCC
>NW_017728886.1:247902760-247933609 GCF_001723895.1 Crocodylus porosus | reverse complement strand
CGCAGACTCAGAAGTGGACAGTGCACTCTCCAGCATACCCAGAAGTGGACTGGAAGTGCTTCTGGTCCACTTCCAGGTCTGCTGCTGAGTGCGCTGGGGAGCCCCCTGCACTCCTGTGGGACACTCCATGCCCCTCTGCATCGCAGCATTCATGAGCTGCCTGCTACCTAAAGGTATGTAGAAAAAACATTTAAAGCTGTGTCTATATCCAAATCACCAAATCTTTCTGAATCTTTCTGAATTGATTTGGAGAGATTAAAGGGTTCTCTGATTCCATTTGGATTCAGAGATTCAGTTACCAGATCAGGCCAAATCGCTGCTGAATTGAATCAGGGACTGAAGCTTTGCACAGCCCTACTGTTAGCCTTCTTAGCAACAAGGGCACACTGTTGGCTCATATTCAGCTTATTGTCCACTGTAACCCCAGGTCGTTTTCTGCAGAGCTGCTGTCCAGCCTGTACCAGTGCATGGGATTGTTCCATGCTGCTGAGCAGAGAAGTGGAGAGAGAAGGGACACAGAAGATCATAGAATAATGGCATCATAGAAAATTAGGATTGGAAGGGACCTCAGAAGGTCATCTAATCCAACCTGCTGCTTAAAGCAGGACTGTCTCCAACTAGATCATCCCAGCCAATGTTTTATCTAGCTAGGTCTTAAAAACCTCCAAGGATGGAGAGTCCAGCACCTTTCTGGGTAACTTGTTCCAGTGTTTTACTACCCTCCTGGGGAGAAAATTCTTCCTAATATCTAACTTAAATTTCCCTTGTTGCAACTTGAGACCGTTGCTCCTTGTTCTGTCAGGAGGAAGAGAAGATTCTTACCTGATCAGAGGATTTTAAAAAGTATCCTGCTGCTGCTCCCAGTGTGGATCTACCCATAAGACTGTGTTACGTAAAGGGTACTCACTGCAGGATACCTTCAACAAAGCATCAGCTCACTGCATGTGAGTTTGCTGCTTTCTTCCAATCCCCACATTACTGGATACCACAAAACCACTAGACATTTTAGCACAATGTGGTGTGTTGGCAGTCTGGGCCCAAAACCACTCTGTTGGAATGTGGCCGGTAAAGCATGAGATGTATGCTCTGCTGGGGAAACTTTCCCCTGCTTTGCATAGCTAAAGCCAGTGATATTATCTTCTATATTTCACAAAACCTGAATTCCTTCATGCAGAAAGAGGAAACAGTACAGTTTTAACATACATCATTGTAGGAGTTAAGCCCATCTCCAGCAACACAGACAATTAAACTGATTAGGATAACAGTTAAGCTTAGTTATAGCACTTTTTGTCCCTCCATCTCAAAATACCTTACAAAGGAGGACATCTGAAAGACTGAGGTAAAACATAATTAGAGCAGTTTGGAAGCACTAACACTGCAGAGCACAAGAGCTGCAGTGTAATGCCTCAGAGAGCAGCAAGGATGCAAACCAAGCAGCCCATAACATTGGGTACTTACTGCCTGATAGTCACAAGTAGTCATCATGCTCAGATAGAAAAGAAGTAGTGCAGAGAGCGTAGTGAGGAACAGGACAAAGAAAGCTTACAGCCTTGGGAATCTCAGCCTGACCCTGAGAAAGGATAGGAAGACAAGATCTATTCACTTTTGAGGAGAGTAATTGTGTAAGCCAGTAGGATGCCACTCTGATTTCTGTAAAGTGAACTATCTGGAAAACACTCAGGCCGCTTTGATGACAGCCTCGAAGTTTGCAAGCTATGGTATGTCTGACATGCTATTCCTGGACAACAGACCACAGTGCACTGCAGCCTAATTCAAACAAGTCTGTAGCAAGTGGGGATTTGAGAACAAGATGTCTTCCCCTGGGTACTGCAAAGCAATGGGAAGAATCATCAGTCGAAACAGCCAACAAACTGATGGCAATACCAAAGCGGACTTAAAAGGATCCCTGCCTGACAATGTTCAGCCTTCACAGTACACCATCCCAGGGAGCAGAAAGTAAGTCCAGCAGAGACTTTTGGACTTGCAAAGCTGAGAATCTGGTTCCTTTGAGGGTCTGTCTGCTGCAGCCAGCAGTGGAAAAGCACACAGGACATAGCAGCAAAGAAAAGAACAAGCTAGGAAAGCAGCCACCTCCAATTAAGTAGCCAAGGGCCTAAGGCCACTACGCACAGATGAGCAGGTCTGGGCCCAATCATCAAATAGTCACAGCTATGACAAAAAGCAGCCTCCTAAGCAGCAATGGGTCATGCAGTTATATGAAATAGCTACAGACTCAGGACAGCTGTGGAAATGAAACCCAAGATGACAGCAGAGCAGAGGCAGACATTCAGCCAGAATCAGCAATGGAACAGAGTCTCAACCATGGCTAAGGAGAGTCAGAAAAAATTAGGTATGTGAGCAATACAGAAGAACAACCAACAAAATGAAGCCACCAATAGCAATCACAGTAACAGTACAAGGCAGGGGTCAAAAAAGCACCGCATTTGAAGGACCTTAGTTTAATAGGTTAGTATGGCATTAGTGATAAAAGCCTACAAAGGGGCATGGCAAATACTAATAACCTCTGGGACTAACAAGGCAGAAAATGTTTGCACTGAAGACAACAGTCATGGTTTGTGGGTCTAGGACAGCCGGATAGCAGCATCCTACTTCCCAAGGATGATCATTGCCACCAATGGTAAAGAGTCCTACTATGGAGGGAATTTTTTTAAGACAGTATGGGCACATCTACATGTGCAATTAATGCAACTGAATAAACTGAGGAGCAATTTGCACCACAGTAAACTACTTCTGGAAGCGGCATCTACACATACACCTCAAACAGCAGCAAATTGAGCAGGGGAGGAGAAGTTTAAGCCAGGGTTGCTCCTGTCCTGCTCTGCCACAGCTGCCCAGCTGCCAGTCTCAGGCTGGCAGGAGGCACAGGAGTCAGCCCCAGGCTCCAGAGGGCAGCCCTGAAATGGCAGGCAGCACAGGGTTCAGGCCTGGGCAGTGGGTGCCTGCATCAGGCGGCGGAGTACTGGCCAGGCCATGAGGCTTCTGCAGCTGCTGAGCCATGTAGCTAGGCAGAAGGCAAGAGTGTGGCCCTCTGCTGGATGGGCTGACCAGGCACAATTTACTCCTAGGTTAGCATCTACATGTGTGTTGCTGTGCAGTAAATAACTCTGCACTAAAACAGTACTTGTCTTTACAAGTAGTATCCTGGTGAGGAGTTTATTAGCTTCCTGCAGCCTAATAGCACTGCACATGTAGACATAAGACCTTTACTGCAGAGCTAATTAGGCAACTGCAGTAAACATCTTGCGTAGATGCTCCCTGGGCATGTCTACACGAGATGCTGACTGCACAGTTGTTAGTGTATAGTCATTTAGTACTTGTGTACAGTAAATGACTGTGCAGTAACAGAGTTATGCCACAGTAGCATTGCTGAACAGCTCTTAGGTGATGCTGGCTGCACAGTCACTCATTACTACTGTGCAGTAGCATCACATCATGCTTCATGCCACACGATGCTACTGTGCAGTAGTAACAAGCTACTGCGCAGTCAGTGTCTTGTGTAGATGGGGCCCCTGTGTAGGTAAAATTGCTAAAGAAAATGGCTATACTTCTGCCCCAGCCTGAATAACCAGGTACTCATTATCAGCAGGGCTATTGGCACGACTGTAGAGTGCAGCTCAGATTCATGCTTGTGGAGCAAGAAGCCTTAGCTATGCTGCTGCTGCAGCCTGTTAATCAAAGAAGGAAGAGGCACTGCTAAAGCTGTGGGCAAACAGCTTCTTTGGAAATGCCCAGAGAAAGCTGAACACTTTCTCGATCCTTCTCTGCACAGAAGTGGGGTTGCAACAGTCTTGTAATTCAATGGCATATGCACAGTTTGCCTCTGAACAATGATTGTAAAAGCTCTATGCGATAGTCATACTGCAGGCACAAACAGAAATGTTTCATATTAGTACACGGAAGGAGGAGGGGGCAGTCATGCTTGCCTCAAGCATGCTTATTATTTGATACCCCTTATCAGGCTCACCCTTAAGCCTATCCCAGGGGAAAATCATTGCCATGGAGAAGCTATCCAGTGCCTTACTTCCTGTCAGAAATAGACTGTATCGTGTCTCCTTGCCATTGGTTTTCATTTGGCTTTAACTCAGAGGCTAGTCATGTATAAATAAAGAACAAAGGAGAAACCTCTGCCCAAAGCTTTCCTCATGCCCCAAAGCACTGGACAAGTCTGTGGCTGTACTGTGTGCATTTCAGTGCCCTTTGCAAATCATTTCCTTTCAGAGCTTGTAGAGGCATGTGTCTGTTTTAGACAAAGCAAGGAAAGCAAACCTTCCCTCCTCAACTTTTCCTTCCCACTCTCTGTGAAATCCCCCCTTCCCTGTCTCCACGCAGTATATTCCTATGCAGCAGCAGAGAGAGAGACCTCAGGAATGTTCTGTAAACTGTTTACAGCTCTCTCCGACCCCAGGCTGTTTTCCAATAATGTGGAAGTTATTTTTCCCCCCCAAAAAACATTTTGTGCTTTATTGTCATTATCATAAAAACCACCAGAAGCTTCTTTTGTGGACTGTAAAACTTAAAACTTGTGGATGTAGAGTCTAAACATGAGACGGGTAGCTAATAGGATGACTCTTGCAAGAAGTAGCAATTGTTAGCTTGTTTTAGAGCCCAGATATTAGGCAGGCAGAGTGCTTGTCTTGTGGATGCTCACAGCTTTGTTTTATTATGTGTTGCCAATAGTATTAATGCTGCTAATTTGCTCTGTGTTTATAATTCTGTGATGAAAAACACCTGTGGCCTTCCATCACAGACACAGTGGTTGCCACAAAAAAGCTAGCATTTACCATAAAGTTAGAGAGAGTAGGATTTCAGTTATCTATCACCAGTTTCTCTGTGAAAATCAAGTAGTGTCTATGGGGGCAAGGTTGACTCTCTTAGCATTGAAAAGACTTTTGTGTTGAGTAGTCCACATTTAAACTCTGTTATGGGTTTTTTTATTTTCAATTCTACAGTCAACCAACAGCATATAGTATCTTTAGGCCAAGCATATTATAGTTATAAGATGCTATAATAACTAAACAGGAAAAGAAGGCTTCTGCACAACAGAATCTTTTCAATTGATGGGTTTAATTGGGACAGCAAGGTAATATGCTAAGGAAGGGGCAAAGTCAATCAGTCACCCCTACTACATCCCATTTAATGATGAAGCAGGAGCCACTACAAACTGCCCTTGTGCTCATGTAAGTTCAACATGAGCAAAGTAGGTAGGTTGAGGGCACAAGAGGGATCTGGAAGTACTTAAATATTCAGGGCTATGGGACAGGAGAACATGATATGACAAAGGAAGACATAATTTGTCTATGTGTGCTCCAAGTAGGCAGGAGAGGTCACAATGCGGGCAGTGGTGTTGGTCAAGAGAAAGTAGAGTGTTAATGTGGTCATTGTACTGTCTTCCAGCAAAATAAAGCCTGGAGGACAGTTCTGGGAAGGCACCTGCTACCGTAGCATGCGTCACTTCAGAGCACTTTCCATTCAGCATATCTGGAGGTATAATGCATTTAGGCAATTCCATCTGGGCAACATCCCCTCCCCCTCACAGACCTGCTAAACGCTCCAAGGCTGAGGTTTTCAAAGAAATCCACCTTGGGTACCAACTCAATGGGATTTGGTGCCCAACTCATTCTAGGTTATTTTGGAAATCCCTACCTGGGCACTTTTCTTTGATCCTAAATGATTTAAACATCCAATTGTCCTCATGATTTGGCAATGTTTTTATACCTACTTTATGTCTGAGCAAAAAGGAAGGACAGAAATTAAGTGGTTTTCACAAGACTGCACAGCAAGTGAAAAGCAGACCCAGGACTCTAACTGGACAAGAAGGTCAGCTACCAGCAGGACCAGCTGTCAGAAGATTGCTTGTTTCTGGGCTTAAGAAAATGAAAAATTTTTTTTTTAAAGATTAAATGTAGGTTATTCACTTCATAATAAGGAGTGTGTGCAAAACTCTTGCAGATGTACTCTAGACGGTACCATTATTGTCTGGGAAAAGGGCTCGCTCTCCAGTTCAGTACTGGGTGCATAGCTCTCGGTGAAGCAGAAATAAGAACCAGGGACATAGGGATTGTTGGTGTAACACTGACATTGAAGCTACAATTTTCTTTGCAACACAAGATGGCAGCACCTGCTTGCACTTTGAAGGAAATGTGGTACAACACAGGATGGATTCATGCTAGTTTTTCTTTCTTCTTTTTTTGAAAAAAAGGCATTTTCCAGCCATTTTGTCACAATCAACATTTAGATAAAGAACAAAAAAACACCCCCAATCTTTAGTTCATCCACTACTTATTATTGTTTGAGAGGGTTGTGGTGAATAGATAAGACCTGTTGGTGACCTCAGTTACAGCCTGGATATAGATGAGCTCTGCTGAATCCAATAGTGTAACATGAATGTCTTGGATGTTAAATTAAAGTCTTGTTCAGGGAACTTGTATTTGTTTCGTTCTAACATGCAGCTACTTCTGGAACTGTCCATCAAGCCGCTACACGCAGAGATAGAGGTAAATGTAACAGAAAGACAAGGTTGTGCTCTTAATGTAAATTCACTCTGAAAGCACGGGTACCAGTGTTTTCCTGGTGAGAACAGCATCATTACTGAGCCTGATCTTGCTCTCAACCCGTTTGTCATCCTTTTAATCACACTGAAAGTGCTTCTGATACAATCCCATATCAGAGAAGAATCGGGCTCGCTGATGTTAATGGGAGCAGGCCCCTGTCCAAAAGTAGTATTGCACTTCACTGCAAACCAGTTTTCTACTTGGAAGGACATGTAGAAACTTACTGTATTATACTGTTATTTCCCTGCACACACAACCCATCCGTTTCACCAAAGTTTGAATAAATCTTTAGACCAAGTTCATCTTCTGTCTAACCCATAGATCAGTGTTTTGTTTTGCTGCTGTATTCAATTACTTATTTATGATGTTTTCCAGTCTTGTGACAAAAGAAAGATTTAAAGAGTCATTATGGTGTTTATGAAATTGTTAACCAATTAAAACCTCAGGGTTGCATGCTGCTTCTATGGAACAACAAGATGAAAAAAAAATCAGGAGAGTGAGTGATACAGTTAATATATTTATTGGCATTAGTACATTCTCTTTTATTGCTGGGATCAGGGTGACATCATTCATCATAAAGACAGAATAATTGTCTTTGAATGTTATAAAAGGTGAAATTCATTCTCCTGGAAATTAAAGAGAACATTTCAAAGCTTCAGTAAAAAAGGGGACTGAATGATACAGATGATAAAATGCACCAGCTTTAAATTTCTGTCCATAAACCTGGAGTAAAGCTACTGAGAATTAGTCCGAGATGAAGATCGTAATAACCTGAAATTAGTTTAGGCATCCCTCTAATCTCGTTTTTCATGGTGTAGGACTATTCATCGTAAAATCTGTTTTCCTTCACTGGCAGCATTTCAGCTGTCTACTCTCTGAATGAAAACAGCAAAGGGGGAATGAAGACACTAAATGAAATATATGTTATTTGTTCTGGCAGAATTACCTCGGTGTCAGCAAAGCAAAGGAGCAAGCAGAGTCTTCTACCTGAGCTCCAGCCCCCATACTCAGAAGTAGTGTGCCATCAGCTAAGAAGACTAACATTAGTTGGTCCCTGTGCCTTCCCTTCCGCCCCCTCCCACCCCACCCCAGCCTTTCTCTCCCACTTATACAAGTTTGAGTGCAGGAAAATGGTTTGACATTGTTCTTGGGACTTTATTTTTGCTTAGATGTTATTTTTTTCCACCCCCTCCCCTGGAAAATTTCATAGCTACAAACAGACTTTGAAGATCTTTACATTATTCCTCTGAAGCCAGTCTGCCACCTTTGGCCCCCATTCAGTGGTACTTTACAAAGCAAGATACATCTCCTTTGATCGCTTGATGCCTTATAAGAAATTGAAATGCGTGGTAAAGACAGGAAAGACAGGGAGACAAAATGCTGACAGGTCTTACTCTGTGCTGCAGAAATCGCACTAAATCCATGTCTTTTTCCTTGCATGATCAAACCTTCTCTGACTATACTTGTGCTTTGAACCAGCTTACTGCAGGGCTGTCATTGGATCACATTATCTTAGGGAAAGTTCTAGTAGCAAGATGCCCCAAGCCATTCACCTTCTTTTAAATCAAGCTTGATGACTGGTTATTTGAAAGTGTTGGGTTTCTACCATTGGCAGTAATTATTCTTTCCCCCAGTAATGATATATGCTTGACTTTACTTAAAAACATTTAAAATTACCCTTTACTCCTGTGAAAGCCCCCGTGTCCCTAAAAATGAATCCTCAGTGCAAACTATACCAAACATAGTAGCATTAATTAACACTAGAAAAACAACACAGATAACACCTTGATCATGCTTGAGGACCTTTTGTTCTTACCTTTTACTTCCCCTCTAGATTTGGAAATTGTAAGTATCAGTTTGTTAAAAGAAAAGAAAAGAAATCCCTAGTCAGTACATAGAAATTATTGAGCTAAGGATTATTAATAGTGTCTAAAAGTTAGAGCACAAATCAAAATTAAGCATGTAAGGGACTGCAGATCTTTTTTAGGCAAAGGAATCTAAGATTTGTGGGTTTAGTTTCTTTTCCTTCTTGTTTTGAAAAGGTGTTAAAAGTTTCAGAAGCTCTGTTTGAGTCCCTTGGCAGCATTTGAGGCTTTCTAAACACTTAAAAATAATTCTCACCCCTGCAAATATGCAAAATGCCATATGCCAGGGGATGCTGACTGGTCAGAGTGCAGATCCAACTATACACAAAGCTGTCAAATACACAAATATAAAACTGGAAGAAATGGACAAATATTTTTTTCACAAATCTCACCGTTTACCGTAGTCATAAGAGTTGCTGGAAACAGGAGGCAGAGGATTTTGCCAGTGGCAGTGCCAGAAACAATAGTTTCATTTAAATTGGACACTAGTAGTGTAGATTAATACTTTGCCAGAGCACAAATATAAAAAGTTAAAATTGAATCCAAAAGCAAATCCAACAAACATAAAAGAACTGGCTATTAAAGAACAAGCCAGTGAAAGAAAGATGCATTGCTAGCATCCAATATAAAAATACAGTATAAAACTCTCATTCATTGTGGGACCTAAAGGTGGCACCATTTTGGGTCTGACAGCTTGAAAGAAACTGAATCTGGTTAACTGTGTGCTTGTACTATAAGGCAATACAACATACATGCCTTGTGTTGATCCTCTTCACCATTGCGGCCCAAAATCTGGACAGATTTCTTAGGAAGAATTAACCATGAAACAGCCATGTCTTTCTGGGAAAAAAATGTACCTATAGACACAAATACAAATGCTATTGTGCAGAAAGATGAAATCACCCCCAGTGGTCTGTAGCTGATGAACTTTGTGCTGTAGGCGGAAGCACAGCTGTCAAAATTTCAAGTCAGTTGGATCCCAGTACAAAGACTCAAGTCTGTCAAGTTTTTCACCAAAAATTAATTGGAAACCAGTTCTGATTATTGACCATTCTAAGAGGAAAGTAAAACTTCATGAACAACTTTAAGAGACTTGCTGAAGAAGCTTCAGAAAAGAGGGAATAGGAAAGTGAGTGGTAAAGACTCCCTTCAAAGACTTGTTAGGGCCCTTCTGTTCTGCACCTGTAGGTAAAGGCACGATGGGATCTAACGCAAGAGCCATGCAAAGGCATCTTCTGCCATGTCACATGTGCATGGTAGGACGTGTGACTGTGGAATTGCACATTCTATCCCATCATGCCTTAAGCTCCTTCTGCACCGGCAAGAAACAGGCTCCCAGCCATGGGGGTGCCTCCAAGGCACCTAGCATCCACAGCTGCAGGACTCTGGGTCCCTATGCTCCCAGAGTCGGCAGCACTGGGCATGGTGAACCCATGTGGCAGGGAAAACCCTACTACACATGCAAATTAAAGCTCAACAGCAACCAGCTATGAAGTTAATACACATTTTTTAGGTCTGTCCCTAGAGCTGGTTGGAGCTTTTAAAGGCATGATAGCTACTTTGCACATGTAGCTGGTCTCAAGCTAATTGCGCAATTAACCATTTCATTGTGCAATACCTGTAATGTGTAGAGAAGGCCTCAGTAATCTCTCCTCTTTTCAGGGCTGTTATTTGATTTTTTTCATTAACTGATTTTTGTGGTTATTGTTAAGAAGGAAGATGTAGTCAAAGAAGTTATAATTTATGGATTCTCCCTAACAAGAGACTGAGGGAGCTGGGAATAGGGAGATGGTCTCCCAGTTAGAGAGCAGCTAGCTAAAGAGAGACCCAGACAATCTGCAGTCTGCAACATAATTCATGTTTGTTGTTAGTTATTCTTATTCATTGCATGTCTGTGTTCATTGAATCCAGGGCTCACTACATCCCCAATGCCTCAGTTTGCAAGAGCAATGGTCTAGCATTTGCTATACTCTCTCTATACAACCGGAAACATCACATATATCTTACCTCTCTAACCTTGGGAATCTTCAAGATGCTGGTTCAGTTGGCTTTACTTCTTCCCCATTTGGCCCACCCTCGCCACCAATGTCACTGCGGCTGCCTGTGGGAAGTCTCTGCTTGACACCACCGCCTGTGGATGGTCGCCATGCATCCCCAGCCTCGAGAGACACATGTCATTCATGATTATAACCAATATCAATCCTGATACTTTAAGAAGCACTGCTGGCTGAAGTCAGGAAAAATTCCTTCCCCCACCCATAGTGTAGTATTTCATTATTGTCTAGATGCATTATGGGATTTTTATATATTGTTCTGAAGCAAAGCATGTACAGTGCTGGGAGTGACTGCATACATAGATTTTGTTTCTTACCACCATAAATCACTAAATTTAGGTTGGAGATTAAATTTGTTACATTTAAGAAATCTTCCCTTTATTTTCTTGCTAATACACCCACGGAGAATGTTTGATGAAAACAACACTGAGATCAAAGCCTCTCTTAATAGGAAGAGAAAAACTTTCTGTGACTGGCAAAACCATCCTACATGTAACCAGAAGCAGGGAACTTTTTGGTGTCTTAAAGCTGAACCCAGAGGAAGATTCAAGAAACCAAAAACAAATGGTGGTTAGAGAAGGTGAAAGAAATCCAACAATTCATTGCCGACCATGACATGTGGAGTTTCTTCAGTGTAATCAAAACTGTGTACGGACTAAGCTCTTGTGGACTCACCCCACTTAGTATGCTCCTCAAAGACAATGAGTCCATCAAAAACTGCCTGAAAGAGGCTTAACAAAAGCTCCTGAACTGAGAATTAATGGTGACTGATGAAACTGTCAAATCCATCCCACAGCATCCCATTAGGAAAATACTTGCCAGTTTACCAACCTCTGAAAAAGTCCATCCAATGAGGAGATCCAGTATAGGATCTGATGTGCTAGCTCTACCTTCAGAAGACTGTATCATCATGTGTTCAATGATCACAACATCAGGACTCAAATAAAATTCCTATTATATAAGGCTATGGTAATCCCAACTCTTTTTTATGGGTATGAAGCTTGGGTGATCTACAGGGACCACCTGAAGAGCCTGTAATACCTTCATCAGTGCTACCTCTGGAAAATTCTTTGCATAAAATGGGAAGATCATCACACGAGTGACAGTGTCCTCACTGATGCTAACACCACCAGCATACAAGTGTTGATTATTCAACATCAGATACAGTGGACAGGGCACTGTGTGCATATGCCTGATGTATATTTACCAAAACAACTGCTATACTCCCAATTCAGCCAAGGACAAAGGACATGTGGGGGTCAGGGAAAACACTCCAGGGACATCCTCAAGGTGAACATTTATAAGTGTGGCATTGACATCACAAATTGGGAAAAGTAGCCTGGGATAGGACTACGTGGCAACACCTTGTGGAAAAAGGTGATGGCTAGTAAATTATATTTAGAGATTTGCTCTTAGGAACTGGCTTGTAGGTAGAGTAGCTATTATATTAGAACAATGGCCCAGGGGAATGACAAGGGTTAATTGGTTTCTAAAAGTCTGTTTGTGACAAAGTTTCATGTTCTCAGCCACTGTGTCTGAAGCTAGCAGACAAACAGGCTGGGAAATAAAAAACATGTGCTACACAGTTCCCTGAAATCCAAAAACAAGAGATAAGGTAGAATCAGGTCATAGTGACCAGCTGCAAAGCCCCTAGGATTTCCAGTTTTGGTGAAATGACCAAATTAGGAAACTGGAAATGCTCAAATTAAGACACCAGTAAATGACCAAATTAAAATGTGTGCACGTGATGAGTTTGTGGAAACAAAGGAATTTGCTGACAAAACAGAGCATGGACAATATGATGACCACAGGGAAAACAATCAATGGTACCTGGAAATGAAGAGTCATCAGAGGAGAAAGAATACAAAAGGAGGGATCCCAAGGTGCGGTGATCCTGAGGCCATCATGGGCAGAGGACACACAGCCAGCCCATCTTGTCCACTTCATGGGAAGGAGAGGGAGACTGAGCCTCCACCCTCAACCTCCAAGTCTGCTGACATCTAACATTCAAGAAAGAGTCACAGGGTGACTGTCCAGGCTTACCTTCCCTCTGTGAACCCTGGAACTGATAGATAAGTTGAATCAGGGGGGTTATTTTGTTTGCTTTGCCTGCACTGATCTTATCCGCTATCCCTGTACATCAGTAAAATTTGCCTATTATCAAATGGAAGAAGTCATGATTGTTCTGAGGATTTGGGTCCACCTGGAACAAGGTATCAGGACTGGGTCATAAATCCAGTGCCAAGGACGGTACATTATACTTTGAGGGAAACCGCTTCACCCCGGAGGCAAAAAAAGGACAGAAATGGAAGGAAAGGGAACAAGACCAAGAAATCCATTGTTCAACCCTCCATTTAACCACCACCTGTGGCATCTGCCAAAAAGTCTGAGGCTCCAGGATTGGCCTTCTTAGCCATCAACAGACTCCTCTACAAACCTTTACTTGGTCCATGGGAACAATCATCCTCACCCACAAGGATCGCTAATGTCGACAAAAACCAACACAGGAAACTGTGCAACATATATTTGTATAACAAATATATTGTAACACCACTTCTCTCTCTCTGAAACCAGCTTTAAGATCCTTGATTCCAATGGCAGCAGAGTGGGTTCAGTATTAGTGAAAAAAGGCAAAGTCTGCCCGGTGATCCTCCCCAGTACTGCATTGGTGAGCACATCACAGAAGTAGAGAAGGAGGAAAACCAAGGTTACAAACTATGGTTTAGTTTCCTAATGGCTACTCTACTTTATCAGGTTAGGGACAGAAGTTACACACAAACTGGTTTAAGTGATCAGAACCTGGTTTAAACCTGTAATAGAACAGAAGTTCAGTGCACATAAAACATGTTAAAATGGCTGAAACTGGTTTAAGATAAACCTGGTTGAATGTAGTATCAGACTTAACTCATTTGGGTCAAACCAAATCTATGAAATCTATGAAAACCAGTTTATGAAACTTCTGTCCCAGACCCCTTCCTGGTTCAAGTTACATCACAGTCCCCCAGCATTCCAGCATGCTTTCCAGCCCTCTGCTGGGCTGTGCTGTGCTGTCTGCTTCTGCAGAAAAGCAGGGGGGGGAGCAGGGGGAAGAGGGGAGAGGTAAGAACTGTGCACCCCCCAGCAAACCCTGGCTGCAGTCTGGGGCCAGGGAGGGGTGAGGGTTAAACCCCTCTTTCCCCAAGTACAGAGCTGTCTTGCCCTGCTACTTACTGGAAGTTACTTCTGGCTGCTACCGTGGACTACAAATCCCAGAGACATGTGGAAGCAGGAAGAGGAAGTGATAAGCAACCCTGCAGAGTCCTGCTTCTATGATGCTGGACTGTAAATCCCAGAGACCTTGGGGGCAGCAGGAAGAGGAAGTGCCAGACAGCCATGATCTAGCACCCCCCAGCTTCTAGCATGAGAAAATGCAAGCATGTGGCTGCATTTCCTGAATCAAATGCGTGTCTAGTTATATCCCAGTTTAGTCTTTGCAGCTCAAATTAACCTGCAAAGACTGAATCGATTCTGCTTCAGGCTTTTTTGACTGTCTGTACTTAGTCTCAGTGTTTGCTTTCTTTTTTTTTTTTGCAGGCTTCTGGAGATTTGCATTCCACTCCATCCAAATCACTGTGCAAATCTAAGTTAACCTCGAAAAAGATGTACCCTTCTTAGCTGAATATAAATGTTAAAAAAACGGAGTTTGTTCTAACACAACTTAAAGAGTTTTCTTCCAGATCTGCTACTTTTAATAACCAATATACAGTATTTTCTTTTTGCAGATATAACCAAGCAGAAGATGGACAAAGACAGATTTTAAACACTGAGAATGCTTTGGCTTTACTCAAAAAAGAACTGGTACGTGAATTTGAACAATTACTAAGTTGAGGAGTTTTGGTTTGGGTATATTGCTGCTGAAGTGAATTGGATTACCCCAAGTTTCTCTGTTAGAAGTTGAGAACAAATTAGTCCATAATGAGCAAGCTTTCTATACTTGCTGTCAGACAGAAAATATATGTCCACAGTCAAGTAATTGCTTTCAATATGAATAATCATTCACCAGGTCAACACATACATTGGTTAGTGATTATTTGCAGTTCTGTAATTGTTCCAATTCCTTACTTAACACTTACCAGCCATTCATCTTAAATATTAATGAAGAATGTACAAATTGATTCTCAAAGAAACAGAAAAATTAACAGGAACTATAGGATTTTTTTTTTCTTCAGGGAGGTCTGACAGAGTACATCTTGAATACTGAAACATTTAAAACTTTAGCTGCTAGGGATAAGGATTATGCACATGCATGCATGCCAAATCTTTTATTTGGGCCTTTAAAAGCTGCCTCGATATACATAAATAATAATCAGCAATGCATATAAATCTTTTCCTTTTGCAGAGGCTAGACAGTAACCTTTAGGTTAGGTAAACTAGTGAATAGCCTTTTTTTAAAAAAAACAAGAGCTGTTTGTATTTAACATTTACAATCCTATGAACATTGCAGTGACAATCATTCATTGAAAGAATTCATTACAGAGCTCATCAACCATCCTACTGCTGCATATGACACTCATTCTTGAGACTTCAGAGTGACTTTCCTATCCATCAGTAGTCTCGAGAGTAAAACTGCAGTTCTGAAGCATAAGCATAATAAAGCTGATGAGCATTTTGTCAGGTGTTATTTGAAGAAGCTTGACCTGACAAAATAATCATCAGCTTTATTGTGTTTATGCTTCACAACTGCAGTTTCACTCTCAGGACCACTGATGGACAGGAAAGCTGATCTAAAAGTCTCAAGAATGACATCCTACAAGGTTCAGTACTTTCTCCATTGCTTTTCAACATATACATTGTCAAACTGTCTGGCACCCAGTCCAAGAAGTATGGCTGTGCCGATGACTTGGCTCTCACTAAATCAAACATGTAATGGGAAGCCACCAAATCCACTTTGACATTAGACATGAATGCCGTTGATGACTACTTCCATAAGTGACTTCTGTAGCTCCGCCTTGCTAAAGTAGTTGCAACAGCCTTCCACCTAAAGAACAATGAAGCGAAGAAAGAAATAAAAGTCAGAATTGGTTCAAGTCAGAGACTTGAACATTGTCACACGATTGCTTATCTAGGAGTCAAGTTGGACCAGATCCTCACCTACTGGCACAATCTGGAAGGGATCCAGGGTATGGTTGAGGACTAGGGTTAAGGTTAGCAGAGGAGCTCTCAATCGGTTGCCTTGTTGGCACCACCTGGGGTGAAAGTTTCCACACATTTCTCACCTCTGCTTTGCCTATATGCTCCTGCTCAGTACTGTACACCAGTGTGGGGCTGAAGCATTCATACTAAGCTTGTGGATTCCAGCCTTAACAGTGTCATGAGTACAATCACCAGATGCTGACTCCAATTGACTGCTTACCAGTCCTCTGAGGCATTCCACCCCCTGACATTGGAGACAAGCTGTTACCCTGGCCCTAGGCCTCAAAGCCCAAGATCCAAACCATTCTCTGCACTCCAGCCTAGTAGCCAGAAGACAGAAAACCAATTACCACTTAAAGTCTCAGAACCTGTTCTCCACTCGAGACAGTAAGTTCATCGAATCTCCAGGTGGCATGTCACCCACAGCATGCACCTCCCGTCACCAGAGCAGGCAATATGCTGTACAAGAACTGCAGCTAAAGAACTTCATCCCTAATAACAGCTTCTGCTCCTCAGGGTGGCAGCTGCCCCAGAGGGCCTGAACTGCTCTTAAACATCTCAGAACAGGCATTAAACAGTTTAAGGCGAGCATGCAGTCTTGGAGCTCTCCAACAACACTGGCTGCAGCAGTGGTGCTCTATCTCAGATGGCCAACCACATCATATATGAATGCCCTTTCAACCCTCCTTTGGGTGCCTGAGGTCTTCTTGACATTGGCCATTCTGCTGGTTGCTGACTTTCTACCCCTCATGCCTCTGATATATGACTGTGGCGACACTCACTTCATCACCATCATCAAAAGAATGATTTTCTGTTATTCTGTTTTCCTTCAAAAACATCCAGAGTGGCTAGTCAGACATATGTAATGAGAAAATGTCCATGTGGCTGTAAAAGAATTAAAGAAATAAAAATTAAGGGCGATTTGTATTTGAAAAACTAGTACTTTTTTCTGCCAACCTAACTTCTCTGTTGTCTGACAGGTTTCAGCCTTTTCACTTTGCAAATGAGAAATTATTTCTTCCCCTAACATTTATTTGTCTGGGTTTCAATCAGCAGTCAGCATAGAAGACCAAAAACTAATGAAAAGCACAGCATTCTAGTACAGAAAACAAGCATGCTATATCTCCTTAAAATCTCCTAATAGTCTTGCTAGCTGAAGGCCAGATTCTCTCATACTATGTTAAATGGTAATCTAACTGCACAAGTAGCTCTACTGATTTCAAATCTGTGTGACCAATCCTCACCTGATATAAAGCAGTGTAGTTCTATTGATTTCAAATAAGATATACGGATTTATATCACTTGAGTAGTCTTATTGGTTCAGATCAAGGAGCATAGTACTACTTAATGGGTGCATCTACACATGACTATTAATGTGCAGCAATAAACTCCAGCGCTTATTACTCTGGAGTTTATGGTGCTGGGCACACATGTGCATATTCACCCAGGATCGCAGCACATTGAGCCAGGGCAGAGCAGGCCTGGCTGGCAGAGGGTATGGGGAGGTCAACCTGCCAGCCCAAGGCTGCTCCCCTCAGCAAAATGTGCTGTGGAAAAGCTACAAGGGTGCTTCAGCGAAGGGCTAGCAAGCAGGGAGCCCCTTCACAAAAGTACTCTCGTGCCCCAGCTAGCTCCTTCAGTGTCTAACATGCACTACCATGGAGTTTTTTACTTCACGACAGGATAGTACTTGTATTTACAAGTATCAGCCATCTTTGTATTATATCAGCCATCTTTGTCTATACAAACACTATCCTGGTGCTGAGTAAATTAGTTTACTCCAGCCTAATAGGGGTGCACCTGTAGACACCCAGATAGTTCCTGTGTAGATAATTAGTCAACACTGCAGTAAACATCTTGTGTAGACATGCCCAATATTTACATGAATGGCAAAATATGGGCCTGTGTTTGAACTTTGTAAGATTTGTCACAAAACTCTTTTTTGGGGATAAAGAAGCGAAATGAGGTACAGAATCATAATTTCAATATAGACTCACAAATTTCAAAGCACGAAGGCCCATTAAATTATCTTCTCATATCTCCTGTATAACACAGGCCCTAGAATTTCATCCAGTTCAACCTGCATTGAGCCCAATAACTCATGTGGGTTCCCTCTTAGAAAGGCAAACAAGTGATTTGAATGTTTTAAGAGGTTTGAATGTTTCAACCACTTTCCAGCAGTTAGTTTCAACGGTTAATTACACACACCTTCATGGGTAGATCTAAAAATTTGCACAGAGTGGTGCTCATGGTGAGGTGTATCATCACATATAAAACAACATAGATTTTTGTCCAGTTAAAAATAAACTAGAAGCTTTACTAATATACTAGAGGCCAAAGGCTGTATTATGCAGCTCAACTGATGGAACATCAAGTCCATTAAGAAGAAGAGGGTCATTAACACCTGTGAATGAAGAATTTAGAAGGGGCTGGGTAGATTACAATGAGCCATGAAGTCAAGTGACTAGAAATGCTGCCAGACAGTTGATTTTAAACTTTGGGTGGAGCAGGGATTAAAAGGAGAGTGCAAGTACACCAGTGTACCTCTCCCTGGATTCATCCCTGTACACCCTGTTAAATTTTTTATCATACTTCTCATGTGAATGTCTCTGGCTTTTACTTCCAGCTATTGGTTCTTATTAGGCCTTAGTTAGATTAAAGAACCCTGTAGAAGCTGGCATAGCACAGATTGTGCCCTGGCTTCTAATCACCATCCAAACCCTATCCCTAGGAAAGAGTTTGAAAGGAAATTCTCAACAGTGATTTTGCAGTCTTCCTTCCTTGCAGCTCTGCCCCTTGGCTTTTTCTCCAAAAGACAGCAAGTTATGTGTTGGTATTTTTCCCCCATTTCTTTTCTTCTCCGTTCTTTTCACTCAAACATATATTTTGTGTTGATCCAAAACCTTACTTTAAAAAAACGTCTTACAGACCCCTCATGTTTGACGTAGATTTGCTTGGTTTTTAAAAATGAAGCAATGGGAAGGAACAATCATGATTCATAGAAGACTGATCAAATCTGGCTAAACCACAGTTAATGGAGAAAAACATTGTATGTATTTTGTGTGTTTGAGACAGAATAGTCTTAGGGGTGGCATTTTACCTTAACATTAACTTTCATAATTAAAAGGGAAGCAGAATTAAAGCACCATTTTTAAAAAACACACAGAAGGCAAAATTCCAGTTTTAGTTACCCTGAGGAATAACTGGGAACAACAATTTAATTAAATAAAATGATTCTGGATTTTTACCAGTGTAAATGATATCAGAATTTTGGCCTGATGTCAGTTGCATCCAGAGAATTCAGTCTGATTTCCATGAATTATGCATAAAATTTGAAGTGTACTATAGCTATGTGACATAAAAAGAAGATGTACTCAAATACTGTATAAAACTTCCATTTTAAATTAGTTTGTCTGTAAAGGCATTTTAATTGCATTAAACTTTCTTGTAATATATTTTCATTGATGCATCTATAGATTATTTTGTGCTAGCTTTCCAAAATATGCACAGCTGAAAGCCTCTTGCTTCAGGGCTTGAACTAATCTAACTATTAGAGATTATGAGGAGACCATGGGGGAAAGATTATTTTGAGTGTGCCCAGAGCAAGGTTCAGAGCCTACCCCGTACTGAAAATATCCAAGTTAAATAGTGATCCTTTAAAACTATCAAGATAAATAATGTACTAACAGGTCTACCTCAGGCCCCACTTCAGAAACATATGCCATGCAGGACATTGATGTCAATGGGGGTTTAAGTATGTTCTTAAAGTTAAGTACCTGTCTAAATACTATTTTACATAGGGATGGACTTAAACATCTATGTAAATGCTTTCCTGGAACAGAACTGGGATTTTGCACCCTAGTTCAGAGCTCCTGTGCCTGAATTTACAGAGGAGGAAGGGTCATGATATTTAGGAGCAAGAGGGTATATAGCCCCAGAAAACATGAAGGATCCCAAAGGGAACAAATGCTTTAGGGGCAACAAATGCCTCCCAGAGCTACACACACAACTGCACTCATTAGTAGCCTACAACATACTCCTACTCCACCTGGCACTTTGCTCTGATTTAAGACCACATCACCTCTGGCTATAATCTCATCAAATTTCTCCAACTACTGCATGTAGGAGTCAGCTAGATCAGTACTTTGATAGAAGATGCTCCATAAGTCAGGGTCAGTTTGCACCTTGATAGCTATAAATCAGAGATGGATGGCATAAGCAGGGGGCTTCCTTTAGCAGATGCTGTGAAGGGATTGCAGAAGCTGAGCTGTGAAACAGAAATTGGTGATTAGGATGCAAGGGATAGGTAGGGGGAAGAGAGGCAAAGTGGGTGGGAGAGGGAAAAGTAAAACACTGAGGAACATAGTTATCCCACAAACATCCATGTTCTACAGGTAAAGAAACTGATGAGGAGATTTCTCTCAGAAAGAGAGATTTAGTGAAAAACAATGTTTCATGTAGCCTGGGCTTATTTGGCACCACGTTGCAGGAAGTATCAGATGTAAAACCGAGGTCCCCACCATTGGCCTTATTCATCCCTTGTGAGATTGGAAATATCGTTATTTGAATTTACTGGAACAAGTTCAGTAGCACATATGCTGTTGTAATCTTGATCTTTGCAGGATTGTCGGTGATGGCCTGGTGCTGCTAACCAACCACTCTGTGGCCCATTGAGTCTGACATATGACTCATTCTTTCTACCTCCCTATACTTGTGGTTTCTGTTGCTTACATCCTAAAATGACCCTTTGCAGGACTATGTTTACCACACAGGTTGCTGCATTTTACCTCAAAGGTGACTGCTTCACTGGTGATGATGTAAGAGATTCCCAATTTGTTTATGTAATAGTAAGGGTTAGCTCCCTTCCTGAGGGCTGACATGATGACATCAACAGGAAGTTATCAGCCATCTTTTTGTGTGTGTGTGTGTGGGGTGAGGGGCAGATGCAATAAAGCCCTTTGGAGACCAAGAAGTCTCCCTGCCTTTTCCTGACCTATGAGATAGCACAGTTTATAATGCTGTGTAGCAGGCTTACCTTTCAGAACTTGGGTTCAGTCCCAGGCTTGAGATCCTGCTGTTTTGATTGGTGCAGCCCACCACTAACCAGGAGACAGCAAGGAAAATCAAGTCACACCCCTTTCTGAGGGGAGGGGGAGAGGAGCGGCCCATGTGGTGCCCCTTCGCAACCCTGGGGGAGATCCCTCCTCTGTTGAGACCCTCTCTCCAGGGTAACTTCCTACTCCACAGTCCCAGAGGGCTGCCTCCCATTCTCCAGGTCGAGCTCTCTTCCCTGCCAGGCTTTCCTGCTGACTGACTCTACTGCTGCCAGCCTGGCTTAGGGCCACATGCACCGCTGTATGTAGTGGGCACTTTACCTTGTGCTTTGGGGTGGAGAGAGCTTATGGGCAGCACCTAACCCACGAGCAGTTTGCCCAGCAATTGAAGGACTGCTTGCGATGTGCCTACCATTTGGCTGCTGACACTGTGGGGAGGACCCAGCAGCTCCATAAAAGAAATTATGATGCCCGTGTCTGGGAGCAGGGGCTATACCTTGGAGACCGGGTACTTCTGAGGAACCTGGGGTTAACCGGGAAACATAAAATTGCTAACCAGTAGAAAGCAGAACTCTACACTGTGGTCAGGCAGATGGGGACTCTCCCTGTGTATGAAACTGCCCCAGAGGTCGGACCTGGGTGCAGACGGGTTGTGCACAGAAACATCCTATTGCCTGTGGGGGAGCTGGTGGGGCCTCGACCTCCTGAGAGGGAACACCCATGAGATCGGCATCGACCCCTGAGCCAGGTCAGGCCACCTGAGAGGAACCCTACCCCTGAGGCAGCCCCAGAAGAGTCAGATTCGCCCGGAAGGCGAGCCAAATCAGGAAGCTGATGTTCATGAAACTTCTCCCGCAGGGGCTGCCAGGGAGGGTGACTTACCTGCCTGCAACAGACAGCTTCACCGCTTCCATCCACCAGTAGAGGGGACCCCAGGTGTGGGATGAAGCCCACATTCCCTGGGCCTTCATGGAGCTCCGAGAAAGACAGTACTCTTTGCCCCAGGTGTGACAGACGGCCCATGAGGTGGTTTACTTATGATGCTCCTGGGGTGCCCGGAGAGGTGCTCATCTCCACTCTGTGGACCCAGTAATCATCGGGCTTGTGTTCACCCTTCACCGGGAATGGTGAAGTGTCCTGCAGGGGAGAGTGTAGTAGGCTTACTTTTCAGAGCTTGGGTTGAGTCCCAGGCTTGAGATCCCGCTGTTTTGATTGGTGGAGCCCATCCACCTATCAGGAGGCAGCCAGGGAAATAAAGTCATGCCCCTTTCCTGAGGGGAGGAGGAGAGGAGCTCCCCTGGACCTGATTGAAGACTGCAAACTGTCAGGTCCAGAAGACTTCAGGGGCGGAGCCCTGGAGCATATAAAAAGACCTGTGTGCCCAGCACATAGAAGACGCATCAGGGACAGAGAAGAGAGAAGAGCGGGGCTCAGAAAAAGCTGAGGAGAGCTGCTCAGCAGGGTGAAACAGTAGCTCAGGAAGAGTCCCTGAAGACTTCTATCAGCAGGGAGCGGTGGACGGCTCCAGTGTTTAGGCTCTTGATGTGTAACATGGCACACAGTGTCCAGACCCTGGGAGCTGCGTGAGGCGGCTTGGGTAAGCAAGCTCTGGTGTGTGGCCAGAGACATGGTGCACAGGACAGTGCACAGAGCAGGATCTTTGGAGCCCCCTGGGCAGCTCAGGTCCACAACCCCTGGATCGACACTGGGAGCTCAGTGCAGGAGGCACTGCACTGAGGGTGAAAGACCCTGGGAGCTAAACGAGATGGCTCAGGACAGCAAATCAGAGCCTCAGTACTGCACAAGGCGATCCGGGCCTCAAACCCCTAGCACAAGGCAAACCGCTCACTACACACAGCGGTGCATGTGGCCCTAAGCCAGGCTGGCGGCAGCAGAATTGAGCAGCAGGAAAGCCTAACAGAGTCAGGCAGCAGGAAAGCCCGGTGGGGGACAGAGCTTGACCTGGAGAATGGGAGGCAGCCCTCCAAGACTGTGGAGTAGTAAGTTACCCTGGAGAGAGGGTCCCAACAGGGGAGGGACCCCCCAGGGTTGTGAAGGGGCACCACTTGGGCCGCTCCTGGGTAATAGCGGAGGGGGAGCTAAGGAGCCTTTGGGGTCTTCCTGTCCTTTTCTTTCCCCCCACCTCCTTTCCTGTAGTGGTACCTTGGGAGTGGGGCCCCTGCCCTGGAGGGCACCCAGGTAGTCTAAGGATTGCTGGTTATATTTGTAGACTGTGCCTTATAGTTTATGTGAATAAGTTGAAGCAATAGTTTGTATATTGACAGAGTTATAAGGTTGCCTGATCAATATCCTTTGTTCTGGGTTGTTCTATGGTTCATCTGTATTTTAAATAATAATTGGTTTTGTGTGTGTGTGTGTGTGTGTGTGTATAATTCATGACCTTACCCTTTAATGGTTTTGTTGTAATACTAAATTTGTATATAGTTAAGTAATTGATTGACTGGGCCTGACTCTGTAGGGAACAGTGGTGGCTGCTGGGCTGTTGTATCTCTTCGCAGCACACTGCCCTGCCAATAATTTCCTCAATTGGAGAGAGGAGTACAAACCCGCTACAACTATCTTGAATAAAAAAGAGCAGTATAAACATATATTTCACATAGTCTCTCTCCAGTCCTATGGATGGCAAGCAAAGACAAAGCCATCAGCAGCCAAGAGGACTTATGGCTTATTTAACAATGATCTGAAAGTGAAAAAGCAATCCTCTTCCTGTCTAATATTTAAAATATTTTTATTACATGAATTCTTTCTTAAAATTTCACTTGACTGGAAGGCTAATTTTTTTCTTCTGCCTTAAAAAATAAAGTCCCCGGAAAGCCTGTTGTGCATTCTCACTTATCTTTATCAACCTAACTGAAACATGTCCATGCAGAAGATAAATGCTGTTATTACTTAAAATCCCTAGTACAAGTTCCAAAAAAATGCTGACAAGTCTCTAATCCTGATAAAATATATGGAAGTTAATTATAAACGAAGCATGCAGAAGTCATCCAGTAGATTGTAATCAACAAGATTCACCGAATGAGCACTTTGTTCCTTGCTGTTAAGGAGACAAGTAGTTCTCTCACCTCCCCTCTTCCCCTTGACATAACTCCCAGTAATGATGGCCACAAAATAAAACAAATGAACAAATGAGGCTGTAACCTAGGAAAGAAACAAACCATCTGTCATGTCTCACACCCAGCAGAAATCCTCTAAGTCTTTCAAAACTGCAAATGTTGCTCTGCTCATTTTTTCTGCTTCACCATCAACTTCATTATTGCTCCATGAAATAGATTCCTATTAAGCAAATGCATCCACAAAGACATGCACCTGTGCACTGCATTCCGAAATTCAGTGATTGGAACATGTAGGGCACATAGAAGTTCAACTGTAAACTCAACAAGGCAGTCTTCACTAGTATTAAACTATTGTATGCTTTCGGGAGATGCCAGGTCGTAAGACACCATATACATTGAAGTTATGGCAGCTTCTCCCTTGAACTGCAGGTTGTTTGTTTCACGGTATTTTGAGAAGTCTTGTCAGCTTGTAACTTCAATGGCTGTCACCTATAGTGAAGGGCTGGATCATCCAGCTTATGCTAAGGGCAAGGAATGTCCCAGTGCATGGATCCCTCCCTCCTGCGCGGGAAGAGGGGTTGCCAGCCACTGTTGCAGCACCATTGCCCTCACGACTGGAATGTCCAAGAAACCCCTCCCACTGTGTAAAGGGGATAATCAGTATGGAAAGAGGCAGCTTGAAAGACAGCCGGATAATTTTTTATTCATGAGTTATGCAAAGGAGCTGTAGTCAATGTTCAGGAACAGATTAACTTTATTAATACACTAAACTAAAGGAGATGGAAATAACAGAGAGAACTCCATAGTATAACTGCTTGGAGCCCTTGTTCCTGAACAACTGCCTACAACCAGTTCTAACCAATCAGTTTGAATAGTAGTATAGTAGTACCATAGAGGCCAATCTTTTTTGACAGGCATGCCACTTCCATCCCCTTCCCCTGGCCAATCACCTGGTCTGCTATCTGTTCCCTGCCCTGTGCCCCTATCCAATCTGCTTCTCTACTTTCAGCTCACTGCCCTGGGCTTCCTGCCTGGTTTGCTGCTCCCTGCCTTATCTACTTTGGTATTATCTCTCTCCTCCCTGGTTTGCAGCATTCCACACACAGAAGTTGTTCATGCCACTTATGCCACAGGTTGGTCACCCCTGCATTACTACAAGTCTCTTACAGGGCCAATATCCTCACAGACAACAAATGGGGCTGATAGCTGTACATCGCTCCAAGTCCCACAAGAAATCAAGCCCATAGACTTTCAGCTTCATCCAAGATGGGGAAATTCCCCAAAGGTGGATGTCCATGACCAGCCATGCAACCCATTAACAGAGATCTAGAGGACAGGTTCTTCTACTCCAAGGATAAGAGCCCCAATCCTTTGTGAATGCAACATCAAACTATGTCATTTCAAGCAAGGCATGGTTTATTTTACCATTATTATTGTTGTCGCTGTTATCATGTTATATGTTTAGCACTGCCAACATCAAAGGCATCATTTCAGCCCTTCAGAGCTTGAAGTCTAAAACAACAAAATTTCACTTTATTTCTGTGGGATATAATTTACATTTTGATAGATAAAACTGGAAAGTGACTGCCATACCCCACAGACTAGTTCCTTTGGTTTGGGAATATAGGTCAATAGCTTCAAACCTGGGTCCATAGTCATGACCCTAAACCTACTTTATGCAGCCAATTAAAAGGGCATCAATTAAAAAAAATCAAGTGTTTAAGTCCTGTTAAAATCCTGCCCCAAGAGGAAGAGGCCAAAAGGCAGGACAAGATAAGGAAGATCACCTCATTGTTTGGGTCTGGTATTTTTGGGAAGGCATTGGAAAAGTGATCACTGGCAGGGATTCACAGGTAAAGAATGTTTCTCCAGGAATAGGCTCCACTTGAGTGAGCAAGGAAATAGCCTTCTTAGATCAAGGTTGGCATGATTAATACGAGCTTTTAATTAGGGACTCAGGAGAGATTTTGGTGGGAGAAACCCACAAAATCTTTACACTGGGAACAAATACACACAAGAAATAAGTTAGACAAATGAGGATTTGACAAGGGAAAAGGTACTTCAAGGAGCGGAAGGAAAATACACAGCAATAACAAATAGTATGACTGACCAGTATCTCAGTCATACATATTCCAGGTGGGAACTGTTAAATTGAGATGGAAACAAGTGGAATATCTGAACTCATCCACCACATAACTGGGTGGTGATGGAGATGGGACTACTAAATCTACCAGTCTCTGGCCACAAATCTGCATATAGGCAGCAGTAGCCTAATGGTCATCTTGCACCTGGGTTGAGACAAGCGTGCAATTTGGCAGCTGCTACTGTGACTGAGTAGTCCTATTCAGGATCTCCTCTGTTCACCCAATATGGGGAAGGGTAGAAAAGGTGCCCTAAACCTCAGCTTCCTTATCTGCTTCTGGTTGGATAACTCAGTCAAGAGAGATCAGTCTTTCTGAGGTCAAAAACATCATAATAAGATTATGATTTTTTACTTGGGAGAGGCTGGCTGCTGACTGACTCCAATGGTGCTGCAATCTCAACCAAGCAGCTGCCTGTTTCAAGGTAAAGGGTCTCATGGTCAAAGCAGAGAAGAGAGAGCAGAGGAAGGAAAGCAGAGAAATCCTGACCTAAGGCCTACCATCCCTTGCAGAAAAAACTGCAATTTCTGCAGACAGGTATGTAGCTCTAGAACTGGACTCTTAAGTCACCTCAAGACCCATCAGTGAGCTGTCATCAAGATAATCCTCAAATTGAGGCGTTGCCAATGATGATTCTAAGTAGGACCATCCCTGATTAAACTCTCAGCCAAGAGTCTCTAACCTGTGTCAGTGCGGCACCAGCTGAGGCCTTGGGACTTGGTCACCAGTTGCTTGCCTGGACTGGACTGTTGGTAACGTTTTTACTTGCCTTCAACTCACTGTGGAATTATGCAACTCTCACCTGCCATATCTTGATGTTTATGATGTTTTGAATCACGAGGTGTCTGACTTGCGGTGCAGACCAAGGGAGTGTCCAGATAGTGACTTCTTCTGGGGCTCCAACCTCCCCTACACCTAGGAAGAGGCTCCTAGTGCCACCCTGATTTTATACTACTGATTGCACCTTTAGATCTTAGTGGACAGCTTGTCTTTTCTCTTTTCTTATCTTGTTATAGGCTTGCAAATGTCTCAAAAGAAGGAATCAACAAAACAAACTAAAAAATTCCAGGACTTTCCTTCTGCCCAGGTAAGTCTTGCCATCTCAGGCCAAAATGGGCAGGGCACTTGTGGTGGCGAGACACCATCATAGGCCCCAAAAACCAGAAACAGACACCCCACAGGGGTAACTTACTTCCTGCCGGGCAGCCAGAGCAGGTGCCGGGACCACAGCCTCATGAGCTGGCATTATGCCGGCTGTTTAATCAGCTGTTTCCCAGGCGGGGAACAGTTGGACCAATCACAGCAGCTGTACTGGCTGCCATGGGAGAGCTTAAAAGCCCTGCCAGAACCTGCGGGCGGGGAACCCGGAGGGAGAGAGAGTTGGTGGACAGCACGACACATGTTCTGAGGCTCCTGCATGGAGGAGGAGTGGCACAGCTCCGGCAAGCAGTGCTGGGGAAACCTTCGAGCCTTCTGCAGGAGGTGGAGCTGGGGAAAGCCCTCCAGCTCCCTACTGAAGGCAAGCCAAGGGAGGTATCTAAGCTCCCGGTAGGGAGCAAGGCTGAGGAGGCATTTGAGCCCCC
Organism: Crocodylus porosus; assembly: GCF_001723895.1. Lineage (NCBI taxonomy): Eukaryota > Metazoa > Chordata > Crocodylia > Crocodylidae > Crocodylus > Crocodylus porosus. Next base: position 247,906,091 of record NW_017728886.1, on the reverse strand, counting down.
TGGAAGAGGCTGAGGTGCAGGAGGTAGCTCCACAACCCTTTCCTCCTCAGGGGAGTATTTCTTCTAAAAAAAAAAAAGAGAGAGAGAAAAAAAGGAAAAAAACCCAAAAAAGGGGAAAGAAATTGGATGTCAGCTGAGCTTTGAGGGTAGAGGGATGAGAACCAACCGAGTCCACTCCAACAGGAGACCCCACCTGAAGCCAGCTGTGGGCAACCCCACAGGGCCAGAATCAACACCATACAAGCACCATCCGGTTGGTGAGTGGATGGGGTGTAGGGGAGGTGGAGCCCTGTGGAACATCGCGCCAAGAGATCATGAGTACTGCCAGTCGGGAGGCCCCAGGGAGATCTCCACTGAACCCCTTCCCATGATAGCTTAACATCAAAGTCATAGCAGGTGAGTTGAGGGGAGGGGCTACGCTCCCAACAGGCCGTGCAACACATAAGACCCTAGCAATCACAGCACTGCTCCCTTCTTTGGAGGGACCTGCCTTCTCAGAACTAACACAAAAAAAAGAACCCCATCCAGATCTTTGCTGCCTCAAGATAGATGTCCATCAGCTCTTGACTCCAGTCCATTCACTCCCGTCCATGCAGCAGACTTTACTCAGGGCCTTTCCTGGACACTGCACACACTTCGCATGTTCTGCCCTGATCTCTATATTTGTCCCAGCCCATGGCCCAATGTACTTCCCCTTTTTTGTTTCAGACCCGGGGTCATGGCCCAGCCTGTCAGACTATCTTTCTCTGTGTCCAGCTGACCCCTTCTAGGCTTCTGCAGAGAACTCCGTAAATGAAAAAGAAAAAAAAAATTAAACAGACCTGGTTTGGTGCATGGCTGCTTCTCCCATGGCCAGCTCATCTCTGGTGGGCTTTTCCACTGCTTTGGTTGCTCTTTCTCATGGCATCGCTGGAGCCAGTCTCCAGGCTTGCCAGACCTCTCCTGAGCTGTCCCGCTGGTCTGCAACCAGCTCTCCGGGGCTCGGAGCCTCCCACCACAGGGAGTCTCAGGTTCAGGACTTAGATCTCCCCTTCTGGGCTCTGCCACTACCCTTTCCAGACCTTCTGGCCCCCAAGATGAGCCTCCACAGCAGCTCTGCAGCTGCTGTAGCTGAGCAGCTGCTTCAAAAGCACAGCTCTCTTGGGGTCCTCCACTCCCTCGGCACGACAGTCTCTTTTTTTCAGATGGTTTGTCTCTCCCTGTGGTGAGCTCAACAAGTTTTTCCTTCTTTCTTTCACAACTTGCTCCTGAAATTTTCAATGATGGAGATTCCAGAATTTCTCAAGGTTACCTCTTCTAATGTTTGACCACCCTCATAGTCAAAGCTTCCTGAGCTCCAAACTACATTTCCTCTGGTACAGTTTGAGTCCATTACTCCTAGTCTGAGTCCTTATGGCTACAAAGAATAGTTTATCTCCGTACCCTTTACCATTACCCTTCAGAGATATTAAGAAGTTATCAGATCCCCCTCAGGAAACTAATTTAATTGATATAACGATAAAAATTGCTACCAATAACAGTTTAATGAAGATATTTTTAAATGAGCTGCCCAATAAATTTCTTGATCAAATAGTGACAGTAACCATAAGAGTAATTTGATTTAGTTCTGGCAAGTAGCAAGAACCTTAACAAAAGAACTTGTGATGGAAAATAATTTTGGATCAAACAATTGTGACTTAACCCATTTAAACTGCAGGATGGACAAGAATAGGTCTACTGTTAAGGCTTGAGACTTCAAAGGGGTTAACTGAAAAATTAAGGGGCATTAATTAGGGAAGTGAACTGGATTCAAGAGCTAATGGACTTAGTGGCAGAAGAGAAAGAAAATTACTTTCAGGGAGAGGTGCAAATATTATCACAAATAATCAGAGTAATAAATGAACTAAGACAGGCCAAACACATACTTGGATGGACAAACACCTTTAATGCAGACCAGCTACAAGAAATGGAGAAAGGGATTAATCAGTAAGGAGATGTACCTTTCAGTACTCAAGGAGTGAGAAGTAAAATAAGAATAGTCAAAGGCTGAGCTGAGTTAAGTCTTGCAAAGGAATTTAAAATCAAACAGCAAATGCTTCTTCAGGCATAAAAATAAAAATGTGGAAGCCAACTTAAATTGCTTGTTGGTGACAAAACTGGGGCAGCCCAGATATTCTCCATTCAAAATACTAACAATAATTTAGAACAGGCACACAAAATAGTAACTCCTTTGGCAAAAATCTTCAATCAAACTGACAACTCTGGGACAGTATGATTAGAGAACACTAAAGGCAGTGACTACATTAAAAAAAGTGTGACCCACTATCTTCATTTCAATATTATGTAAGCTTTTAGAACAGATACTGAGGGAAAGAACAGTAAAGAATATGGAGGTCAGCAGGAAAGGGGACAGGGTTTTATCTAAGGAAGATATTGTTAAACTAACTATAACCTGATAAAGATAGAATACTTTGGAAAATCCAGAAATAGAGATAACTTCAACTTTATTTATTTTTTAACTCTAATGGGGTGCCCTTCTTGTTTTAAGAACCAAGAAATATTGTTTCCTTCCTTGATAGGATACTTCCCAGGGAAAAATAATTAGAATAAAGAACAGATAGTGGTTTAGAGAATTAGAGTTGGAGGCTTATTCCCTGTAAAGGTATCAGTATGGAAATATGCAGAGATGGGAGTTAGAGAAGGAAATGACTTGGAAAGGCTACCATCAGCTACCAATGAAGAACATCAATGAACAGCAAGGTGTAGGACAGGAAGAAGAGTGCAGCATTTTGAGGGAAGGAGAAGGTCAAATTCTGGAGCGTGAAGAGGAATCTAGTCAAGGGCTGTATGGAGACAAGTTAAGTGGTTAGACTAATGGATGAGAGAGTTTTGTCAACCAGTTTTTGATGAAATTACAATAGGATAACATAAGCATCTATGATTTTTTTTCTTAACCTGTAATTAATTAATCTATTTTATTTCCTGGTTCTCCAATGCCTTTTTCAATTCTTTAAAAAAAAATACTGTTTTAATTCCAGTTTAAGAAGACTTTCTTCTGGAGGCCCCTTAAATTTATCTTTAAAAGAAGGAATTTTAAAAGTTTCTCTGTGACACTGACTCCCATTATTGGTTTCACGAAATGGGGTGTATTTGTCTTCACACCTGTGAAATGTAAGTCACCACAGCCCAGCCCAGACCAATGAGCAAAGCGAATAAACAGGTAAGAGATAGGGGCCAGGGTAACACTGGGACTAGGGGGTCAGTACACACATCCACAGGAGGCCTCAAATGCCTCTACACAAATGCTCGTAGTATGGGTAACAAGCAGTTGGAACTCACCCTCCTGCTGGCT
>NW_017728886.1:247874854-247902749 GCF_001723895.1 Crocodylus porosus | reverse complement strand
CTGTTCCCCCGAGCACCGCCAGGAGCAACCAGGAATAACGGTCACAAGCTGGCAGAGGGTAGGTTTAGGTTAGATATCAGGAGGCGCTACTTCATGGTCAGGGCAGCTAGGGTCTGGAACCAGCTTCCAAGAGAAGTGGTGCAGGCTCCTACCCTGGGGGTGTTTAAGAGGAGGTTAGATGAACACCTTGCTGGGGTTGTTTGACCCCAGTACTCTTTCCTGCCATGACAGGGGGTCAGACTAGATGATATGCTCAGGTCCATTCCAACCCTAGAAACTATGAAACTATGAAACTATAGCAGTTTTTCTAGGACTTAGCTGAAAGTCAAGATGGCAGACAGTATTTCCAGGTGTGACAGAAGGCTCTGCAGGGTGAAGGAGGGAGGAAATCCAAAGCACTGGCACCTCATCTACAAACTGCAGGAAGTCAGAGATCCTAATTTCTGCAGATATTGGACAACGATGTTGCCCAATATTGCAATGTCTGCATTGTTGTTTGCAAACAGGTTCCTTAAAACTGACTTATGGGCTACAGGAACAACTCTGACTTCAAAGTATCTGAACACATTATTCACTTAAATGGACCTTATCCAACCAAACATTTGCAGGACTGCAGATGAGAGTTGTGAAACCCAACATGAGTAAGGGCTACAGAATCAGATCCTAAAAAAAAAATAAGTAACCCTCAAAAACTGATAAAGGCATCAATCCTCATTGAGGAGAGCAGAATTTTTAGTTAGAGGGAAGTCTACAGTTAATGTTGGGCCCCCCTCTCTAAACATGTTGGAAAATGATGGTTTGCCATGTATGCCCCAATTCAAGGAAAAGAATCTAACCCCACAGAAGTCAATAAAACTTGCTAGGTTCTAATAAGGCCCAGCTCCAAAAGTAGATCTTTATCTATTGAATTCAACATAGTGTCTTCACCCCTCCCTGGAATCTCAAAAACTCTTGACGATTTATTACCATAGATTTGTTCCTCATGGTGTGGGCAAGTCTTACTTTTTTCAGATTGCTAAATGGCCATGGATCTCCTATGCAGATGCTGCCTTTAGAATTCAAAGCTGTAAATGAAAGCGCTATCAGCTGTAGATTCACAAATGGTATGCTGCACTTAAAGTGATTACACAGAAACTCTTTTCAAAGCAAGAGATGCTAAACAGTTCTAAAGAAAAGCAGGAATGCAAGAGCTAAAAATCATTACAATTATGCCTTCTAGAGAGGTTGTTAGAGTGAAAGCCTTTGCTGAAATATAATAACATGTTTCACTTGGACTGAGGACAAAAAATAGAAGTGAAGCACATGCACTAATTTGTATAACATTACACTCATTTAATTAAATTAGTTCAGAGAGATAAATATGACAGGATGCTAAATATCCAGCTGTACAGAATATTCTTACAAGTCCCTAGAATGGCAGAAGATTCCTGAACAGTTTTCTCTCTACATCTCTCTCACTGCCCATACCTCCCCTGCTCCTCTGTTCAGAACACCCCTCCTCTTCTATTCATTGCTCCCAGGTGAAATCCTGTTCCCCTGGAGTACTTGTGCCTTTTGTTATTGACTTTAGTTGGGCCAGGATTTCATCCTGCATCATCTGCTCATTGTCTTTTACTCCTAGAACCTCCCTTCTTTGCATCCAGGCTAAATTTATACAACCCCTGTGCTCCCTGAAAAGTAAGTTTACCAAATGCAGCAGTGGCAGCCTCAAACACATCAAGCATTTATACATGGGCTCTGAGAGGTGTGGGGTGCGTTAATAAGCACAGCTCTGAGCTGAACTGTTTAAAAGTGCCTGGAGCGACAGGTGTATCAGCATCCCTGTGCTGAAAAATGGAAGCAGGGCACTTTGAACTAAAGCTTGTAGAATGAACTTTATTTTAAAGTGCCTTGCTGCCATTTTTCAGAGCAGGGATGCTGATGCATGTGACACTGCAGGCTGCTGGAGCATGATAATTTCCACACTCCAGCAGACTCGATTAATCGAGTTTGCTCTGATGCACTGGAATTACAGTGAATCGGAGCAGGCTTCCTGCATGTGTATAGGAGTCCATTGTGCTGCTCCTGAACAGTTAGCAGGTTTACAATGTCTGCAGGCTACCATGGGTAGGCTAATGACTGAAAATAATCCAATGTCTGCAACAATTCTTTAAATTTGGCAAAGACCCTATAGGAAGGAACAGGGAAAACACTTAAAATAATGACTGGAGTTGTAAAAATTAATATTTTTCAATGTATTGCTCAACTGTAATGAATTATGGATTAGATTGTCTGGAGAGCTTCCACTGCCATCTAATAAAATTGTACGAGTAACGAGTAACTGGTCTGCTTGTACACTGGCCTCAGTATCATAAAGCAGCAAAGTTCCCAGTCTAACTAAGTTCCCACCACAGTTCATGCCTCAGACTCTTGCTGTTCTAGACACTGGCATAAGGTCCTAGAAGTGTGTTATAGTCGTGCTGGAGATCTACCATGGGAATGCTCAAAAGATAGGCACTGTAGTTTAGATGTAACTGTAAATTCCTGTGGATCATGGCAGGCTCTGGCTATGAACTCTGGTTCTGGCCTCTTGCATGCACTTTCCAGGTACATACTATCTACCTGTCTGTAGTGACTTCTGGGGAAAAGAATTCTGTAGGCAAGCTGCCTTGGCCCCGGTGACCAGTACACTACGGTTGCTCAAGCGCAATCTCTGAAGAGGCCCACCCCAGGCCTTCTGTGAGCTATAGTTTAAACCCAGACTTCTCAGAGGGATGTCTAAATCTTCCAAAATTTTGCTGTTAAACAGCACAGGAGGAATACAAATCGATCCAGAAAAAAAGGCTGCATGCAAACTCCTGCCTTAATTTCTTCAGTGTTATGGGGGTGCTCTTCAGGCTGCTAAAGTACGTATCTGTATAGGAGATAGGGATCTAATTTCAGACATCTCAGGCCATGTCTATGTGTTCATACTACTGTGCCTAGCAGCACTGCTGTCAGATAGGCATTTGCTGTACCTGGTCTATGTTCATGTGGCTTACTTTGAGCCATGGGAAAGTAGACTGGCAGCAGCGTGTACAGCCATTTGCTGGTCCTGGAAGCCATATGGGGAAATCAGTATATTGGGGTGGGGAGAGAGGTGGTCGGTATCGTGGGGAGGGGAACTAGCAAGTCTGCAGTCACGGCGGGGGGATGGCAGGATCAGGAATACTGGAGGGTCTGTGAGTGAAGGGGTTGTCTGCCCAGGGATGGAAGGGGATCAGAGGGCTAAGAATTGCCCAGGCAGGTTTGGGGAAGCAGGAAGAGCACAGCCCTGGGGTTGGATTGCAGCTGGGCTTTCCCAGCCCTGGGGCTGTACTCTAAGCACATACAAGCATTCAATAGATCAGGTTAACCCATTCCCAATCCAAGTTGGTTCACTTCCTCAGGTGAACTAACTTAGATCAGGCCCACCAAGTTTTGCCCAGTTTAGCCCTTGAACACCTGCACAGACAAGCGTTTAGATCGACCTAACCCTAGTTAGACCAATCTAAATGTAACACCTGTACATACCCGGAAGCATTCTTTTCAGGATTCTGTAACCTCTCTCAGGCATCTCAACCCTCCCACTTAAACTATTTTACCTGGTTGCGAAGTCTCTCTCTCTTGTAACGGGCTCCATTTAGCTTTTGAAGTATTTGGCAGTAAAATGCATGCATCTATGTTCCTAGATAGATTGTTTGGGGCTGGAAGGGACCTTGCAGATCATCGGGTCCAGTCCCCCTGCTCTAGGTAAGAAGAGAAGTGGGGTCTGGGGAGCAAGTGACCTCAGCAAGGTGACAGTCCAGTCTCCTCTTGAAAACCTCCAGGGTAGGTGACTGCACCACCTCTGGAGGGAGTTTATTCCACAGTCTGGGCACCCTGACTGTGAAGGAGTTTTTCCTGGTATTAAGCCTGAAGTGGCCTTCCAGGAATTTATATCTGTTGGTCCTGGTCTTCCCCAGGGGTGCCCTAGTGAACAGTTGTTCACCAACCTCCTGATGCACTCCTTTGATATAGTGGTAAGTCGCTATCAAGTCTCCTATTAACCTTCTCTTCTTTAGGCTAAAGAGGCCCAGGTCCCTTAGCCTTTCTTCCTATGGCTTGCCTTGCAAGTCCCTGATCATATGGGTGGCTCTTCTCTGGACCCTCTCAAGTTTTTCCATATCCTTATTGAAGTGGAGTGCCCAGAACTGGATACCTTAGTTTCAGTTTTCCTTGTTTGCCCTGCTGGCCCCTGCATTGCACTGACGGCTCATGTTCATGCAGTGGTCAATCATTACCCCTAGGTCCCTTTCAGCTGTGGTGAAAGTCAGGCTGTCGCCTCTGAGCCTGTATGTATGGGTTATTTGCCCCCAGATGGAGCACCTTACACTTGGAAGTGTTAAACTTCATTTGGTTCCAGTCTGCCCAACTCTTGAGCCTGTCCAGGCCTGCCTGTATCAGCAACCTATTTTCTGGTGTGACCACACTGCCCCATAAATTGGTGTCATCCGCGAACTTGGCCAGCAAGCTTTTCACTCCCCGATCCAAATATTGATAAAGATGTTGAAAAGCACAGACCCCTGAGGGACACCACTGGTCGCTTTGCTCCAGGATGACACAGATCCGTTCATGAGAACTGTCTGGGTCCTAGCCAATAGCCAGTTTCCCACCCACTGAACTGTTGAGCAGCTGAGCCCGCAATCTTCCAGTTTTCTCACAAGGATATCGTGGGATACTAGATAAAAGCCTTTTGGAAGTCTAGGTATATAACATTGACCTTCTCTCCTGTGTCCAGATGGTGAGAGACCTGTTCATAGGAGGAGATGAGATTGGTAAGACAAGACCTACGTGCGATGAAGCCATGCTGGCTGTCGTTCAGAATCTTCCAAGAGTGTATCGCACATAGATTCTTTAATGAGCTTTTCCAGGATTTTCCCTGGGATAGAGATTAAGCTGATTGGCCTATAGTTGCCTGGCACCTCTCTCTTCCCTTTCTTGAAGATGGGCACAATGTTGGCCCTCTTCCAATCCTCAGGGATCTCCCCTGTACACCACAATTTCTGAGAGAGTTTTGCCAGGGGTTCCGCGATGACCTCCGCCAGCTCCTTCAGCACTCTCAGATGAAGTCCATCCGGTCCTGCTGACTTGTGTCTAGCTTTTCTAGTTGGTATTGCACCCATTCAGCATCCACAGTGGGGAGGCTGTCAGTCCCAGCATGCCCCTTATAAGCCTTATCTCACTTGCCTTTCCCAGTGGTCCAGTGAAATACCGAAGCAAAGTGGGCATTCAGGAGTTCAGTTTTTTCCTGAATGTTGGTTACCAGCTGTCCCGCAGGGTTAAGCAGGGATCCCACACTTCCATTTGTTTTCCTTCTACTGCCTACATACCTAAAGAAGGACTTCTTATTGTCCTTGACTCCCATGGCTAACCTAAACTCAGTCGCCGCCTTGGCTCTCCTGATCATTTCCCTACAAATGCTGGCCACTGAAGTATAATCCTCCTTGAGGAATGTCCCTAGCTTCCACTGTGCATATACCTCTATACCTCTTTTTTCTTTTTTAAGAGGACCGCAATGTCCCTATTAAGCCAGGAGGGCTTGCCAGCCCTCCTGCTACCTTTCCTCTTTGCAGGAACGGTTTTCTTTTGTGCTTTGATGATCGCGTCCTTGAGGAACAACCACTCTTCATGCACCCCATTTGCTTTCCCTTCCTGGTCCCTTATTGCCTCCCCTACAAATGCTCTGAGTCTATCAAAGTCAGCATTTTTCTGAGCTTATTAGAGTCTGCGGTTTACAAAAGTGGTTCCAATACCTTGTTTCTATTCTTTGTTCCTTTTCTGCTGGCAATGTTCATTGCCTCAGTTCCACTGTATGCAAACAAGCTGGGGAGAACTCTGATCGTCTACAGTGCTTCCATCTAAATGGCTGACTTCTTAGGTTCCCTGTTCATTGTTCCTCTCACATCTGCTTAAGACAAGCTGGAGAAATAGAGACCCCATTTACAAATGAACAATTCGTTATACATTAGGACTGTGTCTATCCTACAGACTTCTGCTGGCACAGGTATGTGAGAGTCAAAGCTATGAAGAGCTGTGGTCCCTGGCTGACATAGTCATAGCAATAGAAACCCAATTATAATGTCAGTACTATCTTTTTCCTGATATAGCTGTTTTATTTTGGAGTGGTTTTACTGTAGTGATACAAAGTATATTTCTGCTGGTAGAGCTATGTCCACATTAGGAATACTTTGTTAGTAGAGTAAATCAACATTCCTGTACTGGTAAAGCATTTCCTCTGCAAACATGTTCCAAGATTATAGATATATATATACAAGATTACTATTGTTATGAGTATTTATATATTTGTTATAAAGATATATAACAAATGCAGTGCTGCAACTTCATAAAATCTACTAAATTTCATGTGTTTCACATAGACACATATCTGAAACTTTAACACTGTACATTTAGGGACTTGGAAGGTCTGCTGCAATCTCTTATGGCCCAAATACTGCAAATATTCTGTTTACTAAATTGGACCCTAAAGTACAAAATAAAGCTTAATGGTTACACCATAGTGGAACAGCACAAGTTGCTGCATTTTAATTGCCTCCTATTTAGGAAATGGCACAAGATAATGAAGCACTTGGACTCTGGCCATAATTCCAGTCTCCTGTGCAGTTCTGTCCTCAAAACTAGACATCAGACCACAAAAAATGGTTTTGTATTTTGTAAGGAATTGCAAATATGAGTCTAACACAGCATTTCTTTTTTAAACATTGATCAGACTTTCAAGTGGGGCCATAAATTGCAACTAAAAAACCCTTCAGAGAATTGCATAAATATCCATTTGCTTTACAAATGCTGCTTTCCTGACTGCAATTTGTGAATCTTCAGTTGAGCCCCCTAGGTTCAAAAGCTTATTCCTGAGCTTTCCCCTTTATTAACACTTTCACACACCTGGCAGCTCACTCCATGACATGTCCTGAGGGCCATGAGCCTGTGCACATTCTAATTCCTCCTTCAGCGAAGACAATTTTAGTAATTCTTATTTGTGTTTCATACACTTGCTACCAAAGGCTAGGGACAGAAGTTAAACATAAACCAGTTTAAGTAATCAGAAACTGGTTTAAAACTATAACAGACCAGAAACTCAGTGCATAGAAACCAGTTTCAAAATGGCTGAAACTGATTTAAGATAAACCTGACTGAGTATAATATCAAACTTAACTGATTTGGGTCTGGCTTATGAAACTTCCCAGACCTCATCCTGGTTCAAGTTAAATCACAGTCCCCCAGCATCCAAGCATACTTTCCAGCCCTGGGCTGTGCTGTCTGCTCCAGCAGATAAGGGTTGGGGAGGGTGGGGGGGCGGGATTGCCCCCCACACAAATAAACCCCAGCTGTGGTCTGGGGCCAGGGAGGGAAGTTAAACTTCCCTTCCTTCAGTACTGACCTGACCTACTGCTAAACTTACTGAAACTCACTGCTGGCTGTGACTACAAATCCAAGAGCCACTTGGAAGCAGGAAGAAGTGATGAGCAACCCTAGAGAGTCTTGCTGCTGTGATTCTGGACTGCCAGTCCCAGATACCTTTGAGGCAGCAGAAAGAGGAAGTGAACACACAGCCCATGCTGGCTACATGAGGTGTGCTCTAGCCCCCCCTGGCTTCTGGCCTGATTCACTGCAGACATGTGGCTGCATTTCCTGAATCAAAAGTAAATGTGTGTCCAGTTATTTCCCAGTTTAATCTCTGTACTTTAGCTTAACCTGCAAAGACTGAATCAATTCAGGCTTGGGCTTTTTGACTGTCTGTACTTAGTGAAAGGGACTCAGTCACCTGAAAGAAGCCAGGCAGTGCTGCATCACCCTCTGGGTTTCTTCTTGTCAAGGGCATATTCAGACTTATCTTCTTTGGGAGTAATTGTCCATTGGGAACAATGAACCACTTAATACCCTGGCCACACAACTGCCTTGTTCAATGACACCCTCTATGGATTTGCTGACTTGGAGAGATTTCAGCTGCTTTTCTTTCTGCCACTATAACTCATCTTTCTCAGGTGCTCCACCACCAGAGTCAATAACTTTCCCATTCACTTGTTTCATTTGATCAGCAGGTAAACTGAGGCAGAGAGAATCAAATGGTGGAAGAGCTACATGCATGATTTTTCCACTCATTCTTGTATTCTAATTTTCATAGACTCATAGGGTTGTAAGGGACCCCAAAAGATCATCAGGTCCAGCCCCCTACATGAGCAGGAAAGACATCTGGGGTCAGGTGACCCCAGCTAGGTGACCGTCCAATCTTCTTTTGAAGATCTCTAGGGTAGATGATTGCACCACCTCTGGGGGGAGCTTGTTCTATAGTCTAAACACCCAGTTGTAAAGAAGTTTTTCCTAATGTTCAGCCTGAAACTATCTTCCAGGAGTTTGTGGCAGTTGTTTCTAGTTTTCCCCCAGGGCGCCCTGGTGGACAGTTGTTCACCGAGCCCCTAATATATGCCTCTGATATAGCAATAAGCCACAATCGGGTCCCCTCTCAGCCTTCTTTTCTTTAAGCTGAAGAGTCTGAGATCGCTCAGCCTCTCCTTGTATTGCTTGCCATGCAAGTCCCTGATTGCGTGGGTGGCTCTTCTCTGGATGCTCTCGAGCTTTAGTACATCCTTGTTGAAGTGCAGTGCCCAGAACTGGATGCAATACTCCAGCTGCAGCTGCACCAATGTTGAGTAAAGCAGGAGAATCATTTCTTTGGATTTACTGGAGATGAATTGATTGAAGCATGCCAGAGTTTTATTGGCCCTAGCATCTACTGTGTCACATTGCCATCTCATATTAATGCTAGAGTCTATTGTCACCCCCAGATCCCTTTCTTTTGTAGTGCTGGTCAGGTTAGCGATGCCCAGCCTGTAGGTGTGCTGGGGGTTCTTCCTTCCCAGATGCAGCACTTTGCATTTCTCATGTTGAACCTTATCTGGTTTCATTCTGCCCAACATGCCAGCCTGTCTAGGTCTGCTTGTACCTGCAGCCTATCTTCGGGTGTGTCTGCACAACCCCATATCTTGGTGTCATCCATGAACTTGGCCAATGGACTTTTCACTCCCTCATCCAGGTTGTTGATGAAGATATTGAACAGCACTGGGCCAAGTACTGACCCCTGGGGCATGCCGCTGCCCACATCTCACCAGGACGACACCAGTCCATTCATTTGGACTCTGTGTCCTATCCCACAACCAGTTTTGCACCCATTGACAGTCCCCACAGTTGAGTCTGATATCCTCCAGTTTTCTGATCAGTACCTCATGGGATACCAGGTCAAAGGCTTTCTGGAAGTCAAGGTATATGATGTCAACCACTTTTCTCTTGTCCAGGTGATGAGTCACCTGATCATAGAAAGAAATGAGGTTGGCCAGACAAGACCTGCCCATGATGAAGCCGTGCTGGCTGTCATTCAGTATCATGCCATCTGCAAGTTTGTCATATATAGCCTCTTTGATGAATGTTTCTAGGATTTTCCCTGGAATAGAAGTTAAGCTAATTAGCCTGTAGTTTCTCAGGTCTTCATGCTCCCCCTTCTTGAAGATGGGCACTACAGTGGCCCTCTTCCAGTCCTCTAGGATTTCCCCAGAGGCCTATGATTTTTGAAAGACCTTTGCCAGGGGTTCTGCAATTACTTCGGCCAACCCTTGCAGCACACTTGGGTGGAGCTCATCTGGTCCTGCTGATTTATATATGTCTAATTTCTTTAATTAATTATACACCAGTGCTATGGCAATGGTGGGAATGGTGTCAATCCCTCCCTGCTCATTCTGTGCTCTACCGGGCATGTTGTTCCCCTTGGTCTTGTGAAAGGCCAAGGCAAAGTAGTCATTTAGGAGTTCTCCTTTTTCCTGAGTGGTAGTGACCAGGTATCCTGGAGCAGGATCCATAGAGCAGTGGCCCCACACTCCTATTAGTTTTCCTTTTACTCTCTGTGCAGCTAAAGGAGGACTTCTTGTTGTCCTTGATTCTTGTAACTAGTTTTAGTTCGGTTTCTGCTTTAGCTTGCCTAATCTGTTTTCCACAAATGCGGGCCATTGTCAAGTAGTCTTCCTTACAGGCTGTCCCAAGCTTCCATTGTTTGTATGCCTTTTTCATGTTCTGTAGGAGGGCTGCAACTTCCCTGCTCAGCCAAGAGGGTATTTTGACCCTTCTGCTACTTTTTCTCCATAAGGGAATGGATTTTCTCTGAGCCTTATGGATTGTATCCTTAAGGAACGACCACTCTTCTCGTGCTCCCTTTACCCGTGGTCCTTAGTGTTTCAGGGCATTCTCTACTAGTGACCAAATCATTCTTGCCTCTTAAGATGTGCAGCAGAAGATCATCAAAGGCTGAAGTTTTTATTAATAAAAATAAAGCAAAAATATAGCACCTCTAACAATAATATTTTGGGGAAGAGACTTTAATATTGTCCACTTAACAACATTCCCTTGTATAGCAGTGTTGGATATTAAGTAGGAGCTATCCCTGAGCAATACAGAATAATGTAAAATTCAATGTGCCATGGCTCACACTATCCTAAAACCCTATGGAGAAAACATACAGGAATCATCCTTGGTTTTGATTTGGGGTTTTTGTTTGTTTGTTTTTGCTTTGTTACTAAATTCAACTTCCTGAGTAAAGCAGCAATGTCACCTGAGGAACCCCGATCAAATCAAAAAGGAAAGAGTAGAAGGCTGATCTCTCCAAGCGTTTGCTGTCTTGTTATTTTTTGAATTTTCTACTAAATAATTTATATAGAGCTTTACCTATAATATAGTTCACTGATGCAAGTAATTTTAGAGCTTTTTAGTAAAATAAATCTCTAGTGAGAAATATTCTTAGTTAATAATGAACATTAAAAAAGACAGAAGTATTTTACCATCACTATAAGTTAATTTTATAGCTCTACTGAAGTGAAGATATTATTATAGCCCTCTGGTCCCAGGCCTGTCAACAGGCATGCCTCTCCAGTTGAAGGGCAAGGTGCCCGATGTGATAAATTGTATGGTAATGCTACTCAGCTATGATACTGCTCTTCCTGTGCCTTAATTTTGGGCTCTTAAATTGATTGGAACTGTAAGCCATCCATGTGGGTCACTTCACATGTGGCCATATTGGCAATTTTCCTGTTGACTATAATCTTAGTCAGATTTACTGCCAGGTTCTGGACCGTTCAGAACTAAGTAGAAATCTCATGTGAAAAAGTTCCTCTTCCCCTGGCCCACCAAAAAACATCCAGTTCCATTTAGCAGTTTCAGGATGTGCAGAGAAGCTTTTCAGTTTCATGGGGCTTTTTAGACTGTTAGAGCTGTGAATTGCATGGACGGGGTCTATTCACAAGGAGATGGCACTAACTAAAACTGTTCAGGGAGGGAAGGGGTTGGAGTTTTAAGTGTGCTCCCTCTCCTTCCCATGCACTGACCTCTGATAATTCTTGGCTCTGTGGCAGAGACCTCCTTGCATGAATGAGCTGGGGATTTTATAGCTTTCTTACTACAGAGTTATATGATTCAAGATAGGGTGCACATTTCCATCCCAGCAACCCACACCTGCATGCCCAGGTAGGATTTCTATAACTGGGAAGAGGAGGGAAATTTTATATTCAAAATCCTTAAACCTCAGACCCATCCTGATTTTGGTGAAGCCCATGTTGATTTGTCATACAAACCTAGTGCTCATGTGTACCAAACAGAATTTCTTAACTCTGTGAGGTTTACTCATCGTGTGAGGTACACAAGATGCTCTGATTATATGTACTCAGTATGTGCTCTGTTATAGAACTTGAGATAAGGCATAAAAATATTATGATGGCCAAATACATAAATTCCTAAGAACGTATTGAAATGGTCTCTCATCTCTACAGATGGAAACTCACTATTTGGATTAAATGCTAATTAAACAGCTAATGGAACTTCATGCTAGCTCATGTTCAGTTTATTGTCCACTGTAACCCCCAGGTCCTTTTCTGCAGAGCTGCTGCTCAGCCAATGAGCCCCCAGCCTGTACCGGTGCATGGGATTTTTCCTTCCTAAGTGCAGGACTTTGCACTTGTCCTTGTTGAACCTCATGAGATTCCTTTGGCCCAATCCTCCAACTTGTCTAAGTCACTCTGAATCCTAGCCCTATCCTCCAGCATATCTACTACTACCCCCAGCTTGATGTCATCAGCAAACTTGCTGAGGGTGCACTCTATGACATCTTCCAGGTCATTGATGAAGACAATGAACAAAACTAGCCCCAGGGCCAACCCCTGGGGCACTCTACTTGATGATGGCTCCCAACTAGACCTCAAGCCATTGATTCTCCAGCCAGTTTTCTACCTACCCTCCAGTCCATTCATCCAGCCCATACTTCCTTAGCTTGCCTGGGAGAACATTTTGGGAGGCCATATCAAAAGCCTTGCTAAAACCCAGGTGCACCACATCCAGCAGTCTCCCTGCATCCACAGAACCAGTAAACTCATCATAGAAGGCAACCAGGTTGGCCAGGCATGACTTGACCATGGTGAATCCATGCTGACTGCTCCTAATCACCTTCCTCTCCAGGTACTTAGAAATAAATTCCTTGAGGATCTGCTCTATGATTTTTCCAGGGACTGAGGTGAGGCTGACTGGTCTGTAGTTCTCTGGAGCCTCCTTCTTCCTTTTCTTAAATATGTTTGCCATTCTCCAGTCATCTGGGACCTCTCCTGATAGCCACAAGTTTTCAAAGATGATGGCTAGTGACTCTGCAATCACATCACCCAACTCCCTCAGGGCCTTCAGATGCATCCCATCCAGGCCCATGGACCTGTACACATCCAGCTTTTCTAAGTAGTCCCTAACCTGTTCTTTCATCACTGAGGGCTGCTCATCTCCTCCCCAAACTGTGCTCCCTGGTGCAGTAGTCTGGGAGCTGACCTTGCCTGTGAAGACTGAAGCAAAAAAGCCATTGAGCGCTTGAGCATTTTCTGCATCCTTGTAACAGTATGCTGTTTGTAGCCTCCCGGCTGCAGCCAGCCCCGGCTCCAGGTAGCTGCTGATTGCCACGGAGCTCAAGCTGCTCCCAGCAGGGCTTGCAGCCTCCCAGCTGGCAGCAGGTACCCAGAGCTGGGAGGCTGCAAGCAGCTGCTGCCTGCCCGCCCCCGGCTCCAACGTGTGCTGAGGCAAATGGCCCCACGTGACATGCTTGGCATGTGTGCCGCCGTTTGCCAACCCCTGATATAATATATAAGCACAGCTCAGCTGCAGGTGCGTCCTCAGCCTGATGAAGGGTATTTGTACCCGAAAACTTGCAAAAAAGAATTTATCCAACTATTTAAGTTAGTCTAATAAAAGATATCAGATTTATCCAAAGAACGTTGTCTGCCTATGTATAATATATATTAATTAATATCATATTAATAAGTGTTTTTTATAATAAATATAATTATTATGAGATTGTCATAAAATATAAATAAAATCATGAATAATAATTTAGCAATTAATATAATATATTAATCTATTAATTGTGTGTGTGTGTGTGTGTGTGTGTGTGTATAAATAGTTTCATTCTTATAATTGTTCTCCTCCCATGTGGACCATGTTTTGTGAAATAAGTAGTCATATTCCCTCCTGCACTAGTTTCATGCTCTGTAGCAGCAGGCGTGCACTCTAGCTCAACAGAAGTAAGGGAGGCTAAATATTAGTCCAGGCTTCTAATGACTGAAGGGCCTGATCCAAATTTCATTGATGTTATAATGGAACAGCTCCCACTGACTTCAATGGATATTTCAGCATATCTCAAGTGTTTCAAAAACACAAATTATTGTGCAAACTTGATTTGAGTATTAAAAAGGTAAACAGTTTGGTAAGTGTGTTTAGTGCTGTTTGCTTTTTTCTCTATCATTTTGCACTAGCTTCCATTAAAATAATGGCAAAAAGAAAATGCTACGGAATTGTCCATTTTTGGAACCATTCTTGGAACTACAGGAACCATTCTTGACCACTCTCATCTTTGACTACACATGCCATGCAAGATCTTTCAGTAGATGGGTCCGCCTAGTGGTTAAACCAACGCTATGACTGGAAACTTCTTGTTTTCTCATCTCTTCTGCTAATATTCCCCTTAACTTTTCACAGGATCATTAACCCCTCTGAATCAGCCTTTGTCTATATGCAAACTGTGTAAAATGGTGTCTTCAAAGGGGTTAAGATGATTTATTAATGTTTTTAAGATGCTTTGAGGTCTTCAAACATAAGGCAGTACAGAAATGAAAGCTCAAACTTTGATCATGCAATCAGATCGCAAGCCAGACTGAAGTTGTGTAAGCAATAGCTTGGCTGTGCAAAGCTCATGTTAGGATTCAAAACTATGTTATTATTACTGTAATTTAGAGCACCAATCTGTAAGTAAGTATATGGGTAACTGCAAGCCACATTAGCCTCATAATCATGGAATTTCTGAGTTTGGTAGCAGCCGTGTTAAAAATTGCATCGTTTATGTCGATCCCTAAGCAAGACTGTAAACTGGTTTTATCACAGATTTAATACCACTTCATAATCTCTAACGCTTAGTGCCCATACTGCTCGGGTTGCAAATGCTGTAATTTGTCACCCTTATGGCTGCCACCAGCAGTAGGGTGAGAGCAGCAATTTTAATTAAAAAGTTTATATGCAAACATATTTTACAATTTATGCGTGACAAATGGTGCTCCTCACCCTGTGGGTTTCCATGCTGCCGCTTTGAACAAAATTGTTTCTTTTACAAGTTTGAACCTTTACTGAAATGCACACAAAAAATTAACAGTGGTTTTACCTTTCAGTTTGTTACCTGAAAATGGAAGGAAACTTTCTTTCTTTCCTCCCAGCCATAGATGACATGGAAGTGTTGACAGTAGGGAGGCACAGCTCCATGCCACCACTGCTCCCACTGCTACCCAGCACTGGCTCCAGCCAGGCTGCAGCCTTGCACCCCATCAGTGCAGAAATCTGTGGGGGGACACATGTCCCTGCCCATGCCATCCCACACATTGTCTATACTCCCAGCCCCTACCTAGCTTTTTTGTTGAGGCCTACACACCACAAATGGATCAACCCGGGGCATTTGTGAGCCTTTATATTGTGAACTCTGAGGCAGGAACTGACTGACCCTTGTGTGCTGCTGTGCCCAGCACAATCAGTTTCTAGGTATTAGTATTTTGCCAATAACGATAACCCTTGAGTAGAAATCATTGACATTTTAAATTATTTTCACAGTATCAGGGCCTTTTTCCAATTATTCTAAGATAATATGTAACAGAAAAAAATCTAGAGCTGAAAATGAACTAATTAAGTTAACTATGAAACAGTGTGGAAAGTAACAAGAATGCACTCAAGTGACTAATCTAGGAGAGCCAGGTATGAATTCAATCAGAACTCATGCTAGAGGTGATATCTTTTATTAGACCAACTAGATTTTTGCAAAACCAATCTTTAATTGCCAGTTTTGGGGCACAAGCACCCTTCTTCAGGCATAGGAGAAAAGATTGTAAAAGTTCTCCCAGGTAGAAATGAAAGTTCATATTTCATGGGAGAGTTAAAAGTGTGGTAAAATATCCTGTTTGGCACAGTTCATTTTATATGGAGATTAGGCTCAGAGAAAAGTCAGAATAGTCTTTTTACCTCAAAGTTTTTTGGTGGCAAACAAACAAATTCAGGTATGAATTCATGCATTGTTTCTCTTCATCATATTTCTCTGTATTGGGGCGGGCACTTATTTTGGGTGGAGGGCTGTTAATGAGTTTTGGTGAGCTGTTGCTGACCGCATGGGTAGTCTTGCCCTTTCAAAGTTGCCCCACCCTCTTGTCACCATTTTAGGACTGGAAGTCCTACCCTTGGCTCCTGACCTTTGCTACCAGAAGTCCTTCACCTTCTGCCCCAGAAATATTCCTTTTGGGAGGAGAGTTTGCCATCTTAGAATGAGAAAAAAAACAAACAAATCATGCACTAAAAGTCAAACTCCTACTATAACATATTTAAATTTTATTACGAAAAATATTTTTGTCATGATTTGTGTTTGCATAATGTATATATTGCAAACAACTCAAAAATAAATTCTTAATCTTGTATATTGTGGGTGTGTTTCATAGTTTCATAGTTTCTAGGGTCGGAAGGGACCTGAAGCCCAACCCCCTGCTCTGGGCAGGAATGGGTGCTGGGATCATAATATCCCAGCCAGATATCTATCCAACATCCTCTTGAAGACCCTCAAGGTAGGGGAGTGCACCACCTCCCTTGGAAGCCCATTCCAGAGCCTGGCATCCCTAACCGTAAAGTAATGCCTCCTGATATCAAGCCTGAACCTACTTTCAATCAGTTGGTGGCTGCTATTCCTTGTTATCCCAGGTGGTGCCCGCGGGAACACAGCCTCACCTATTTTCTGTTGGTCCCACCTGGTGAATTTATAGACAGCCACCAGATCCCCTCTCAGTCTTCTCTTGTGGAGACTGAATAGATTCAGGCCCTTTAGTCTATTGACTATGTATGTGTATGATGGGGTGTGGTGGGTTTGTTGGGGGTGGGTGGGTGGGTGTGTGTGGGGGGGGTAGGTATATGCTGTATGTGTGGTGGGTGTGTATGGTGGGTGTGTAAGGTGGTGTGTGTGTGTGGTAGGATGTGCAGGTATGTGGGGGGATGAGGGGAGGTGGCTGTGTTGGAGGCATAGGGTATATTGGGGTTGTGTATATGTGGGCAGCTGTGGTGGCAGGGTGTGGGTGTGTGGGTTTTGTGGAGTGTGAGGGCAGGTTGGGTTGTGTGAGGACCCCCACCTGGACTCTCCCCATGGCACAGCAGCAGGCAGGGCACTCAGGGTGCAGGTACCTGGCAGGACACAGCTCTGGACAGTGCTACACATCACAGTGAGGGGCACAGCCTCCACCAGGCAGTCTGGAAGGCAACACTAAGGTACTGAGAGCAGTTCCTCTGTGATGCACCAGGCAGTCTGTATCGCCAGGGCTGTGCTGCAAAGGAGGGAAGCCCCAGGCCCCTTCCCCTAAGGAGGCAGGGAAGGCCACCCCTCGCCCACACACCTTCACATCCATACACTGCCCACCCCAGCTCTGTGCTGCGGACTGCTGCCAGCCCCAGGTCAAGCTCCACACTCTGTGCTCCCACCCAGATACATCCCCACCCCCGCTGCTTCCCTACCTGCTGCCTGGAGCCAGCAGGAGACCAGGGAAGCAGAACAGGTCCCTGGAGGCTGGAGCAGTGGCAGCCCCATGTGGAAGCTGCCTGCTGGCCAGGTCAGGCCCTTCCTCCCACAAGGGTGGGAATGAGGCAATAGGGTATGTTTGGGGCTGTGTATGCATATGGGTGCCTCACTCCCAACCTCGTGGGCAGAAGAGCTGGGTGGGGCACAATATGTTGGTGAGTGCTGCAGGTGGCATGAAACTGCTTGGTGGGCTGGATGTGGCCTGTGGGCTGTATTTATTTATTTATTATTATACTAGAGGACGGCGGTGGGGGTACTGGGTTTGGAGAAGCCCCCGTTATAGGCCTGTGAGGCTCTCTCCAGGCCATAACTAATTATTTTTCGACTATTAAAGGCAGCCCTGATGGCAGAGCCACTTTTTCTTCTCTGGGAGAGAATTCTTCATTAATACCATCAAGTCATGGCAGGAAAGTATCCCAAGAAGGTAGCATACTCTTTACTAGGGTGTGTGGAGCTGGTCGAGCTGTAGACAAAGGAAGCCAACCACACTTGCATTGCTACTTTGACCCTACTTTAAGAGCAGCGTTATGTTGTAAGTGGCTGAAAGAGGTCGCTTCCTAAAATTCCATCATGGAGCTGAAAGACAGACTGTGGTGACTTCCACTGGTGTAATGTAACAGAATAAGACAGTCTAACACAGGGGTGGGCAAAATACAGCTCATGGGCTGGATCCGGCCCACTAGGCAATTTCATCCAGCACCCACCAGTTAATGGTACTGCACCCAGCCCGCGTGCCTCACCCCTACCTTTGTGTGTTGAAGGGCTCGTTCAGCATGCACAACTTCCAGATGAGGCTGCTGCTGCCACTGCTGCAGCCTCTGGGGAACCTGCTCAGCTTACGTGGCCTCCTGTCCCTGTTGCAGTGCTCACTCTGGGCAGCACATAGGCAAGCAGCAGAAGCGAGGAAGTGGAGGGAGAGGTGCAGATGGGCATGAATACAGAGAGTGGGGCTGGGGCTGGGGCTGGCAGGAGCACAGAACCCATATCCAGAGGGCAGTGGGTGCAAGGAGCTCAGGTGGGGAAGGTGTGGAATTTGTGGGCTGTGTGGGGTTTGTGGACCCCTCACACCACTCCTCCCCATGGCGCACAGCTCCCATCACTGGTGGCAGCAGCAGCAGGCAGCAGGCCCCTGGGGTGCTCATGGCCTGCACAGGGGCTGCTGCCCAGCAGTGCATGGCTCCAGCCAGTTCCGAGAGCTGCACATGGCAGCAAGGAGCAGAGCCAGGCTGGTCCACCTCCATCTCATGTGGCTCCCTGCAGTACATGTGCAGCTCCCAGGACTCACATGCCACTGGGGAAGCCCTGCCCAATGGAGCTGGCACTCTGGCCCTGCTCCCTGCTGCCAGGTGCAGCTCCTGAGACTCCTCTGGAAGTGGTGGTGAGCCCCATCCACTTCTTCCTGGTGGAGTCCTGTCAGTGGCACATGGTGGTAGGAAGTGGGGCCAGGCCGCCAGCTTCATCGGGTGGGGCTTCCCCTGGTGGCATGCAAGTTCTGGGAGCTGCATATGCACTGTGGGGAGCCCTGCACAATAGAGGTGGGCCTGCCTGGCTCCACTCCTTGCTGCCATATACAGCTCCTGGAACTAGCTGAAGCTGTGCACTGTTGGGCAGCAGTGCCTGCATGGGCCACAAGCACTCCGAGGGCCCGCTACCTGCTGCTGCTACCACCACCAGTGGTGGGGGCTGTATACCATGGGGAGGAGTGCATGGGGGGGTCCCCACACCCCTCCAGCCTCCCTCACACCCCACAAATCCCACACACCCACACCTTACCCTCACAACTTCCCATATATACACACACCCCACAACATGCTCTACATCCCCCCACACAGCTACACCCCTCACAAACCACATACTCACCTAGACCCCACACACAAGGTGGCAACCCCCACTCCCAAAAGGAGTACTTCCAGGGGTAAGGGGAGGGACTTCCAGTGGCAAAGGTCAGGGGTTAGGGGCAGTACGCCCAGTCCCATGATGGCAACCAGGAGGCAGGGCACCTCTCAAGGGGTGGGGCTACCCTTCTGGCCCTCAACAGCTCACCAAAACTCATTAAGCAGCCCTCCAGCCGAAATAATAACCCACCCCTGGTCTAACATCATTTGTCTTCTCCATCATTGTGCACAGTATAAAATTCATTAGAACAAGGCCATTTTGGTCCAGCCTAAAAGAAACAAATTCAGTGTAGCTTTGCACATTGAATACATAACAAAGTCTAGTCCATTCTCACTGTGTGCTGAGACATAGTGCAATAGTTGCCCCTGTCAAGGTAGAGCTAATCTATAGGGAATTCTGTCATTAAAAGGCTTGTCTAACTACAAGAAGCTTTTATTAAAGTGAGGGTACTATTTCATTAAATTCTAACCCCATTGAATAGTTACTGTAATACTCAAAGTAAATCCCCAACCTCATCCCTTATAATTTTTTTTTGTAACTAAATTAATTAGCTCTTACCTATTTACAAGTATTGTTCACATTCTGGAAACTGGAAGGGCAGATTTGAAGATGGCTATAATATAATCCCAAAAATCCATATGTACCTAAAAGTAAGGAGAGAAAATATAGATGAGTTCTGACTTGCTTATAAACTTTGGTCAAGGGAAGCCCAGCCAGGGGCAGAGTTTGGCCCAGTGTAAGGCAGAAGGCTGGTACCATGTAGAACAGGGAAGCTCGAGTGACCCGAAATGGCTGTGTGGGGTCTGACCAGAGCAAGAATAGGGAAGGCTGATGGCCTGAGAGGGGCAGCTCATGGAGCAAGGCAGGCTGAGAGTGGCCCAGTATGTGAGTGGGGGGAGTGAAAGAGGCTGTGTAAGAAGGGGTGGTACAAAAGTGGCCTGGTAAAGGGCAGGGTGCTAGGAAGAATGTTAGAGGCTCTGCAAGGGGCAGAGTTTGACTCAGCCTGGCACTGGAGCTATTATCAACTTCTGATGCCATCTGCAAGGCATGGGACACAGTGTAGGGACAGTACGGAGCTGTGTGTAATGCCCCTGGCATCTGGGCATTAAATGGGCAGCCTCCCGCATTTTATATCAATTTATTAAACAGCAAGTCGTGATAGGTGAGACTGGGCGGACTGTCCCATATAGACAGGTGGGCAAGCCGATGTTAGACTGGCCCCCCGTCACAGGCACTCAGCTAAAGTACAGGAGATTCAGTTTTAACACCCTCCCTGCTCTTTGGGGGTGTGAACCCATAACTCCCATCTTTCAAAAAAGCCCACATTGTGAGTATCCCTCAGCATGGTAGCTTGCACATGAAAGATATAGGCTATGGGTTCAATTCTCTGGGAGAATGATTTGGACTTTGATCTCCCATATCCTGGGTGAGTGCTCAACTACTGGGTTATTGAGTTTCAACTGAAACTATTATTTTTTGGCAAATAACTTTGCCTGGGAGTGGGAAGGGAATAATGCAGTCCTTGTCACAAAGGCCTGCCAAAAAGTAGAAGGCAAGAAGGTAATAGGTTAAGTGCCTGAAGGGCACTGTGCTATCCCCTACAGGCCCTCTCATCCCTGCTAGGCTTTCTCTGTGCCTCGTCTCTCTGGGTCTTGTCCTGCTTTCTTTTGCTTGTCACATCTTGATGGACCCTTTATGAAAGGGAGGCTGCCCCCAGAGACTGGCCAGTCCACGGTGCTCTCTCTCTCTCTGCTTCCCTTGCATATACCCTAAGGGCTTATTGTGTGGCTCCAATCTGTCCCTACATCATGCCCCATGCCTGGTGGATGGTTTAAATCAGCACTTGTACCTAAGTGTCCAGGTCACTTCAGACCTTCCTTCCCTTAGTTAGACCCTTAGTTGGTGTAAGTCATTGCTACTCCTTGTTCTTCAGTAAGTCTTGTTTGGCAGCCAATAGACCCTCAAGGTTAAGCTGAAAGATTCAGAGTGCAGTCCCAATGGTATGAAAGCCATAATAGGACAGCATGATGTCTGGGATTGCCAGTCGATCACTGAACCTATGCAGCTTCCCTCCAGCTAAGGGTTCGGGCCTGAGTCTGGTAACCAGTTTGGAATTCCACCTGCACTGATCATCCAGCTTCACCCAGGTGCCAGCAACCAAACTTTTCATAGAAGTAAAGGTCACGGTTAAGAATCACTCAACTGACCGCACTACATAAAGCACCCAGACATCTGGAGCCAACCAGTGGGATAGTTGTTTTTGTCAAACAAGTTTCATACTGGGTGGACACCTTTGGCTGCTTCATGATGTGATGATCCAAATATATGCAGACATGAATGTATTTATTTCAATGAGCAATAATTTAACTGCATGTAGCTATGAGATCTAGAAACTGGCACATAGATGCCTCTAGCACGGTGGTCTCCAAACTTTTTTGATTGCGCACCCCTATCAGTACAAATTTTTTGAGCATGCACCCCCAATAAATGTATATTTATATAAATATACATATAAATAGAAGGTCTAATATTTTCTTCCTGCACCCCAATGGATCATCTTGCCTGCACCCCACTTTGGAGACCACTGCTTTAGCACACTAGACCTGCATTTACTGAAAGACTCCACATCAAGATACATATACTAAACTATAATTAAACTAAGACACCTTAAAGAACTGGGGGAGTAACAGGCTTCACTGACCGCTGGATGACCTGATGAAAGATGTGATGAGCAAAAATGCTAATTCAAAGTAAGAAACAGTAGCTGAACAAGTTGGGGAGTAACACGTTAGACCTCACTAGTAAAGCAGAGATAATAAACAAGCTGTACTCAGGGGAGGTAATTCAATACGGAGTGAGCTAGAAAAGCCCAAACTCAGCAGGGAGTTAGCTATAGGTGCCTGAACTTGGCAGCAGGGACCTGCAGCTGACAAGGAATGAGCTACAAGTCTGGACTTGGGAAAGAGACAAGTAAAAAGGCACGCTGGACAGAAAGAGAGAGAGAAGAGTTAGCATGGAGTAGGAGCATCTAGACCATAAATACAGGGCTTGTGAAACTCACTATACAGACCCGCTAGCATATTGTCCTAAAGGACAATAAACCTGAGCTTTTGCCACCAAACATGAATTTAAGTTGTTCTTTCTGCATCACACCTGAGATCCAGGAGGCTGGTTGCAGGCAACTGCCTCTGAAAACACCCTGACCCAAGCAGCCTGAATACCAAGAGCAACAGCAGGCAGGAAGCTGGTTGGGAACCCTCCCAATCCTCAAGCACTTCACAGATACAAGAAACATGAAACATTTGTCTGTCTTATACACACAGATATGGAGCTGGTGCATAACTATAGCCTAGCACGGGCTGGGCAAAATGGTGGATCTGGCCAGTGGCCAGACTCCTTTTCCCAGCAGCTCCTGCCTGCATTACTGTGGCTGGTTTCCACAGAGACCCCAGGAGTGGCCAACTCGTGAGTGGGTGGGGAGCCAGAATTTCCATGCAAACCAACCCCAGCACCCTGGCTGGGTGGGAAGCTGCTCCAGGGTTGGGGCTGGGATCCTGCAGCAGTGACAGCAGGGCTAGAGCCAGGGAAGAGCTATGATCTACTGCCTGCACACCCCTGCCCCGGGTTTACAGGCAATGGATCACACCCAGCCCACCCAGCTTACTCCTGGGGCAGTGCAAGGAGGTGGCAAGAGTGTGGCTGTGTGTGCTGGCAGCCAGAGAAGGTAGCAGGAATGGTACACAAGATGCTGGAAGTCTATGCGGGCTCGGGGAAGTGTGGGATCAGGTGCCTATGAGCTGGGGCAGCACCCAGCCAGTTAGCAGCCTGCCTGGGCTTCCAGCACCCTGTGCACCATCCCTGCCACCTTCTCTTACTAGCAAACCCAACTCCCCTCCTGCCACCATCCTGCGTTGCCCTAGGTGTTGCCAGCCCATTCCCAGGTGGCCTCAGGTGGCCTGCTGGCCACAGGAGTCTCATGAAGGCAAAAGTGGTCCTTTTTTTTTTTCTCAGCAGAGCTTGCCCACCTCTCCTGTGGCCAGGTGGTAAGCTGACGACTGCATCATAGCAATTTGCTGCATCACACTGTACAAGTGCAAGAGTGCTGGGGGTTTTAAATGAGTTTTCATAATTGAAAACTAAACTACATCCTGAAGTACCCCCAGCACTCTTGCACTTGTACAGTGTGATGCCATTAAACCACACAAAGTGACATTTTTGTCACATGTACATGGTAATGGCATCATGTGTACAAGCCCCCTGTGGTTTCATATAAGCATCAGTATTGTTTCTGTTAACAAATCAGGAAGCCCTCTGGCAACCTGATGCTATGGAATCCCATCCCCTTGAGGAGCACTATCACTTTAATGCTTATTTTGTTGTTTGAACAGATCTTTTGTTTGAAATCATGGAATTTTGAAAGGGTGTTTTACAAATGGTGCATTGTTTGCATCACAGATGTGAGAAATGCCACCTATTGGCCCATCTAGTCTATTCTCATAGGATCAGGACATGAGGGCACAGGGCTGCCCTTTCAGTTTATGAAGATGACCTGTATGGTTGGCCAATTACTATGAAGGAGATTTCCTGTCTGACTGTGGGCAACACCACTCTGTACAATATCCATCATGTTAACATTCTTGAATGAACCACCTCTTATCCTTCCTGAAAGTCTTCACATGCTGGAATAATGGTCTGCAATCAACCAGATGAAATTCAACCAGGAAAAGTGCAAAGTCCTGCACTTGGGATGAAATAACTGCATCCACAAATACAGACTGGGGAAATGGCTGGCTAGCAGCAGTGTAAGAACATGGCAGAGCACCCAGGGCAACTGCCACAAACAAGGGCAGCAGCGACTTCTGGTTGCCACTGCCACCATGATCATTGATCGCAATTGCACAGCTGCAGCAAAAGCTATTTTTCCATCCTTCCAGCCCCTATCAGTGACTGGGGCAGTTGCCTCTGTTACTCAGCCCTAGTTACACTACTGCTGGCTAGGCTGCAGTACTGCAGAGGACAATAGACCATATGCCAAATTGAGCCAACAGTGTTCTCTCTCTATGAAAAAGCCAATAGTATACCAGATTATATTAACAGGAGCATCACTTGCAAATAAAAGGAAGTAATTTTTCCATTCTGTTTAATACTGGTGAGGCCTCACCTGGAGTACTGATCCAGTTTTGGGCTGTGATATGTTGTGAGTTCAGAAACAACACTCTGGACACCCCTGCGTTGAACTAGTTATTTATTATTATAACTCTCTGGACTTATATACAGGGTGGATCTTAACAATTACTTTCAGTACATGTATACAGAACTTACACTTGCTCGGTCTCTGATTTGACCCAGTCCAGCCCTGTGGAGGGAGAGGAACCAAGAACGTCTCTGGCTTCTCATGGCAGAGACAATGGAGTCCCCAGTGCTGCAAAACTGTCACAAGCAAACCGCAGTGCTGAACATGAGAGCTTTGACTTTCAAGGGACAGTACAAGGAAAACACAGTAAGACAGAACAGGCTGCACAGATGAAAAAAAAAGATATGAATAGATTGAAGGGAATCCAGCAGACAGTGCCAAAAATAACCAGAGACATGGGAAACTAATAGTGGATTGGGTCATGGACAGTCTGGTCTAGTGCTTACGCCAGCAGACACAGAGGCAGAGTCTCAAACAGGCCCAAACTAGGGTCAGGAAACAAATATCAAGTTACCAGATCCAGGATATGGGTTCAAATCACAAGCTGAGTCAAAGCACAGGAATCGGAGGCCCAATAAACAAATCCAAGGGAAAATCCAGAAAATGAAGTTCAGGAACAGAGCAAACGGTCAGGAAACCACAAATACTAGATCACAGAGGCTTATCAGGGCAAACCTGCAGCAGGATCTATTGACTAGTCTGCAGTCTGTTGCCACAGTTGGAGCTGAATAGGGAAAGCTATGCTCCCAGCAGTTGATCTCCAAGGAGGCCCAAACAGTGGCCAGCTGGATTTAGTAGCTAGGTTAGGGCTGCCAGACAAAGCTCCAGGCAAGTGTGGTCCACTAGGTAATTAGCCCAGGCTGAGCTGCCTGCCTCGCCTCAGCCATTAGGGCCCCTGATTGAAGGATAACCTGTGAGGGAAGGCTGAAAGAACTAGAGCTATTCAGTTTGGAGAAGAGAAGATTGAGGCAGGATTTGATAAAAGTCTTCAAACACCTGAAAGGTGAATATAGAGAGGATAGAAATGGGCTTTTCTTTGTGGCCATAGCGACAGCACTAGAAGCAACGGTCTTCAACTGCAGCAAGGGAAATCTAGGTTAGAGATTAGGAGGAACTTTCTATTAGAGTGGTTGTGCATTGGAATGAGCTACCTAGAGAAGTAATAGACATGCCATCCTTGGAAAGTTTCAAGATCAGGTTGGACAACTTTTCTTTGACCCAATTATCTTATGTTCTTTTCTCAAGGGAAGTACAGCTCCATCCAGCATGTTCTGCTCATGGTTCAGGCAGTTGCATGCCATAGCTGATATTTGCTTCTCTTTGGGGAGTGTGTTGACAGTGTAGTGTGAATTAGACAGCGTTCCAATGCATTCCCAAAATGTCATGTCCCTGTGTCTTTCTCAA
This sequence comes from Crocodylus porosus, assembly GCF_001723895.1. Classification (NCBI taxonomy): domain Eukaryota; kingdom Metazoa; phylum Chordata; order Crocodylia; family Crocodylidae; genus Crocodylus; species Crocodylus porosus. The sequence goes on along the minus strand of NW_017728886.1, from coordinate 247,877,049 downwards.
CAGTTCCCCTTGCTCCCCCTGTTCCCTGGAAACTTTGTAGTATTATATAGCTCCTGGTTCAGTATTAAACCCTTCATTTTACTCACAGACTGCTCCAGATACCAGAAAAGCCCTTGCCAAGCACCTGCCAGTTAAGCCCTGCCTAAGGCAAAGACTTGCTCCCAATGTGCAGCTATCTGACCAGAGGAACCATCACACATTCTGCTGAATGTCCGGGGGGAATATTTCAGCACTGCAATTTAAACCACGAAATAATAAGCAGTACAATAATTTGAGCCAACTTATTCAGCTGGGCATTCACAGGACTGGCTCACAATGCTAAGAACATATCAGACACCCCAAGCATGTGTACTGAAAGACGGCAAAAGGCCCAAACCATAGGTTCAATAATGCTCCTGTGACGTGCCTCAACCTTCAACAAACGTGGAACAGCCTGGTCAGCAATCAGTTCTACCTGTTTACCTGGAAAATTTAATTATTTGAGGGCCTGCTCAGCAGTGATCCCTGGACTCTCCTCAAGAAGCAGAAGAGGAGGAGTGGGAGCTTCAGCCCAGTGAGTACTGCTTAACATGCACATTATTTTTTAAGAAAAGATTTTGCACAAAGGAGAGATTTCCTAGTAAATGGTCAAATACCAGCTGTTAGGGGGGATCTGGGGTTCCCTAGGGAACAATCATCTTCAACTAAGGGTATTAGCTTATTCAGCAGCTTGCATCACATGCATCCCAAGATGGGTAAAACTGTAAATGCACTAGCTGAGAACTGTTTCATCCTATTGTCTTATCAGTTTTAACTACACTTACTTGGCCACATACCTCTCAGGCCTTGTTATATAAGGCGAAAATATTTTTATCAATGCAGTGTCATTGTTTTTAATACCACAGCATTTATGGATTGCCATTTAAGTAAACTCATATAAAAAGTGAGTTGTGACTTTGCCTGTGAGCTTTCTTGGTCCCTTTCTACAGACATTTGTCACTCTTAAATCACCTGAAGTCAGTTCTGTCCTTGCAAAGTCCTTTTCCCTGAAGGCTACCTCATGGAAGAGGAACAATGTTTCTTGGCAGAGGGTCTACTGAGAATTCACAGTTTCTGTGGAAATAAATTGCTAAATCTCTCAATGACTGATACTGGGTTTTAAGAGATGGGGAAGGAAGGTATTCCACAGCTATCAATCAAATAGCACCAATGTCAACAGCTCAATGGTTTTTTTTAGCTCTTTCCCGACTCCTGGCAGACGATGCTTGCAAATGTGTCATGCAGCAAGAATTCTACCCAGTGACCGTTGGCCCATCTTTGTAATGGACTAGATGCCCACGTTCACTGATCCTGTGCTGTCTGCAGGACCTAAAGAAGCTGCTTTGCAAAGACTGCAGGGACTCCTCCACTGGCCTAGAAAGCCATGTCTCATTTCTGTATGTAGGCCAGACCTCTTCCTTTTGTGAACTTTTCTTTTCTGTGCTCTCTCTCTCTCAGGAAAATCAACTTCCAAAGGATCAGTCTACAACTCTCCTCAACATAAAATCCCCCTTTCAACTGACTGAGCTCTCCTTTTTAGTCTCTGCTTGTATATGGGCCTGGCCCCTGATTGGTTATTTGGGCTGCCTCAGTTGCTGCTGGGTCTTAAAGATTCTTGGATTCTGATTCCCCTTCTCTGTTGTGTATATCCCATAAACTCCCCCGCGAGTTTTCCAACCTGGAAAAAATTAGAGAATACAAATTGATAAAGAGTATTATGACCTGGACAGATAGTTCAATTTCTATTTTACATGAATGAACATTTTAGATTATTTAACTTAAAAGGGGGGGAAAGAACTTCCCAAACTGAGATCAGTTGTTGTCTTCCTAATGTTTTACCTGCTCCAGGCAGCCAAGCTGGGAAATGAAAAAGGAGAGTATTTCAAAAGTAACAAAAAGTTGCAAACTGTGATCTTATCACAAAAAAAATAATCTATCTAGAGGGAATTTATTTCTGACATTTCTGTAAAAAATAAATAAGTGTGTGTGTGTGTGTGTGTGTGTGTGTGTGTGTATTAGTAGTGAATATACCCTTTTTTCTCTTCCTATGGATGCTCTTTGAAAGCTGAAGGTCCAGCCATCCCACAGAGAAGCCTGAGAATACAGATATTGCTTTAGATTTCATAGACATCAGGGCTGGTAGGGACCTCGGGAGATCATCGAGTCCAGCCCCCTGC
>NW_017728886.1:247870190-247874675 GCF_001723895.1 Crocodylus porosus | reverse complement strand
CAGATCACCCCTGAGCCTGCGCTTTTCCAGGCTAAAGAGTCCCATGTCTCTCAGCCTATCATCGTAAGATCTGTTTTCCTGACCTCTGAGCAGGCATTTTCAAACTTTTTAAAGAAGTGTACCAATTCTGGTGGTAGCAACTGGAACACAGAGCCGGTGGGGTGGGCAGCTGGATGCAGAGTTGGGGGAGCTTGCACAGGGTGGTGGATGGTGGTAGCGGCCATCACATGCGAGCTCCCTCGCCCCCTGTGCCTGTGCAGCTCGCAGGGGGCAGCAGCGTGGGGTGGTGGCGCTCCATCCCTGCCCACCCGCACGTACCCCCAGCACCTTTCCAAGTGCCCCAAGGGGTACACGTAACCCTGATTGACAACCCCTGCTTTAGAGAACCAAAAACTAAGCATGGCATGAACAATTGTATTGGAGAGATCAAAACAAAGGTGCTAAATACTACTACTGCTACTGCAGGCATGCATGAGAGAAGCAGGAGCAGAGAGCTTAAAGAGCTCAGGGAATGGGAACCCTGGAAATGGAGCAGGATTAAGAACTCCTGGATCACCTGTCTCAAAAGCTCTTTCCAGACACCAGCACCTGTAAGGCCCTAGGTAGGCACACGTCTGTGAAGGCTTCTGAGAAGCCCCTGCTCAGTGTCCTGTACAGGATTAGGTCCCAGGGATGGTTTCTTTGTGGGCCATGGAGTTTCCAGCAATGATAAAAGTCTTTTACAATACAGGTCCCCCAGCAAGTGCTTTATCTGGAGCCCTGCAAGACCCTTGCTCCTTCACCCCTCCAGTGCATTGTCATCATGGGCAGACTAGTCAGAAAGTGAAGTGACTGGTGGTTCTCTGGGACTGAGCAGCACAGGCAGCTACAGGGGGGCAAAGAATCCTCTTCTGACTCTATCCCCCAAGCAGCACAGCACCATATGAAGAAGATGAGGAGAAGAAAAAGGCAAATGAGGGACTCTGCAGACAACAGGTCCCATCACCTCTGGGGATTTCTGCATTTTTTTCACAAGTGATTTTTCACAGGTTGAAGTTTTGCTTTGTCCTTTGGCCAGTAGTGTACCTGGGCAGGGGGGAAGAGGATAAGCAGGGCACCAGGCCCATGCACCAACTCAGAGGGGCATCAGAATTGCACCTCCCCCCCAGAAGTGTTTGCCACAGCAGGTGCAGCCCTGGACAGCCTGGCCATAGTTATCAGACAGGCACAGCCCTGAGGGTGGGCAACAGGGGAGGGGGTGAACAGAATGGCACCCCTGAGGAATCTCTGCCACTCCATGAGGCACATCCCTGAACAAATACTGTATTGGGAAGGGAGGAGTAAAAGGGGCATCAGTAGAGACCCCAAGGAACCCGAGCCACAAGAACCTGTTTCCCAGCTGCAGCAGCCCAAACCCACACGGCTACTGCAACAGCCAGAGCAGTAGCAATACCTGAGCATGGAGAGCTGAGGCATATAAGACCCCACTCTTCCTCCCCCCTCATCACCCCTCCAGCTCTCCAATGGTCGGCATAATCCACCCTCAGCCTAGGCGCTGAAGGACTTTGCTATTCCTCTGCCTTTGGTTATTTGGATAGCCCCTTGTTTGAGAGTTAGAAAAGGCACATTCACTGCTTGTTAACAGTCAGCAAGACATACTGTAGTGTTCTAAAGTACTTCCTTGCATCTCTCTATGGGTTTAATACAATTCAGTATTTGTGTTAAACAATTGTCCGCTTAATTGTAAGGAAATGGGAAGCTACAGTTCTGCCAAGAGGTTTTATTAAAGTATGAAAAAGAGCACCAAGCAATCCACATATGCCAGAAAAATGGCATCCTATGTCCCCCAACTAGCAAGCACAAAAAGTTACATTTAAACTGACATTTTATTCAACAAATAAATCAACCCTTACTCACATAATCCTTAAAATTAATCAGGCATAATATAACCTATAGATTGGCAGTCCCTTCACCCCAGGAGTTTAACCAAATTAAGTACAACATCAACAGGGACTTTAAAACCCTGAAACAAATCAATATAGTATGTCTCACATTATTTCACTGCCCTCAACACAGCACTCAGATTAGCAATTCATTGCTCTCTGTAATATTCTCACGTGGCATGGAGATGAGCATATATTGCAATGTCCCTTTAATAATCCTTGCCTGTCTTGAGCTTGGTCCCATATTGTTTATGGGCTTGGGGCTACTCAACTAGGTGAAAGAGTTCAATGGCCAAATTCTACTTCAATAAATATATGATCTTCTAGCTCGCAGATAGTTTAAGCATGCCAGGCCACAATCATGTGTGATATTTGCAAAGTCTCCATCCAAGTGCAGAAAGCACCATCTTAACTTCATCTCACAAGTACTCACTCCATCACTATTATTCAATGCCTAAGAGTGTATCTGTATGGTCCCATATTGTCTGGGTAACTCACGGCAGGAGAGACTAAGCAGGATGATGCAAACTTTTCAAGGGTACCTGTACCCCACTGGTGGCAGTCATAGAGCTACAGAAAAATAAGGCTCCCCATGTAAGGCAAGATCACCTTTATCTAAACCATCTTACATATTTTAGTAGTGTTGGAGTGATGTTGTAGCCATGATCATCCAATAAATCTACAAGAGGCAATGAACTATGTGGTTGGAATAGATTTAGACAAGGCTACAAATGCAATATACTCTTCTCCAGGTCTGAGGAAAAAGTGAAGATTAAATGAGTGGCAGGGCTGTAAAATCTGAGGAGAGAGAAATTCCCGGTGGTAAGAGACAAGCAAATCACATTAGAAAGGATAGTTTGATCAGCGGAAGATCAAGACCTTTCAAAAGGGAAGAGGATTATTATCATCTGCAGGGTGAAGAAAGATAATCAGGAGTCAGGTAGATTATAGTATGCCATGAAATCAGTATCAGGACATGGCATACCCTGTTGTGAATAGCTAGATGGTGTTCAGCCAGATTGTGCAAGCATGTGTGTGCCTGGTGTCCTTGGAGTCCTGGCTGTGTGCTCCTGGCTAGTGCTTCCCCCTGGTTCCAGATTCAGTTAAAATATTTGTTGTCTCCGTAAGGTGGCAACCTATAGGCATGTGTATGTTACCAGTGGCCCCAAGGCAGGTTGGAAAGCCCACTCCCTGTAAACCAGCTATTATTTCACGCACAATTCTTATACCCACAGATGGACAACTTTCAAAATAGTATTGGAAATCCCTGCTGCCACCACCCCAAAAGTTGACTTGCCAGTGCCAAATTTGTTAGCTGTAGACCTGTAGCAGGCCAGGGCAGCCAGTTTTCAGTGGCAATAGTAACCACAGTTTCTACTGGGTATGATTGTAGGCTGTGGACATAGCCATTAACTGACAGACCAAACAGACAGATATAAACTTCAAAAGTGACAAAAGCCTAAGTTATGAATAATATGTCCTTAAGCTAGTATATAATAACCTTGCACAAAACCCATAAGAAGTAGCCCGGTCAAGTAGAATAAAAATATCTTTGTCAAGGCTATTAATATTTAGGCTAGGCCAAGGGCAAATAACTGCTTTTTTGAAAATGTTTAATAGAAGTTAAAAGTAACAACTATTATTTTTTGCCTTTTAATAAAATCTGAATTGTAGTCAGCTAGAATACTGTTGAAATTGTAATTTGTTATAATTACTTAAATATAGTAAAGCCAAGATAGGTTGTGCGTAGAAAATAAATGGCAGGGTGAGTTAAAGGAGTTGCGTGTGTGAATTCAGAAATACAGGGGAAAAGAAGGAAACCACCGTTGTCAGACTTGGGCATTTTCAAGGGATTTATGCTAAGCTTCAGAAGTATAACTAAAGCAAAACATCCAAAAGCCTGTATCAGAGCAAACCTTTGCAGACATTACAACTAGCCTGGTGAGAAAAGTAAAAGGAACAGTATTCCCAGACAGTGAGGGAAAGAGATAAGAAGTCCTCTCTCCCAGAACTGTAATTTTTCAAAGACATAGCCCCAGCCAACTGGCATCTTTCAAGCCCATGGAAAAACTGGTTCAGTCCAGTTTCCAAAGTCTCAATGAGCCAAAGAAATTTGAAAAAAAAGATTTTATATATGTGTGTGTGTATATATGTATGTATGTGTGTAGATATGTATGTGTGTGTGTACATACATACATAGATGTGATATGTGTGTGTGGCTTAATTTAATAACTATTTTTATTTTTCATTACATATTATTTATAAATAAATAAAAGTATATAAATGGGGGGTAGGGGGATAGTGTTTGGAGACCTCAGTAAATTCAAGTCAACCTGCTAACAGTCTGTATGCCACCGTCCTTCATAGACTCATAGAAGTCAAGTCGGAAGGGACCTTGTAGATCTTCAAGTACAACCCCCCGCCTGAGCAGGAGAAAAACTGGGCTCAAATGACTCCAGCCAGGTAGGCATCAAGCCCCCTCTTAAAGAACCCCAGGGTAGGAGCCAGCACCACTTCCCTTGGAAGTTGGTTCCAGATCCTAGCCGCCCTAACTGTGAAGTAG
>NW_017728886.1:247854583-247869520 GCF_001723895.1 Crocodylus porosus | reverse complement strand
CAGAAAGACTACATCCACAGTGACACCTGCATCCAAGGCTTTTGTGACCTGATCATAAAAGGCAATCAGGTTGGTCTGACATGACCTGTCCCTAATGAAACCGTGCTGGTTGCCCTTGAGCATCATCCCTGAAGCATCTCCTTCTCCCTCCTAGAAAAGTACTGTTGCATTGCACTTTTGGGTAGCTAGATACACACTGAGATAGCTGCTGCCTCTTGTGCTTTGTGGTTTAAACAATAAAAGATTGGGCTGTAGATCTGTTTCTTGCTTTTTTACCTGATGTGGGTGGTAAGAAGGAATGGAAGATCACTGGGAAGTATAATTGTATCTTGATTGGGTAGGCAAATATAATCATTAAAGGAATTGTAACTGTCCCTAAATTCTGTGTCTAAGCTTGTAAAAGAGGTTCTGATCATATGTGGGCTGTAGTCCTATCTCTTTAAAGATGGAACAGTCCCAGGTTTTTGGTCACATAATAATATCAGAGAGCTGGAATGAGCTCCTTGCAAGGCCCATGAAGATCTCCTTCCCCATGCAGAAGTTTGGGAGTAACTGGAAAATGATGTAGTATCTAAAAATTATATGGTTCCACAGTGCCGTCCTACTACAGAAACACATGGGGAGAAGGTGGCAATTTAAGCATTCATCACATCTTCTGAATCTGTCCTGTATGCTTCCTCTCTCCCTTCTGTGTCTAGGACCCTGGCATATTTCTGTAATGCCTGAAAGGCCTGTCTGAGAAACTCTGAATGACTGGCCCTCATCACAGACAGTTGGGCTGCAATCAGGAGGAGCTCCTCCAATGGATCCATTCAAGCATACGAAACTGAGATGTGTGCTGGGACTCTAAACCTCCCTGTGAGAGCAAGCGAAAAATCATTCTGTGCAGGGGATATGTTCTCGTGATCCCCGCGAATGGCGAAATCCGCGAATAAGGCACTGAGTTCATGAAGTTCTGGGAGCCTGGGAGCGTGGCAGCAGGAGCCCAGCGGCAGCAACTGCAGAGCTCCCAAGGAGCTCCTGTAAGTGTATAAGGCATATTTAAAATGCAAGTTCAGCATTTGCGAATATTTGAAACCATGAATAGCGAGGGTTTCCTGTACTGGCCTTCAGTGGGCAGAGTATTTGCATTTGATCAGGTGACCCACCAGCTTCCTTATTGAGACCAGTCAGCACTGTGTTCAGGGTTACCAGCCAATCTATTTTATAGCATGCAGCCTTGTCCTCACAGTAAAAGTAAAACAACATATCAAGCCAGTGTGCTGGAGACAGAGAGAGGCATTTCATTTTAATTGTAGAAAATGATGATTTGTGGGGTTTGAAATGAGGTAATTTGGGATTTTTCAACAGAGAAAACTAGGATCCTTGCTAATGTAGCCCAGGTGTACATGGTTTTGTACTCCCCTTTCCAGTTGAGGGAATTATTGGCAGGGCAGTGTGCTGTGGAGGGACACAGCAGCCCAGCAGCTGCTTCTGTCCCCTGTAGAGTCAGGCCCAGTCAATCAATTACTTAACTATATATAAATTTATTATTATCACAAAACCATTAAAGGGTAAGGACATAGATTGTTTAAATCCTACACCATAGATAGATAGATAGATATATGCACCCAATTATTATTCAAAAATACAAATGAACAATAGAACAACCCAGAACAAAGGATATTGATCAGGCAACCTTAAAACTCTACAAATATACAAACTATTACTTCAACTTATTCACATAAACTATAAGGCACAGTCTACAGATATAATGAGCAATCCTTAGACTACCTGGGTGCCCTCCAGGGCATGGGCCCCACTCCCAAGGTACCGCTACAGGAAAGGAGGTGGGGGGAAAGAAAAGGAGAGGGAGACCCCAAAGACTCCTAAGCCCCCACTATCACCCAGGAGTGGCCCATGTGGTGCCACTTTACAACTCTGGGGGTCCTTTCCCTGTGCGGACCCTCTCTCCAGGGTAACTTCCTACTCCACAGTCCCAGCCTCACGTTCTCCAGGTCAAGCTCTGTCCCCCACCAGGCTTTCCTGCTGCCTGACTCTGCTGCCGCTGTCCTGGCTTAGGGCCCTATGCACCGCTGTGCTAGGGTTTGGAGGTCCGGGCAGCCTTTTGCAGCACTGAGGCTCGGTCTGCTCCCAGACCCTCCGTGCAGTATCATCTGCACTGAGCTGCTGACCCATGCCAGCAGCTGTAGACCTGGGCCACCTCAAGTAGCTCCCAGGGTCTCTCACCCTCTGTGCAGCACCTCGTGTACTAAGCTCCTGGCCTTGTGTGGAGGTTGTGGACCTGAGCTGCCTAAGTGGCTCCAAAGATCCTGCTCTGTGACCAGCCTGTGCACCGTGTCTCTGGATGCACACCAAAGGTTGCAGATCTGAGCCACCTCACGCAGCTCCCAGGGTCTGGATGCCACGCACCGTGCTGCACACAGTTAGAGAGCCTAACCGCTAGAGCCGTCCACAGGTCCCTGCCGATGGAAGTCTTCAGGAGCTCTTCCAGGCTATGGCTTCGCCCTGCTGAACAGCTCTCCTCAGATCTTCTAAGCCCCGCTCTTCTCTCTTCTTCATCCCTGATGCATCTCCCTCAGGCTGGGCACCCAGCTCCTTTTATATTCTCCAGGGATCTGCCCCTGAAGTCTTCCAGACCTGACAGTGTTGCAGTCTTCAATCAGGTCCGGGGGAGCTCCTCTCCCCCTCCCCTCAGGAAAGGGGCATGACTTCACTTCTCTTGCTGCCTCCTGATTGGTCGATGGCCTCCACCAATCAAAATCAGCAGAATCTCAACTCAATCCAAGCTCCGAAAGGTAAGCCTGCTACACTCAGTAGTAACAGCCAGCCTTCCAGCCAAGCTGCCCACCTGCAGCTGGTGCTCCAGCCCCTGAAGTTTGTACTTTCAGCCACTAAAGCCTCTATAAGTGTCCAGAGTTCTTCAGAGAAATTACACAAATTTTGGAGCATCTGCAATTATGAAAGCCAAGAAGCTTGCCTGTCTGTGTTCTTCCCATTGAGATCCTTCAGAGGAAAAGGCAGAGGGGTGACAACACAGATGGACACCTGGGGGATTGCCACCACATCACCAGCACAATTATACAGCTGCAGTAGCAGTGGTTTCCCCCACCCCACCCTAAACTGATGCCCAGAGCAGCTTCCCCAGTTAACCTGCCTTAGTCACATCACTGGGAAAAAGTGGAATTTCAAGAAGAAATTCTGCCTTGAAGGAGATATTTTAGCCCTTTTTGATACATTTAGCAAAATGAATTTAAAAATGTGCCCATTCTATGAACTTCTTAATATGCCTCAAGTGTAATAAAGGGGTTAATAAGTCACCTTCTCCTCTGCATTTAGACATTAGTTTTTAATGCTAAAAGTTAAATTTTACAGTTATATACATTTTCTATAAACTGATTTTTATGGTCTAGACATTGCTGTATGTATGAATCTTCCTCAGATCCTTCAGCTATTTGAGTCTATAAAGAAAATTAAAATGTTATTTGGTACTAAAATAGTTTGCCTTTTTTTAAAAAGCAACATAAAATGAATTAATTCCAGGGTGCTGTTAAAATTCTTCCCTCTGCCGCAGAAACATTTAAAGTAATAAAAACTTGAAGTGACAGGTAATCAAACAAATGGGCATGGGTACTTACTGCAAAAGGTAACCCCTGGCAATGAAACTGGCACAAGATTAAACATCTGCAGGATGTCTGGGGATTGAAGTAGAGACACCCCACACTTTCTAGACATTCCTTTTTTTCCTGTATTTCCCAAAAGACACAAAGTGGGACTTCAAAACCTAATACATATAGCATTTACCTCACACCGTCACTTGAGCTTTCCTGTAATTTTCAAACAATGCCATGTATTCTGCTACCAAATTGGACCTAGAAACTTATACAGCTTATCCATAATGTTGCTGCCAGAATCATTTATGGAATATATATTTCATCTTTGGAGTTGATGTCTTGAAACAGATTTTATTATTCTGGGCTTACAAGCAATGTTCGGTACCTTGAATTCAGAAGCTGCTGACAATTCATTTCTTTTCTCTGCATTTTCATGTTTAAATTTACTGGAGCTTTGGCAAATGAATGGTTCTGGGAATGCATCTTCTTCTAGAAACACAAAAGAGGAGAAGCATCTTATTAGAAGTAGATAATCATCAGAGTAAATTACTGCATGACTCTTTCCAGAACAGACAGATACATTTGTGTAGAAAGATAAAAGTAAGATAAATCCCTAAGATTCATTAGGAAATAAGCACTTCTCAGCCAGTGCTCAAGTGTTGTGCTGTTTTTACTGGGTATAATGCAGGCAAAAAATCCCTCATCGGTGAAGTAACCATGGATATATACTAATTGGCCACTTAAATAGATACAAAAAGAAAGCAGAAATAAATTGTAATCAAGAACAGTATAATGTCATGAAATATGTCAGCTGAAACACACAAGAGGGTGCAAATGTATTTGTTAATACAGGCTCAGTTCTGCTAAAGTCCTGAACTCACAATCTAGCAAAATGTAAGTACATGCTTAATTTCAAGCATCAGAATAGTGCCATTGAGATAACACTTAAAGCAGGTTTTTAAATGCTTTGCTAGTATGGGGCCATAGTGCTCAGTACCCAGCAAGAGTGAATCTTATATTCACAACTTAAGCTGCATACAAATATATGGGAAGGTTAGATCACGTTAAAAATGCACCCCCCTCACCAATCTAACATATTTCTCCCAGGTGCAGACCTTGCACTAGTTAGGTAGATCTACATGAGAACTGTAAAGAAGTTCAGGACAGTTAGATCAGTCTAAAAATGGCTAACCTGACATAAGTTAAGTGAATCTCTGAAGTAGTTTAACTTAGATCAGGTCTGGTAAGATTGATCCAACTAAGCTCCTGCACAGTTCCCAGCATAGCCCCAGGGCTGGAAAAGCCTAGCAGCTGCCCCCAGCCCTGGGGCTGTGCTTTTCCTTCCCCCTCCCTGACATTGGGCTATTTTTAACCCCCCAAACCCAGGTGGGCAACCCTGCCATGTACCAGCCAGTCCCCCAGCCCACCAAACCTACCATCCTGCAACCTGCTACCAGTTTTATCAGCACTCATTGATGCCAGGAACTGAAGAAGTAAGTCAGGGTGGGAGGAGAGGCAGGTTCACTGGAGGGGTTGCTTGTCTGGGGGTTGGAGGGCTTTGGGGGGGCTAAAAAATAGCCCCTGGTCCCAGGGGTGGGGGACCATGCCCCCAAACCTCTCCATACACCCTGCGAGCCCACCTGATCCTGCCAAACCCCTCCAGACCCCAGTAATTCCCTTGCAAGCCCTGCCTGCCACCTGCCTCCTTGATCCCCAAGCCCCCCTGTGGACTCTGCCTGCCCCCCCGATCCTCCCATGGACCCTCCGATTCCCCCACCTTGCCGTCCAATCCCCGTAGTGCCCTACTAGCCTCCCCAATCCTGACTTACCAAGAGAAGAGGGCCTGCTGAAGCAGCCTCTGTGCTCGAGTATAGGTGCCCACAGAATCCAGTGCCATGCAACTGAAAGCAATCATGTATTCAAGGATTTTCAAAAAATCACTACCTCAAACCAAAATTCCCACTACAAACCATCAAACACAACTACAAGGCACAAAACCGGAACACCAAGAACACGATACAAAACAAATACCATGAACACCCAATAAAATGCCACAAGTAAAAGCAGGGGAGGTGAGGGTACTGACAATGCCCTGCCACTGAAGACAAAAACCCCCACAGTCCTTGCCAGTTTGACCTAGAGGAATTCCTTTCATGATTAGTATGACCCTGCGTGGAAGAGGAAGATCTTCTTACTAGGAACCTCTAAGTTTTCTAAGTCCCAGGAACAGTCCACTCAAAACCTTCAAGCCTTAGCTCTGGCAGACATCTCACTGCTTCAGAAGAAAGGAAAAAGATCTCTCCAGAAGCCAGCAGCATTCATGAGAGGAAAATTACTTTTTGGCTCCTACAGGTGACCAGTAAGAGTGTCTTTACACTTGCTTTAAAGAAGAGTGGGGGGCTTTAATTAGAGCAGCTCTTGGGAGCCACTAATTAGCATGCTCCAGCAGTCTTGATTAATCAACTCTGCTCCAACGCACTGTAATTACAACACATCGGAGCAGATGTCCTGCATGTCTACAGGCACCCTAAAAGCCCTGAAGTATGGGATTACCAGGCATCAGTCATAGCGTATGAAAGATACCACATGTCTAGAGGCTATTTGCATGTAAAGCTTTAGGTGATTATGTCTTTAAAATAATAATAATTAAAAATTAAGCTAAGTGGGTATACACCATTTTGAAAAAAATAGTCAATGTTTAACTTCGCTTATTCTTATAGTAAAATGTTTTCTGTGCTTTTGATGCATTTTAAATGTCAAGCACCCTTCCTTACAAATCCTAGCTTACTGCTTAGCTCCATTCCTAGGTAGGCTGTTAATACAATAACAGCATACATCATTAATCTGATAATGTTCTGTATGATGGAGTTTGGGAGCAGTGAGAGGGTTCTGTCTTCTTTTTTAAATGCCTGGGAAATTTAAAAATGAGTTAAAAGATTGCTTAGCTTGCAAAATCAAGCCCCCCGCCAAAATTAGGGAGTACCAAAATCAAGGCTGTCTCTGCACACTGAAAATTGAATGCCTTCATTATGATACAGTCTGTAAATCTGACTATGTAGTATTTCATGCTCTTTCTCCCAGACTATTCCTTCATTCCTTCATTCAGTGCTCTGGATCACAGCAATTAATAAGGTAAACAGTTGCAAGGGAAAAAAAAGAAGTTCTCACGTTGTGGGAACTGTATTTGAACTCAAGGAAGATCAATCCTCTTCCTAGCTCTGCTATAGACTGCTACAGTCGGTAGAGTTTGTCATGATCTGTATGCACATGAATTATAGGTGAGCAGGCAAACTTAATATGGACTTTTAATAACTTTTGAGTGCTCTGCTTTTTAGTTTAATATTTCTAAATAATTTTTTTTGGTATGTACTACTAACCATAATATTGGTATCCAGAAATTATATTATATAAATAATTCAACTATAATCTCAGTTTGGGTTTTAGCAATTATGAGTTCCATAACTAAAAATAACAGATTGGAAGAGCAAATATGCTTACCTTCTAAAAAAAATTATTACACCCAGATTTCTAATAATGCCTGGAGAATTTAAGCTTCACTGAGGTGAAGATGAAATACATATTTAAAACAGATCCCACCAATTCTCATTTTCTTTCTTTATTAATGCCACAGTAGTATAAAGTACTAAGTCAGTACTTTAATATAGTTAATATTATAAATGGTCAACTAAAATGCAATAAATATCTTGAATAATTGTTTTAACATCTATTAAATAAGAAACTCCTGTGGCCAAGGTTCATTTTATCTTATTAAAATGAAAAGTGAAGATAATGTGTGCTGATATGGTCTAGATGTTGAGGGCAAAACGGGGTACTTTCCAGTGCTATCTGCTTCTTACCTTTCAGAGGGAGCAAAAACCTTAAATAAATGGTTTAAAAAATGGCAGATTGAGTTAAAAAGTGCATAGAATGAATTGGTGGAGAATCCTATTTATGACTGGTAGTGATGAAAGGATAAATCTTTATGAATCACAGGCCTTCTATTTAATACTTCTCAACTGGGCTATGGATGTACAGAGTACTCCATTTGAGTCCAAAGCCTCAGGACTGAAAAAAGGTGATGTGCTTAGCTTCATCTGTATACACAGTATGCATTTGTCTGAACTTGTAAACAATACTCATCATGTACACAGTTCTGTCAATGCTGCTATTAGAAGTCTTGAAAAATGACAGGAGCTAGTCAGCTCAAGGCTGTCAGAAGTCTTAAAAAGGAAGGAAGATGTCAATTCTGAAAATAACTAGCTATTCTTATTTTTCAAGGCTCGTTGATTCAGATCACTGTCCCTGATTTGATTCGGCCGAATCCAAATCTGAAGATTCAATGCTGATTTGGAGAATCAGCAATTCAGCCATAGATACAACTTTAAATGTTTTTTTCTACATACCTCAAGGTACCAGGCATGGCTTATGAATGCTGCAATGCTGGGGTGGATGGAGTGTCCCACAGGAGCGGGGGGGGAGGGGGGTTCCCCACATGCTCGGTGGCAAACCTGGAAATGGACCAGAAGTACTTCCGGTCCACTTCTGGGTCCACTGCTGAGTACACCGGCCCCTCCCACCCTGCAGTTTAGCGATTGCCCACGGGGGGCCCCATGTGCTCCCCAGACCCAGGAGGCACCAGTCACCAGGCCGGGGGGGGTGCAGCTGGTCCACTCTATGTCTGCTGCCAAGTACACTGGGGACCCCCATTCCATGCTTCTATGGGATGCCCCATCTGCCCCAGTATCTCAGCACTCACGAGCCACCTGGTACCTTGATGTATGTAGAAAAAACATTTAAAGCTGTGTCTATGTCCAAATCATCAAATCTTTCTGAATCTCTCTGAAGCGATTTGGAGAGTTCCAATTCAATTCAGAGAGATTAAAGGGTCTCTTGATTCAATTTGGATTCAGAGATTTGGCCGCTGAATCAGGCCAAATCTCCAAATTGAATCAGCGACTGAAGCTTTGCACAGCCCTAATGGTTACATAAATAAAGGAGAGTATCTTTAGTTCCAAAGTAGCCATTTATACTTACAGTTAGAATGCAGTTAACTACAGTACAAGGAGTAGGCCTGTGCTAATAGGGAAGTATTTAATTTGCATTTGGCTGATTTGGAGGACAGTGATTTGATTCAGAGATTTGGATCACTGTCCTGAATCTTTGGAAGATTCGGCAATTCAAATTGGCCAGGGAGAGGCAAGCACACTTGGGCAGCTGCAGGTTCTCCCATGGCTCCTCTGGCTGTGCCTGACTCTGCCCAGGCAGTAGGAGCTGCAGGAGATGCCCCCATGGTTGCCTGTCCTGGCTCCATCCCCCGTCTGGCCCCAGCCTAGTTCCAGTACTTAAAAAAAAAAAAAAAATAGCCCCACACTCACTGGCTGCAGCAGCAGTGATTGTTGTACTTTGTGAGACATTTCCTTGTACATGTGCCTTCAAGCAGTGGGCATTGCAGCAGGTGGTGCATAGTCTGAGGCTCTGTGCTATAGTCACAGGTGGTTGAACCAATTATATAGTCCCACTTCTTTTTAGTTCCTTGGAGTGTCTGACTGGGGTATGTAGACAGTGAGACTTCACCACCTTTGCCATGGTTCAGCACCCCCTGGCTGCAAGGACTCAGACACTGGAATGTCCATCTTTTTGCTGTCGGGTATTTTCTTCAGCCTCTCATTCCACATGTGTAGGCATGTCTCCTTGGTATGACATAGAGAGGTTGGGTGCTGGCAAGGAAGCTCCTGCATGACTTTAGACACCTGCATACTGTGGGATAGTCATACACTAGGTGTCTCGTATAGATTCACAGAAGTTTGGGGTGGAAGGGACCTCATGAGATCATTGGGTCCAGACCCCCTGCTCTGGGCAGGAAAGACTGCTGGGGTCAAATAACCCCAGCAAGGTATGCATCCAGTCTCCTTTTGAAGATCTCCAAGGTAGGTGCCTGCACCACCCCTGCTTGGGAGTCTATTTCGGAGTCTGGTCACATGAACCGTAAAGAAGTTTTTCTCTCTATCCAGCCTGAAACTTTCTAGGAGTTTATGACCATTGTTCCTGGTTTTCCCCCAGGGCACTTTGGTGAGTAGTTGTTCATCTAGCCCCTGATGCTCTCCCCTGATATATTTGTAAGCTGCCACCAAATCCACTTGAAGTCTTCTCTGTTCCAGGCTGAACAATCCCATATCTGTCATCTTCAGTTTGTCTCAGGCATTCTATCCTGGTGGCCACTGAGCTTCTGATGTCAGGCAGAGCAATGCCATCTAACAGGCACACACTGTTTAGGCTATTAGGCTTCAGACATCCTGTGATGCACCAGCAGCTATCATTCAGAATGGGATCAAGGCACTTAGCATGTATGGATCTTTCCCATACGGGGTATGCATACTCGGCAAAGGAGAAGCTGACCAGAGCAGTGGTTTGGATGGTTGAGGGGCTAGCTGCCCATTTCAAGTTGGTGAGCTTATACGGAATGTAGTCATGAGTGTCACCTGCGCTTTTATCTTCACAATGTGTTCTTTGTATGAGGGAGTTCGATCGAGGGTGACTCCAAGGTAAACTGGATTTGGAAAGTGGGATAGTGGGGTTCCCCACCATGTAATGTTGAGCTTCCAGTTAACTTCGTGGTTTTTCAGATGAAAGGCAGATGGCATTGTGTTTTTTCTGGGTTGGTACGTAATTGGTTTTCATTGAAGTATGACGTTAGGCCCATTAGTGCCTTACTTAGGTATTTTGCAACATAATCAAAGTCAGTGTTTTGAGCTGTTATGCACAAGTCACCTGCATAGGTGAAACATTTTGTTTCCAAACCGATTGATTAGTATAAATGTTATATAACATCTGTGCAAGTACACTTCCTTGGAGGAGGCCATTAATCTATTACCTCCATCTTCTTCCCTTCCCATCCAGATTGGCAAAAAAAAATCTGTTTTCAAGCAGGGTTTGTATCAGTTCTGTAAGGTGTAGATCTTTAGTTTTGTGGAGAAGCCTTGTGGAGGAGTCATCGGTGGTTAGCTTTATTATAGGTGGCTATTAGTTCAATGAACTAATAGTTCTGGTGATTTCGCCTCTTTCAAAAACATCCTCAATACGTTGAGTTAGATTGAGCAGCTGGCTTGTTGATTTTCCAGAGTGAAAGCCTCCCTGTTTAGGGATTAGGTGTTTATCCACATAGGGGGCAAGCCAGTTCAGTATCAAGAGTTTGTACAATTGTAGGACTGGAAGATCACAGAATCACAGAGAAATTGAGCTGGAAGGGATTTCCATAGGTCAGCTAACCCAACCCCCTGCCTGAGGCAGGATCATCCTTTGCCAAAACATCCTATATAAATCTATTGTCAACCTCTTAGCAAAACTACACAGTCAACCCTGACACAACACAGGACATAACACCCTTACCTGCCACAGGTAAAGCAGGGGGATGGCAGCAATCAACTTCCTGCTGCCATAAAGGGCCTTAATATATACTTAAGAGAGCCCAGGAAAAGGGATACAACAGAGAAAGGCAAAAACCCCCACAAGTCCATACCAATCTGACTATGGGGTAAAACTCCTTCCTCACCCCAGATATGGCAATCAGCCTGATCCTAAGCAGAGGGGCAAGAACATCCAGCTGGGAACCTCCGAGTTTAAGTCCCAGCAGGAGCACTAGCATATATCCCAGTCAAAATCCCCAGCGTTGGCTGCAGACAACACCCATTGCCTCTGAGGAAGGCTAAAATAAACCCCTTAGATACATTCCCTCTTGGTGCTGTGTGGCAACCAGCAAAGCCCAGAAGCACCGGAAATACCCACAGAAGAACATAGGGACGTTTGAGACGTAGCCTAACCAGTGGCTGTCCAAACTCTTCATGAACACCACCAGTGATGGAGAGAGTCCACAGCTTGCCTAAGCAGTCTGTTCCACTGCCTCGTTGTTCTAACACTGAAGTTTGTTCTACTTAAGCTACTTTGCTGCAACTTTGAGCTATTGGTCTGTGTCCTACTCTCTGCAGCAAGAGAAAAAAGCTGCTTTTCCTCTTCTTCATGGCAGCCCTTCAAGTATTTGAAGACTGCTATCAAGTTAAGTTCCTTCTCTGCAAGATGAACATACCTAGCTCCTTCAACCTCTCCTTGTATGATTTTCCTTCCAAACACTTTATCATTTTTGTTGCTTGCCTCTGGACTCTCTCTAACTTCTCCACATCCTTTTTAACATGTGGAGCCCAAAACTGCACACAGTTCTCCAGATGAGATCTAACCAGTGCACCTGAAATGGTATGCATTTAACTAATATGCATATGAGTGATGTTTGCTACTATGTAAGCAGCAGGCAATGAGCTGGGATGAGCACTGTGCTATGTAGTTATGCGAATTCTGCAATTAGTTGATTTGCCTACAAATGGAATACAATACAATTGATAAAAAAAAACTACATCAAAGCGGTAACAATGATGAGGAATTTCTGTGACTAGCAAATCAGGTGATAGTTATCACTAATAAAACACAGTGAGAAATATATTCCTGCTACACAGTTGTTACATCTGATCTGATACACTTTGTCATGGGATTTAGCATCTGATGATTTATTCTAGTTTGACCTACTTCATTCTGCTGCATTCCCAGTGAATTTCCCCCATTTCCCATTGACATACAGAAATCTCTGTCTAATAAAGTGGTGATTTCAACTTAAACTAGTTGGCCTGCCAGGGTCTCTGGGTTGAAGTTCAAATGCCAGTGACATTCAGAATGCTGTTGAACTGCAGCAGCTGGAATTACAACTCATCAACTGCTAATCTTCTCACTCCATCTACTGATCAAATCGTTCTTCTGATCTTGGAGTGTTGTTCTGTAGTGCCATTCTCTCAGGCTCTTGAATAAACTGGACTTGCTTGAGTTCAAGTGAAAGTAAGGCTCCAGTAACACAAAAATGATTGAACAAAAAAGAGTTGATTGGATTAGCCGGCTGCTGGGAATGCTGCATCTCCATTATTAAGCTAAAAACAGGCAACCGTTTAATTCTGGCTTGATTCATTGTTTTTAGCTTCAGTGGTTCAGCTTCAGAAACTCTTAGCTACAAACCATACCTGTTGATGGACCAGCTGCCTTGAGGTTAAAACATCATTTAAAATAAGGTAGAGATTTTTACATGCAAACAGAACTCCTGAGGGGCAAGCCTACATCAAAGCTCAAGTTCACAATACAGTCACTGGGGATGCTTTGTGCCACCACGACTAGATGGCTTCCATTTGGAGCTAGCTGAGGTGCCTCCCATGCTCACTGCAGTGTACACATAGCCTGACAAATGTGATTAGTCTAGCTCTGCTCTCATCTATTTTAACCAGAATACCTCAAGTACTATAATCTTTGCTTAGTCTCCTGTGTCACTAGACCTCAGACCTAGAGAGCGCCTCCTCATAGTCATGTACTGTTAGTTCGTCTCACGCTGTCATAGTGCCCTAGTTAAACATATGCAATGTGTCATAGTCCAGCAGCCTGTAGTGCCCACCCTCCCTGCTTCTCTTTGTTGAGGAAGGGGGATATGGAACTCCTAATGCTATTTAGGACCTCAGCTGTATATGGCATGTAGACCAACACAGCTAAACCAACAACCCTATGGCATGTAGAGATGTTTAGTTAACCACGTTGCCAAATAGGTCTTAATGCTATCTAGAAACTTACTCTCCACACCCCCATTATATCTTATGCCACATACTGGGGCTCTGGGCCAAAGGGTGACACAGCAGCTTGTAACACCCAGTTATGCATGAGACCCTCAGTTATAGTGCCCAGCCCTTCCCAGCAGGGATTGTACTGCAGCTTCAACACACTGCAGAGCCAGGCCGAGACAACAGTGTGTGTGGTCTCCCCTCACCACCACTAGGCACTCTCACCTGCTTCAAGTGGAGGGTGGGCAGGGCTCATTCCTGGTGCCTGCCCCAGCTTTTTCCACACTACCACTGCCTGCCTCTGACCACCTGCACCAGCGAAAGATGAATACCAGGGCACACTGGATGCCCTGTCCAGGGGCTCACTGGGGTTATCCTCACCCTGTCAACTGCCACGATGACCACAGCAGCCATCGCAGAAGCATTCGTGTTATGGCCGTGTCAGATTCTAATGAACCTGAAAATTCTGCTAAATACCCGTCATCAACAAACTCAGACAAGACACAGGAGAAGAAGAAGAAACTAGATGTGCTTGACCATTTCTATGCCAGGCCCTGTGGCCAACCACACCCCCCCTCTGCTCCCATCTGCATTCATACCCTTACTGGAGGAAATAAAATAGGTGATCATTATGGCTTCCATGTTTTGATGACCTCCAACCATCAGCTCTGCTACATATCTCCCTTTCTCACCAAGGAGAAACACAAGGTGTGGAAGGCAGAGATGACCATGGGATTTTACTCCCAGATCTTTCCAAGAAGAAATAA
Source organism: Crocodylus porosus (assembly GCF_001723895.1). Lineage (NCBI taxonomy): Eukaryota > Metazoa > Chordata > Crocodylia > Crocodylidae > Crocodylus > Crocodylus porosus. Next base: position 247,855,504 of record NW_017728886.1, on the reverse strand, counting down.
AACTGAAATTGTTTTATAGCGAAATCATTTCAATTCCCAACTTCCACAAAAAGCAGCTTCATTAGATATGGCATTGCAAAGTAAATGTTGCAATGCACTTAATTTGATGGTAAAAAATCTCTCTCTACCATAGTTGAGTTCAGTGCAATCAAATGCTAGACTATTTCAACATTCAGCTCTGCCACTGCTTTAAATGCATTAGTGAGTGAAAAAAGCCTTGTTCTATGAAACCAAGTTTTTTTTTTCCTTTTGTCATCTTAGATAAATGCTATACTTTTCTTCCTTAAAATGACAATGAAGTGTGTACGAAATGAAAAACAAGATGATTTCCAGACCTTCAGCATATCTGATTTGGTTTAACAACAGAAAAACAAACAAACAAAAGAAAAGAAGTAAGATTCATTCATAACATTAGAGCAAAAATCATGCCCCATCACTTTTGCCTTCTCTAAAGCTGTTACTGCTGCGTATAAATGAGAAAACACTTATTTGCATAGATTTTTTTGCATACAAAAAAATCACACAGAAGAAGTGTTTGGATTATAAGGTGTCCTGTTAGTCACAACACCAGGCAGTATCTAAATTAAACTTCAAAAGTCCCTATCAAGAGTACCAATATTTAGAGACTGAAACTTAGAAAATTTGCAGTAGTTTTTGTATGTATAGAAATAGCAGGTTCACAGGCCAGCAGTACCAAAATGGAATGGTTAAACTGCTATAATATATACATGTATATTGTTTACTGAATAGGAGAAAGCCTGAACAATGAAAATATTATATGGAATAACATCAATTTGTATGAGAAATGTAAATACTCAGGAATGGAAGATAGGGAAAAGGTGGTAGGTTTTGTTACACAGTTTCTATTTTAGTCTTGAATGAACAACTAAGATTCAGAGGGCTTCTGCATATTTATACAAA
>NW_017728886.1:247845360-247854483 GCF_001723895.1 Crocodylus porosus | reverse complement strand
TATATATATATATATATATGGGTTTTTTTCTTTTTAACTTACAGTATCTGCAAAGCATGACTAAAATAATAAGGCAAATACATTGTTTATCAAGTTTCAGCCATGTTCATAAAAGAAGAGCAAAGAAGAATTATTTTGCATTTCAACTGGCAATATTGAATCAGTGCACTATAGTTACTTCTCTGTTCCAATAACAATAAAGGGGTTGACCTTCTCAACGGCATTCAGGTATGTAGAGTTTCTTGATGGAGTAAGACTGATCAGATAATGATCCCTGAAATTCACTGAAATATATTCATAAACCTGGTATATACTGAACTTGATTGAATAAAGAACATTAACCAAAAAGAAAAAAAATAACTTTATCGTTGGGTTCAAGAGTATTTTTTGTCATTTAAGCAAGTATTCTTAATGAGAAAAAGAATACTGGGCAGACAACTAGGCATTTTCTGGGCTCTAAGCCCTGCATTGCCTTGACTTTTTAGACAATAACATCCCTGTTTTGTTACTCAGCCAGTCCTGCAGCCCTGCCCCACTCAGAAATCTCCCTATCCCACTCTGGCTCCTTGGGATAACCTCCCTTTTAACCTTGCTTGCTAGCTTTGATGTTTCTCATGGTATATAGGGAGACTGCCCCCAGGGTGCCAAAGAGAGCCTTAGTTCCTCAGCCAGCAGGTCCTCTCCACGCCCAACCAGCCCCTTGTCACTAAACCATGGCCTTCTTGGCCCTAGCAGTGCCTTAGGGCACCAATCGCCTTATGGGCTGTATTATTCATGGCCTCCGTTCTCCCGTACACCACCACCCATTCCTCACAGATGTTACTCTTGGGCCAAGCACGAGCCTATACAGGCCTCAGCCCTCTTGGCTTTGACCCACTGGTTGTTCTTTCTGTAGACGTGGCCCACTTGCTGTAGCCTGGCTCCTCAGTCCCTGCCTGCCTTCCTGTGCTGCAGCTTAACCCAGCTGCTAACAGCCTTTACACGCAGGCTGCCTGGACATCTTTCCCACACAACAAGCTTATTTCAGTGCAGCTACCTTTTCCTCAGTCTGCCCCAGAGCCAGCTTAAGGGGTGGGCAATGTAAGCAACTGCCTAGGGTCGATGGGTGTCAGACACACACACACACACGCGCGCGCGCAGCCCATGCTCACAGTAGCACTGTCCCCCTGCCCTGCCCCAGGCATCCGCACCCCAGATAGGAGGAGTGGTGCCCAGCCCAGCCCACCCCCCACCTCCAGCTGCTGCTCAGGAGGAGCCTGAGTAGTGCAGATAGCATTAGTGGTGCCTGCCCCCCGCCTGTCTGGCACACCATGCCACTCTGCCTCCCTGCCAGACTGCACCCTACACCCCTGCCTGCCTGCCTCTGCCTGCAGCAGTGCTGCTGACTTGTGGGGGTGGGGAAGCTGTCAAAATACAACTTTGCCCAGGGCACCATTTTCCTTAAGGCCAGCTCTGGTCTGCCCACACAGCAAGGTCGGCCAGCTGCAGTTTCCCATTAAAGTAACCGGAGCCTCTGGCTCCCTGTCACAGGACCTTCTAAGGAAATTTAATTCATCTCAACAGGAGCTAATAGATAGGGTTGTAGTCTAGAAATTAGCATACCATGACTCTTCTGCACTGTGCTACTGACCTGTCATGTAGCAGGGCAAATCAAATCACCTCTCCGTGCTTGTTTCGCCTTATGTTCGTCAACTGTGTTTATTGTAAACTCTTCAGGGCAGGGACGGCATTTCAGTATGCAGGCTATGTCTACACCACAAGCTGCAGCGCAATGTTAAATTATCCAAGTGAGCTTTAAACAAACAAGCTTAGGTACTGGAAATGGTATAGCCCTGGCAATACGGATCTCCCCATAGGCTAATTTATTACCCTGCCTTTCAGGGCAAATTTACCCCTATAGGCTAAAAGAGCCTACATGAAACTCTGGGCTGCTACACCTAAACTACTCCCAGGGTGTTTGTAGATGTGTCAGGAGGCTGCTCTGATGTGCTGTAATTACAGCGTATCAGAGCAAATTCGATTAATCGAGTCTGCTGGAGCATGCTAATTTGCATGCTCCAGCCAGCCTCCGTGTCTCATGTATTGCTGTCCCTGCACTTTAAAATGGCAGTGGGGACACTTTAACCAAAGCTCATTCAATGACCTTCAGTTAAAGTACCCCTGCTGTCATTCTGAAGTGCAGAGACACTGATACATGATACACTGCAGTGCTTTAATTAAAGCAGCTCTCAGAGTCACTCTAATTAAAGTGTCCCCTGCTTCCCCGGAGCACATGTAAAAATGCCTCCAATATCCAAGCCAGCTTGTTTAAAGAAAGCTCAGGTATCTCTACACAACCCTGTTGACAGACATATCTCATGTGTTTATGCAGTGCCTGCTGCACTGAAGCCCCAATCTCACCCAGGGCTTCTAGCCTCAGATGGAATAAAAATAATAACAAGATTGCAGTACTTTGAGATCCATGGATGGAAGGTGCTGATTCTGTTCCCTTATCCCACAAATAATACTGATATAAGTACAGAGTCATATACAAAGTCAAAACATATATAAACACAACATACTCTTTTTCAAGCAGAGCTTTATGTAGAAAAAATCGTTTCTAAATGTAGATTAAACTACTGGAAACAGAATGCTCCAGTCCACATATTTTTCTCTCAGTAATAGAGTTCATGTGCTTGTGGAATGGCTAATAAAATGTTTGTCTTTATATTTTCTAGCCTTGGTGCTAAGAGCCGTATACTAGTAACAAACTGTTCACATAAATTTTAACATTTTTTTCTTAGCTAAAGCCACAACAAAAAGAAAACAAATCTGCTGACACTGATAAAGAATTTTTTAAAGCTCCTATGCTGTGTGTTATTCCAGTCTGTCAATTTATAGTCTGGGAACATTATCACAGCTTCATTTTCCACAACAAAAAGGCTCCATTCTTTTCTTAAAGGTTTAAGTGTTCATCTTGTCCTGGGTGCTTGGCATCATAAATGCACGTGTGTTGTCAGCCTTTCTATTAGAACATACTTATCTGAACCGCCAAAGAAAAGTCTAAGAAAAGGACAAGTGTCCGACAGGTTATTATAGTTTCTCTTATGCACTTCAGATTTGCAGACTTAGGTCATTAAAAACTAAATCGACATTTTTGCATGGTATTTTGCAAAAATTGCGCGAACCTGTCTCAATGTTGCATTATCAATGCCCCATGTTCTTTCTGCATTTCAGTTTAGTTTATTAGTTATTTGTATTTGGTGTGGTTCCTCAGTGCCCTAATCCTGCCCTGTTGTACTACACATTGTGAACACTGAGCAGAAGGAATCTCTACTCTAAAGAGTTTACAGTTTAAGTGGGCAAAAAGAAGAAGTCTGTTTTCCCTAAGGTTGTGGAAAGGCATGCAAAGTGTGAGCAAAATAATCAGGGTGACAGGTGGGAAACTTCATATTAGTAGCTCTTTATTTAACTTTTTTTTTTACTTGTCACAAGTTAATTTAATGGTGGGACCAATTTCAAACAGATTTCAGAACTCTATTTACAGTATATAAAATTGTTAGTGTGTACAGTTACAGTACATAAATGGAATGGAGCATGTTGGAAATCTTTTAAATACTACAATAAATCTGATATAGTGAAGGACTGGAGGTCTGCCAGCACCTCTAATAGCACAGAATGCTTCCCTTCTAGTTTGCCAATTAAATTCTAGAATAAGTTAACAGTGAATTGAAGTTTTTACCTTCTAGTGGCTGTTTAATGTCCTTTGGGAAATGAGTTTGGTGCTATTGGTCCCATCCAGTTAATAATGGACAAATGTCTATCACAAAAGGCTACCACCATAGTTAGCTCTATGACTGGGAAATTTAGTAAAGAGGGCAAGGATCAATTTGGGCATGGGGATGGTGACTGAATTCCTCTCACCACTGGAGACAGTATATCTAGTTCAGGATGAAGCAAATAAGGTAGCTTGCACTGCCCCTCACTATGCTGTGTCCTGGGGGAGGAGGGAACACCTGGACTTCATCCTCCAAGACTGTCAATGTGACACTTGTTAAATGCATTAGTTCCCACAATCCTTAAAAATCCTCATCTGTAGGATAAGATTGTACCAGTTTAAAGAAATAGGACTATGCAGTATTACTGTCAAATTACTACAGCATGCTTATATACTTATGCATAGTTTACCAATGAAAAGAAAAGAAATTGAGGCAACAGTTTGCAAGTGAGAAAAAAAACTTTGACATTTGATAATTGCAAAAGTCATTTTTCTGTGAGACTGCAGTGCATGTTAGTGTTCCAAGGTAAAAGTATTTTTAAAAGGGTAAAACACTACATAAAAAGACAAAATATTGTAAAACTTCTTATTTGAGGGGAAAATGTGCTGGCCATATACTCTCACTAAATCATTTTCATGCATCAGCTGGTTTCTCCTAGTAAGCGTTTCCTGTACCAACAGTATCTGTGCAAAGAAGGCAGCAAAACTGGACTGGTGGAATGGAACAAAAGGAGCTGGAGGAAGCTGCAGGAGAGTGTCAGCTGCTGCAAGTTTCCATTGACTTCAAGGGAATTTAATTATTTTACACCAGCAGATGATCTGGCCCACTGGAGCTGTCCCCTGTAAGCCAACAGGCAGGAGGCTCAATAGCAATAGTGTCATACATTAAACTGATACTACACTTGACCTTGCTTCCTGAAAGCGAGATAACAGATTAACTTACATGGAAGGTTGCCAGACACTGAAAACTGCAATTGAACTAGACAAAATATCATAAAATCAGTCTAAGCTCTGGGGCAGTTTGGCCATTAACATTGAAGTGGAAATATTTTGGGACATCATTAGGACTGACTGATGGATTCACACACCTTGAATGTCTGCAAAGTACAACTCTGCAAGGGGAGGGGAGTCCCTAGTTCCATTTGTACCGCCTCCGAGGAACGTGAGGAGTACTGAGACTGAAGCTGCAAACTGCATTTGTCCTGTTCCATGATATAGAAAAGGGTTCCCTACTATGAAAGACATCCTCAGCTAGTCTGTGAACAAGGGAAGAATTTGATGGTGGGGGAAATCATGTCTGTAGTAAGTGGGCATGAGAGAGAAAACAGGAAGGGCTGGGATGGCAACTGGTTTACTGCAGTAAAACTCAAGTTTTAGCCAGGCAACAAAAGAGGATGTGCACGCGGAGGAGACCTGGGGCAGCCCTTTTTGGTTGGTGCTGGTGTCCTCCTCAATCACCTCTACTTATGCTACTATGCCTTGGGCTAGATGCAATTGTAGGTTTCCAATCCCTGATTGTTATGGCCTTGGGCATCACTCCCAATGATGTATGCAAAAAGTGAACTCATGGACTGAGCATCTTTCCTGCTTATCTGTTGAACAGTGTAGAAGTTTAGTCTGCGGATATAGCCATAAATTCTTTTGTTTTTCTAAACAAAGAATAATCCATCTCATTCACTCAGAGTGTGTGGCAGATAAAAGATGGTAATTTAAAATGGTTTTGTTGAAATGAAAAATAGCCATAGATGTATGTCTCACCCTCATCAAGCGAGTTCATTTACTAGGACAAAAATTGCTCTCAAATGGCTAATGTACATAAACAAATCTGTGATGGATGAACAATTGGTGACCTTCTTGTAAGAGATACCAATCTACTTTGATAGGTGTTATGAAGTTTGATTTAAAAATTTAGTCAGAAAGGTTCCCAGATGGAAGTGTTCCCACTTTTATTTCCCTTGTCTATCACCAAGACAAATATAGTCATCATTTCTTCACAGTGGTATCATATCTAGATATTGTCAAATCATTCTTAGAAAATATCCATTTGGGGGCCAAAAAGCAAATTAAGATGCTATGACTACATGTCCTTTCCATAGGCGTAGCAGCAGCTAATGCAAATACTTTTTCCAGAATTACACAGACATTACTGATTGTTGAACAGTAGGGCCTTAAACTGAGGCACTGGATTTCTTCTGCAGTTAAACAAAAGTCCAACTATAGGAGTTTGGAGCCTGAACTGGTCACGCGCTATGGATGGGCCACCTGAGTGAACACTACGTTTAAAACCTGTGCTATAGACATGAATCTAATTCATCTGATCCATCTATATTGATTGCCTAAACCAGATGCCTGATTCTGCAGAAACTTAGGCCCTTGTCTTGGAACACGCTCCAAGTACAACATAGATGAGTACATAACTATACATTGTAGTGACGCCTACATGTTGTAGCAGTAATATACTGTTTTGTAGGAGCAGGCCCAATTAAAAGAACTAGAATAAAATCCACTCAAAATGTAGTCATAGCATCTTAATTTGCTTTTTGGCCCCCAAATGGATATTTTCTAAGAATGATTTGACGATATCTTCCTAAGTTAGGTCCTTCCCCTGAAGCAGATATTTTTAAGAATAGCTCTGAGTACTCATCTATGCTACAGAGCCATTGCTGGTAGGCTGGCAGGGTCCTCTGGCAGAGATGTAGTATGTACCAAAAAAAGGAACTTTTCTGTTGGCAGAACTATCCTCTTTCTTTGATAAAATGATAAAAGCTCTCTTCCGTTAGCAATTTTCAGTCTAACTTAGTGTGACTAGTGTCAGTCTCAATTGGCAGTCTATGGCTATGCCATAGGTGGACTGCAAGGGCAAATATAGGGTAGGTGTGGCGGGTCAGCTGGCTCGTTCCATTCTAAATGTGCCTGCAGCACCAGGCAATACTATGCCGAAATGCTACACCTCTTTGTCCATATACCTCCTGGATGGGAAGCAGTATAACTGTCTAGCTGTGGGAAGGCAAATTAACTAATGCAGCTACACTGTAACTGGCTCAGGCAGTAGCACATAGAGTCCTAGCTCAAGTAACTCTGCCAGGTACTTCTCAGTGCCAACATTGCATTTCTTTTGGTTCCAGCTAAAGAAGTTCTAGTTCTGGAGGTTAGATTGATCACTTTGCAGTTGGTAAGGTGGGCTACGAGATCAGAAATGTTGAGAACCATTGCCATTGACTGCGTTGGATAGCCCAAGGTAAGTGAAGCTCATATTCTTCACACACAAAGGCTCCAATGTTCAGTGGGCACATAGACATGTGCAATTAATGTGAAGCAATAAACTCCAGGACTTATTGCCCTCGAGTTTATTACTCTGGGGTGCACTACTTGAACATGTGCCTGGGACCGCAGCATGTTGAACCACATTGGAGCAACCCCAGCTGGCAGAGCCCCTGGAGTTCAGTCTGGCAGCCTGGGGCTGTTCCCCCTCAGCTCAACCTGCTGCAGAGGTGCTGACTGGGGCAAGTGGTGCTCCAGTGTGGAGTAGCTGGAAGGCAGCCCCTACACTGAATCACCCTCATACCCAAGCCAGCCAAGGCAGTGTCTACACGTGCACTGCTACAGGTTAAATACAGTGCAACAGGATACTTGTAAATAAGCTGAGTTAATTATTTTACTGTAGCCTAATAGGGGCACATGTGTAGATATGTGACATTTATTGTAGAGTAAATTAGTCTACTCTGCAACATACATCCCATGTAGATTCTCACAATAAAATGTAAAGATACCTGAGTTAGCCATTTTAAATGAGCTAACACAGGAAATAAAAATAACTTGGAAGTCTGCAGGTTAATTTACTCTGGGTGTGTCTACACCGTGCATTTATGCCAGTTTAAATTTACTGCACAGTAAGCGGGACTAGGCCAGTGTCTACACATGCAGACATTAACACTGTATGTGGACTGACTTGGGACTAATTTTAGTTAGAAGGTATCAAATTTATGCCTGATTAGCTACTGTGCAGTAACAGTGTGTCTGGACTGACTTTGGACTAACTTTATTCCCAAATCAGTCCACACACAGCATTAATGTGCTTTAATGCTTACACATGTAGACACTGGCCTATTCCTGCTTACTGCGCAGTAAATTTAAGCTGGCATAAATGCATGTGCATGATGCAGGTATCAAATTTACACTCAAGTCAGTGTAAGTCACCATATTTACTATGTACTATGGGTGTGCACATGTAGAAGCTCCTGTACTGTGCAATCATTTCAGTAATTGCACAGTAACTGCGCACTTGTAGACACACCCTCTGAGAAGCAGGATAGTTAACTGAAGTATCTCTACACTACAGTGAAGTGCGCAGTATAGACATAACCGTCTGGGACAGACATTGCATAAACCAGTTTGAGGAAATCGGTGAAGTCTGATACTACATTCAACCAGGTTTATCTCAAACTGGTTTCATTCTGAAACTGGTTTACGTGCACTGAATGTCTGTTCTGTTACAGGTTTAAACCAGTTTCTGATCACTTAAACCAGTTTATGTTCAATGCCTGTCCGTAGCCAATGAGTCCCTTCATGTCAGCTAATTCAGAGGTGGTGGGAGGACGTTGTAGAGCTCTTGGCAGCAGTGACGGTGAGCCATTTAAACTGACATGGGGATAATGGATACAATTGCTTACTCTGCCATAGCCATCTACTGATGAAAAGATGTATTTAAAAAAATCTTTATTGAGAAGCATAATTGGTGCAAGGATTTAAAGCATCATCTCTAATATTCCTCTCAAACAGTTTGTAATATTAAATAGTTGTAATTTTATTTCACAATACAGAGCTGCATTTGCAACCTCTTCCATGAGGCAATTAAGTATGTCCTCTTGCTCCACTCACAGCTTTTGGCATATACAACGTCTACCGGGCTCGGTTCTTCACACTACTACCTCACTTTTGTACTGTTATAAATCTAGTATAACCAAATAGAGAAATACCGCTGGAAAGACAAGTCTGTGTTGTCAGTCTCTAGTTTCAATGCAAAAGAAAATAAATCAGCTTATCTGTTATATATTTCTTGTCTTTCTGATTTCTAAGAGCAAAACTGTTTTGGATATGTGGCCTGGCTCTCATGATTGTCTTGTGAATGTCAAGATACTTGATATTTGTGTGTAAGATGTTAATATATATGTGTATACATAAAGTAAATATATGTATTGCAAAATGTAAAATATATGTTTCCAACTGTCAGAGATTGCCGTGGAGAATTGCGGTGGGAGTCTACTACAGACCTCACAACCAGGGAGAAGAGCTTGACCAGGAATTCTTGGGTCAGCTCACAGAGGTAGTGAAGGCTAAGGATGTGGTAGTCATGGGGGACCTGAACT
>NW_017728886.1:247843705-247845260 GCF_001723895.1 Crocodylus porosus | reverse complement strand
TGAACATCTTGCTGGAGTCATTTGACCCCAGTATTCTTTCCTGCCATGGCAGGGGGTCAGACTAGATGATCTGCTCAGGTCCCTTCCAACCCTAGAAACTATGAAAAATTTGAAAACATGAAAAGTAAAAGCTAACATCCAAGAAACAAAATTGCCCCACAGTTCTTTTCTCCTGAAGTCTGATTCATGAATTTTGAATGTTTGAGGCTGGCAACACTTGAGACAACAGATGGAGCCTCTTTCCTTGATCCTATGAATCCCCCCTTAATACTATAGTGCTGGCTGGAAGGCTCTGCTCCTATGCCTATGGCAGTGATCTATGATCCCAAGACAATCTGGTTAGACAACATGAAGGTTTAGCCATTGCATACACAGCACAATACACCTCAGGCCTCTCACACTTCTCCATACTGCTTGGTGGAGAAAGAATGCCTCTTTGAATATCTGTTCAATCCACAGTATTTCCCAGACCTCAGCATTTTGCTCCTGAAAATAATATGTACAAACAATATATATTGTACAGAACAAGCCTCAAGCCATAGACATGCACTTGATGAACTAACAGGATTTTTTCCTTTTCTAACATTTATGGTAAACAGGTAAATAAATATCAAAAACATTCTTTCCCATTATTTTTGCTCATGCTGAGACATAGTAAGCCACTCTGTGTGTGAAAAATATGCTGAGTGGAATGGCAGAAGCTGTGCTCTGGTTAGTGTGCTGCAAGCATGAGCTTCTGGCAACAGAATGGAGTTTCTCAGAGACGAGTGTGTATTTTCCACAGCTGTTATGTTTTCCATACAAGGCATGAAATTTACTCTTTGAAAAGCACATTTCTTTTGTGAAAGAATGGGTAGCTTTGTAAAAAGTAACCTTTCAGGCCTGCTTTTTACATTATAAAGGAGCACAAATAGGACATAAGCCCATCTTTTTTACAGTCCTTTGCAGGTCACCTTTAAAGTCTGTCATTTTCTGTCAGATGACTTTGCTGTCTTGTCTTTCATCCAATTCCTCCCTATCTCGCATTTTCACAAAGTTCTACTTCATTGACCCTAAGGGCTAGGAACAGAAATTACCAATAAACCAGTACAAGTGATCAGAAACCAGATCAAATCTGTAACACAACAGAAGTTCAGTGCACATAAACCACTTTCGAAATGACCAAAACCAGTTTAAGATAAACTTAGATGGATGTACTATCAGACTTATACTTACTGAACTGCTGTCCCAGATCTCCTCCAGATTCAGGTTAACTCACCATGCAGCTTAGAGGGAATGCTGGTCCTCGCTACTGAAAACACTTAATTGCTCGGGGTTGGAGTGGGGCAGTTAGACAGGCCAAGGCAAAGATGGAATTAGGAATAGCTTCCCAGATTAAGGACAATAAGAAGTCCTTTTTAAATACACAGGGGGCAAAAAGAAGGTCCCAGGTAATGTGGGGCCCTTGCAGGACGCGTTGGGAAATTTGGTCATCACACCAGATGACAAAGCTAACATGTTTAATGATTTCTTTGCCTCTGTCTTCCTAAGTAGGGACCAGAACAGCCACCTCCCT
>NW_017728886.1:247830713-247843605 GCF_001723895.1 Crocodylus porosus | reverse complement strand
TGCTGGCTCCTACCCTGGGGGTTTTTAAGAGAAGGTTGGATGAACACCTTGCTGGGGTCGTTTGACCCCAGTATTATTTCCTGCCATGGCAGGGGGTCGGACTAGATGATCTACTCAGGTCCCTTCTGACCCTAGAAACTATGAAACTATGAAATGTTAGTTCTGTCTGCAAGAGGAGATTAGCTTATTTTGCATTTTTATGAGATAGTCTTTAAAAATCTTTTGCCGTAAAAGAGGAGACTAAGATAAATAAAAAATATGAGAGACAGAATTAAGAAAGCAGTGGGGGAGAGTGTTAAACTAGTTCAAATAGCAGTTTTACCAGTATGTTAAATTAGACAAAATATGCAAGATCTCACCTGTGCTCATGTGTTTTCTTCTGGCAAAAAAACAAAGCAAGAACTGATTGGAAAAAACAAACAGTATAAGAACTGATCTCCTTGCACTTTCTTTCAGCCTGCCCCTTCAGCTTGAAATGAATTTCTAGCATGACCTATTCAGGTTATACTTTCTTGAAATGTAGCTGTCTACTAAGTCTATCAGTAATGGCCTGTCAATGAGCTAAACAGGACATCTGATGTAATGTTGTACAGAAACTACCTTTCATGTCTGTTGTAGACTGAATTCCTTGGGACTTTCAGTTTCCTGTACAGACCTAGGTACAATATTCATAATATATAATATTTAATAAAGTAAATGAATACTTATCTTTTTATTATCTTTTTGTCTTTAGGATGTTCAAATGTGGTATTGTGTTTGTGTCACTTCTGCTGTATGCCATTTGTCATAACAAGGGCCAGGTTCAATTTATCTAAGTATTCTGTTTTTAAATTAAGGACAACTATGGCTTTAATACTGCAAGCTATGCACCAATTTCTGACTCCTTACTGATCAACTTTACAAGTGGCTCCTTCCCACTCAGAAGCATTCAGTCCTTTGGGAACTTGTTCCCTAAAGTGTTTTTTTCATTTGAGAAAAGTGGAAACGCATTCAGAAGAAACATGAAGGCTCAGCAAATGTATTTATATATCAGAAAAGGAGTAATCCCAAATAGTGCATCAGGAGATTGGTCAATTCCATATTGCAAATGGAAATTATCCAGAACTCTGTTGCATTATATGCTCTGCCTTCTTAAAACCCCACTCCTTGAATCCAATTGATTCTAATGAATCCAATCCATTGAGCTCCTGCTGGCACTCTGAGGTAAGTCATTTCAGTGCTGATGTCATCTGTTGGGGCACTATACAGTTCACATCTGCAGTGCTGCCATCCCAGTACAACCTCACTGCACAACGATCCCTGCTGTTACTACCAGTCCAGTCAGGATTCCATGCAAAGTTACCAATTCCAGTGAAGTCCAGCCCCTGATGAAAAATACAAAGGAGAGACCAAACAACAACTGTGCACCAAAATGAATTCACACTGAAAATCTATCAAAGACAAGAATACCCAGTTACCAGTGGGGGGAACATGTCTCACAAGAAAACCACTCTTTCTCCAATCTCTCAGTTCTAATCCTCAAAGGGAATTTACAAAACACTTTTCACAGATTAGCCTATGAACTTCACTTCATCAACCTCCTGGATACAAGAAATTGTGGACTAAATTTAGACATTGGATTTATGACACATTAAAACCTGCCTAACATCTGACTCCCCAGGTACCTCTCCACTATTTACCTGTTATATTCATTCCCGCCCCATGCGTCTCTTACCCATTGACTGCTCAATTTACATCTTCACAGACTGGCTTTCTTGCATGCAGACCAGCCCCTGCCTTCTTTACTATTCATTCCATCCAGAAAGAGCACATACCAACTGCAGTTGCTTCCTTAACCTGAGGAAGGGTTTTTAAATCCAAAAGCTTGCTCAGAAAATTTTTTCCAACTACTTAGTTGGTCTAATGAAAGAGATCAGATTTACCCAAAGAACCTTGTCTACCTATGTCCTTCAGCCAACATACCTACAACCTACACCCTTTTAATTCAAGTAATATTTTAATTTATGTAGATGAAGCATACTAGAGCTGGATTTCTCCATTTCTGCTTATAGAAGAACTAAGGGAGTTCTGTCTCTCTAGGACTTGTAGTCCGGGGGTTTACGTATTATTTAATGTGTAAGTGACTTTTGAAGCTTTCCCTGAGCCAATACAGAGATTATCCATTTGTTCATTTGCCATGACTTTTACACTTTTTCTTATTTTCCTGTAATGATTTTCAGTGTTGAAGTGACATTTGTGTAGGTGAGAGATCTGGGGTCATATCGAGAGCAATTCTGAAGGGGAATTTGGTGTTCATCAGCTTCAGGTTGGATTTGTGATGTGAGACTTGTTGGTCAGTTTAGTGGTGAGAGATTTCTGCCTTTTTCCATGGCAGTCCTGTGAATCTTTAGATGTTGAACCATGACTTGGCTAAGTACATCAATACTGTCCTGAAAGGGCCATTAGAGTGCATCTGACAAATCTACTAAGCAGGCTTTTAAGTTGTCTAAGTATTGACAAACCTCTTATTGGGAAATTTGTGCAAACCCTGTGCTTTGAAAATAAAACTCTCCCCTTCTTAGCAAAGCTTATGTACCATTTAAGACTTCAAAAAAGGACTAAACTGGTGCACGTGTAAATATTACTTTCATGTACAGGTGGGTCTGGTATCACTGACAATTATTAAGATTGCTCAACTTCCTCTTTTAAGACTCTGGTTTAAATTCCTTGTAATTTTGCCAAACGTTAACCATTAAGAATATAATGTTCTAGGATGACTATCTGCCTCAGGCTGGCTTTTTTTCATATAAAACTATTTGGGCTGTTTTTGAGAACAAGACAAAGAGGGGCAGGGTAGTGTGGTCTAGCCCATGTTAAAAAATCCTGATAAGTTTTGAGATGCTCTAGCTCCCCAATACTTAGAAGCAGGGACTTGACATTTTGGCAGGAAGATGGTCTTTGAGTTAGAGATTTCCCTTTTGCCCTCTCCATAAAATGTGCCCCAATTTGGTAAAGCTATAACCTTTGAAAAATAAATCACTAGAGACTTGTTAGACTCTGCAGTTAAATTTTCCAGAATTCCACCTGCACTGGGTGTGCTCCAGCCCAGAGCTGAACCAGACCCTCCTAGCAGTAGAAGCTCTGGGCTTGCGTGACCCAGCTGGGAATGAACAATGGAAGTAAAAGTGAAGAGCCCATGTGTCCTGGGTTTCCAAGGCTCCTCTGCTTGCCTTAGGAAGCATGGAAGGAAATTCTGCCTGAAATCCAGTGGGACCAAAAATAGGACATGGTAGAAAAACAGATTGAGGCAAGGAGTCTCTGATGGGGAAACTGGGTCTGGACACTGATGAATTAGAGGAAAGGAAACTTGAAGATATGCTAGAGAGAGGAGTGAGGAGCTATTACCTGTATCCTAACAGGACCAATTAGCATGAATGAAATGCTGTGCTAATGCAGCTGCATTGCTTCCAGTACCCATGCTAACTCTTTATAAGTTACATCAGGTGTCTCTACTGCATTTTATCATGAAGATCCTCAAGCATCCAAAGAAATGTGTTGTTGGTAACATCTAAACAATACTGAATCCACAGATAGAAGGAGGTCGGAATTCCATATCCTCTGTTCTGGTATCTGTGGGAACGCACCCTACAAAATCCCAAATGGAAATTCCCTTAGACACTGCCCATACATGTGCTCTGGGGGAGTGAGGGGTACATTTTAATTAGAGTGGTTCCTGGAGAGCTGCCCCCCCACCCCTTTTTTTTTCTGAATTAATGTTTGGAAAGTTTAGTAATCCAAAATGACATTGACCTTTACTGGCACCTCTTTGAAAGTATTTTTTTTACCTCTTCAGTTGTTTTTCTCCCAGGATCTTGTTCCCTGTGAAGGGAGCAGATTTATCAGCTTTATTCTCTCAGCCATGAGAATATAGAGTTGATTCTAGCTGTAACTTTAGTTAAAGGGTGTGAACAGCAATAGAGGGTGAAACATCCCTTTATTTCCCAGACATACGCTGAAGTTTTGGGTAGCAGTGTTCTTAGATTTGAAATTGCTCTTTGTAAATTTTTTACTATATCTATTACCATAAATGCATGTGAAAGCTCTTCTAGCAAATTAAAACTGATGAAAAACCTATGCAATATTATTAGAGCCAAGAAGTCTTTTATCTTGTGCATCAGCTCAACATCAAGTGAGCTTAAAAGACCTTCAGTAACATAATAGATGCTTTTGCAGCCCACAGTCAAAAAAGGGAAATCTATAAAGTAAAAACAATTCATTTAACTGCATCCTATATTATTGTGCATTCTAAATTAATTTCCTGTGAAATGTTTATGCTTTTGCTATTTTAATTAGAGAAAAAATGTGTATTCTATAAAAATCTTGCTAGCATTGACTTCTACAAAATAAACTCCTGTTTGCTCTTTAATAGCATTAGCTTTCCACTCAGGAAACTCACACAAGATCTTCAGTTGTACAGACCCCTATTTATGTCAATTTGGATGTAATTTAATAAAATAGAGAGAGGGGGCATGGAAGTCACCGATAACAGCAATGAAACCTTAAGGACACAGAATTCATCATACCAGATCAGTTAAGTCATCCACTGAATACAGCATACTCTCTTCAGCCCTGACCGATACTAGATGCCCCTGGCACACGTTAATTTAAAGGTGCCTTGGGATCTGATGTCTGATCCCAACAATTAAGCCTCCTGCCATGCCCAAGTAATTTTGACTCAACCCTATCCTGTTTAGGTCAAATAAGACACTTCTTATTGCTTTGCAGCCTTAACATCATCAACATATAACGCTGCCCCAACAGCATTACCTTTTTGTTTCCAAAGGTGAGATTTGTAAGGGTTGCTTATTTGAATAATGCATATTCTTCAATACCTTTGTTTCAGTCATGGTCACTATTTTGTCATGTTTCTGTTATGCCCCTTTTATCCAGTGTAAAGTCATGCACTGATGGATCTAGCTCTTCCATTTTCTTGCCCAAGCTTCTTACCTCCGTATGCAAACATTTCAAGCATACGGGCATCACAGTAGCAAATAGGGCAAGGAGCAGAAAGCAGAGCAGCAGCATATCAGGCAGGAAAAAGAAATTAGAGTGGCACCAAGGCCACTAAGGGTAACTGGCACCCTAGGTGAACTGTGTACCTTGGTGCCTCCCCACCACTTCCAATATATCTTTTAGGATGACGCTGCCAATGGTATGCTCTTGTCATAAGTCCATTTGAGTGTTGAAAAGGTAGGAGTTGCTAGGGGAGGGCAAGAGAGCCCTGAGGTGCACTTAAAGCCATGTCCAATCCCTTGATGTAGCTATGTGGAGTTCTAGCTGTGATGGTGGTCAATTCTAGTGATCTTTCCTCTGAGATCTTTTCAGAGGTCTGTCTCCCCTTACCAAACCAAAGGTCTCAGACCAAGGTGAAGCCATAGCCGGCCAGGGCTGTTATTTAAAATGATGTTCCTGTTATTTTGTTCTGCATATCATCTTAGCATCCCCCAAATTCTGGTGCCCTAGGTGACTGTCTAGCTCACCTAATGGTTGGACTGGCCCCGAGTGGCACCCCAGGGTAGGGAGCGGGAGGCAATTTGTGACAGACCTCCAAAAAGTTCAGCCCTCTGACCTATTTGATTAAAGCTGTGACTGGTATTAGCACTTTCTTTCTTGTTGTCTGTCTCCTTACCCTTTGATATTTCTGTATCCACTACTTTGTCAGATTTTCAAGTTTCTGTGTGGAGATTACACAAATCACTCCCAGCTTTTTCTTCTAATTTAGAGGGCCATCATTTAGAAGTACCCCTCGTACTCAGGTGAAGTCTACTCATCAAAGAGAATCTTCTCTATATTAAGGCATCCCAGTGGTTGACCATGCCAAAACCTTCCAAACAGCAGTAATTCTTATGCCATTTGTTGATTTTCTCTATCTTGCCATGCCATTGCCCTTTTTACTTTAGGTATTAGAAGAATTCCTCTGAAGATCACCTGGGCCTCCCTTTCTTTGAATATCTTCTTTAGGTGGGAAAAGTCATCCCTGATCCATCCCTGTGAGAATTTGGCAATGTCATTTGATATGGGAGACTACCAGTGAATTTTTTTCAATAATAGATGGTAAATCAATTGTTTGTGATCGTGATAAACTTCACAATGACAAATGGGTCAATAGTTTGCTTATAGCGTGTAACTGCCCTACTACTTTCTACATCAGGCTTCTAAACATTTTTAGCAAATACTAATCATATAACTTACTTAAAACATTTCTCAATCATTTTAACTCCTCTAAAAGTATTTATAAAATGTGCTTTTGATATACAGTGTATAGAGAAAAATTTTCCTTTGAAGATTATGGTATGACATATATACTTCCTATTAACAGGATGAGATTCTAGTACCCATGATGAACCACTTACAAATACAAATACAGAGACACCATTCTGACATGTTTAATTATACTAAAAATATTGTATTGCTATTATACTGTATGTATAACTTTTCATAATTGAACAGCATTTAGCTTCACTCCTTATTTAATAGCTATTTTGATATATCATGTTGCTTTTATTACTATTTCAGTGCTATAAATCATTTGGCTTATTAATTACTGTACTCAAGCTTTGAAGTAAATATAGTTATGTGGAATAGTAAAAATATTTGGTGGCAAACAATGGGAATTAATCTAAAATACATATATTGAAAATCTGCACACAAAAAAAAAGATGAGGGAGAAGGGCTGCAATTTAGTCTTGCACAAAGACCAGATATGCATTTAGAGTAACCTAATTTAACTACATTGACTTCCAGTTCTTGACTTGAAGATAGACTGATTTATGCCAGCTAAATCTATATAAATGTTTTACAGTTTTGCTTAAAAACAGTCAATTCCTCCTTTTCTTTTTCCTAGACAAGTAATTTTTTCCAAATTATGTACTCAAAGTAGGAATATATCCCACACTCCTTTAAGTCACTTTATCAGGCTCAGACATTGTCCTCATGGTATGGTAAGGGTTGTGAAACTAGCTGAAAGTCACCATGATTCTCTTGCTTGGTCAACCTCGTAAAATCTCATTATTTGTCTCCCTCATCCCCTGATCTGCCTGTGCAACCAGCACCATTTTCAAACTGCTAAGAGCTGACTAAAGATAAATCAGTGCTGTCTGCACTGCTATGCTTATAGTTGGGAATATGGTGCAGCTTGTGCAGATATAGTTGATACATTGCTGCCCGACAGCTGCATCTTTGCAAGCCAAATGACTTACTACCAAGGAGCTTTGGCTGAGGTTTTGGCTGTAGTAGAAACTACAACTAGAGCCTGAAACTCTCCTAGATATAAAATGAGGATAAAGAGGCAAAGAAGGGAGAAGATGACAAGACTGAGCACCTACGTCTGGGGGATTTTCTTGGAACAGCTTCGCTTTGGTTAGCAACCTCTCTGTTCTTGGCTACCAAATGTTGCTAGAGGTAAGAGGGCTGTATTGCAGACCTAGGATGATCATCAGTGGATGCTGATCTTCAGGATGCCATAAAGCAGAGATCTAGAGATCTGCACAAAGCCCCATAGCTCTATTGACAGCACACCAATGTAAGAGTTCTCCTATCCATCCACAAGAATGTGGATATTGCCGTCTGAAAGCTTAGCACTCCAGATTACTACCAATCATCAGCTAACCAAGTTAGTGTGGACAGAGTGATTGTTAGGCCTGTTGTGAAGGAGAAACACACTGTTATTAAAAAGATAGTGGGTGCACCTACATATGCACTTTAATGCACAGTAGCCTATTTTACTAAGCTTTAGAGCATCATGACAGAAACTGTACTAATATGTAATTAATACACTAATGCACAGTAAAATTAGGCTACTGCGCATTAAGCATCTATAAAAAAGAAAGTGTGCTTTTGCTACTGTTCATTAGGGCAGCTTAATGAGCATTTAGTTAGTACCTCACATTAGAGGTACTAAACTTAATGCGTAGTAGCAAAAGCACATTGATGAATATGCAGATGCACCCAGTGTTGTTACATGTTGTAAGACTGCCAGACCTCAGAAGATTATTGATGGCTATGTGTGCACAGAGTTCTGCTGCACTAGGACAAATGTTGGAATACGTGTTCCTATTATTTGGCGTCCACACTAGGTCTCAAGAGTTCATAAATGTAAAGGAGTCCCTCTCTGTTATGCTCCAAATCTTGGTACTCCACTGTGGTAAGTTTACCAATATTGTTGCAGGATGGGCTGAAAAGTTCTTGATACTACATTTTCCAGGAACTCATGCCTCCTTCTTTCTACCATGGCTAATGCTGTGGACATTAATGATGTTCATGTTTCCTTTTTTATTCTGTGTGCCATCATTTAACCTCTACTTTCCATGGCTGATAAAGTTTTTCACTGACTTTTGAACTGTAGCAAAGCACTATTTAATAGGGCTGTGCGAAACAGCACCATTTCATTTCAACTTCCATTTTGTCTTTTTGAAGGGACAGTGTTTTATTTCATTGCTTTGTTTTGAAGCACTGTTCTGTTTCATTTCATCGAAATTGTTTTGCTGTTTCGACCTGTTTTGATGTTTTGCCCATAGGCTAAAATGGGGATTCATGAAAATGCCTATAACTGTCATTTCTTGCCTGATTCAGATGAACCTTGCAGGGATGGTAGACCCTTCAGAGGGCTTGAAGCCTGCCAAGTTTCAAGGAGATAGGTATAGGGGTTTCTGGGAAACTGCACTTCAAACAGCTGACAAGCAAAACTCATATCACTTCCCGGCAGTGGTAGCCTGCTGTCATCCCACGTGCAGATCTGGGGGCCTGTGCCCCCTGAAAGAGCTGTGAGGCTGTGCCTGACTCCTCCCAGGGGGCAGGGGCTCCTGGATCTGCATGCAGGATGACAGCAGGATGCTGCTGCCAGCTGGGACTGGCGCTAGGCACAGCCCATGTTGAGCGCCATGAAGCCTGGTGCTGCCGCTGGCCCTAGCCAGCAGCATGCTGTTATCCTGCACACAGATCCAGGGGGCCCGCACAGATCCAGGGACCTGCACTGCAGCAAGCCTGGATTTGAAACTCTAAACATTTCAAAATGTTTCGAGTGCCCTCGTTTCATTTCAAATCTGTTTCGAAGCTTCAAAATGAAACACCTGTCAAAATTTTGCACAGCCCTACTATTTAACTACCATGCAAGTAACTGTAGCATGACAGTAGGGTGTGCCTCTAGAATATTGAACAGTAGGTGGCAAGTTGCTATCTGGTAGGATAGAGGCTGCCAAACCCTAGCCACCTCTAGTGATGATATATGTGCTATGTGCTGCACTACAGCTGCAAGAGCAAGGGAGAGAACCTCCAAATATTGTAAGGCAGCAGTTCAGAGATTTTTAGGGAGCCTACAAGATGCTTTCTCTCAATGACTCTCATTAACGGGACATTATTAGGGTTTTCAAATCTAGATTCCAGAAAGAGTCACAGTTTTGGATGTGGTTTGGACTTTGGACGTGTAGCTTGTCATAACCTGATGGATGTTAGCATGGAGCCTTCACTTGCTTAGCTAAAGTGGGAGAGTTGTTGCCATAAGTGGTGGGGGAAGAGAACATTTGTGGGGGCTGAGCACCACCTGATCCCCGCCCCTCCCTCCCATAGGGCCATTCCAAAGACAGCACATGCTGGAGGAGCAGCTGTACACCAAGCAGCACCGGGCACTGTGGGATGGCGGTGCCGTCATGCCACTGCTGTCGCCAGCCACTGTGAAAAGTTTGGGAGGGCTAAGCCCCATTAGCCTTGGACTTCTGCCACCTATGCTTGTTGCTATATACTGTTTAACGTACTTTATTAAAGCATCATTATTCATTTGGAAAAGAGTAGGAAATATGTTTAACATGGTGCTGAGGCCAGGTGGGCTCTGGGAAGATCTTTTCACTCTGCAAAAGTTCATTTCCATTCCTCATATATCTTGATGGACTGTAGCTGTGCTTCTGTTGGGAGGGATGTAACAGTGCAGGGGCCCACTGGTCTATGAATGGATTTCTTTTCAATGGTAAAGTTTGTGCCCATGCTTGGTATACCTTTATCAATTTTAAGAGTGTGGGCAGTATGCTTTCACTGTATAGGTACATTGGCTTAGTGCAGGAGTGTCAGACATACAGCCAGCGGGCAGAATCCAGCTTGCAGACCCTGGTCATCCATCTCTGACTCTTTTGCCCCATATCTGGCTATGATGGGGTACTTTCCCTTGGTGGCAGCCTAGCTCCTAGGTAAGAGCCATAGTCCTGAAGCCCTATCAGCATCATGGGAAGAAGCCCAATGCCACTGTTAGTTCCTGCAGTGATAGTCAATTGCCCATGGGTGCCAAGGATCTTTCTGCAGCGCTGCTGGGGCTCCAGTGCTACAGCTCTTATTGGTTTAGCTGCCACCTCTAGCTGTCCCTTTTCTGCAGTGTTCTTGGAGCTTCCCAAGATGTGCAAGTTTCAGGCACAGGGAATCTGTCAGTAGCAATTCAATAATGCCCTGTCTGAACTTCCACCTCTTCTGCACCCCACTTTCCCCGTAGAGCGATAAACAGGGATGAAAAGACAAGAACCCATTCTTTGAAAAGGTTTGCTCTGCAAACAACAAGAATAACAAGGCCTGCTTTGTTACAAGCATGATATTAAGAGGGAAGGATGGCTCACATGGCTTGGACTGCTCCAGGGCAACTTTGAGACTAACCCTAAACTTCATTGTAAACATAGCCTGAAAGTTACACAGAGAATTACATAAACAGAGTCAGTTTTCTGCCAAGTCCTTCTTCAGTCTTTTACCCCATCATCCTCAGAGCCCCTTCCCAGTCTTGAAAGGCTCTGGAAATAGAAAGTCTATTTCAATTTTTCCTCCCATATATGCTTGGGTACTTTAATGCAAGGAATCCTTCTAGCTCTCACAGATAGTTAGTCATGCAGACTGTAGCTCAGGGCATATTAGATTTTTGTTCTGTTGGATTACATTTCACTCCTGTGGGTCTGTAGCAATGGGGCTGGGAGCCAGCAGGGAGCTAGCATAGTAATCCAGAACATGTTCATGACATGGTGGTGGTGTGGGGGGTAGAATCTAATGGGGCCAGGCTAATAACTTCTTCAGGCTGCCCTAATGTCTAAGGATGTGTTTTTGATCTGTGTGACCAGACAGTAAAGAGGCTACTTATTTACAAAGGCGAAGGGGAGCCCAGCAAGATATGCATTGCTGTTATTTACCAGAATGGTCCCACCTGATGTTCTGAAGTACACAGTCATCTACTTAGGAATGAGAGAGTCCTGCCTTTTAATGTTAGAGCCTGGCTAGAGCAATTTTTGTATCTAAAATTCTATTTTATATCCCCTGTGGACATGATCAAGATTGCAATTTGGCATTTATGACACAGCAATAGCTTTAGGCACACTAGGAGTTAACAATATTGGTGCCTTCCTAATAGCACTGTGCAATGTAGGAGTTTGGTTATGGCTGTGATGTATGGCTTTTAAAATTAGTATTGTACTTAGAAAAAGACCTTGCTACGTTTTCCTTGATGAAAAAACTTTTCCCTGATGAACTGAAGTAATTTCTAGCTTGATCACAACATACTATGTAGCATGCAATTTATAACTGAACTATAGAACAGCCTGCTCTCAATAAACACATTTCTATTAGAAGATTTTCTTCTTTGATTCTGGTGCAGTCAGCATTGGAACAAGTGGCTGGTGAAGGAATCGGCACTGGGAGAGATAGGGAGAGCCAAGAGAGAAAAGCGAGGGCTGTGCCTTGCAGGCTGTACATAGTAATGTAGGCTATAGCATTCTCACCAACTGCTCATAATCACTTTGAGCACACAGTAACATGGTTTATAACTTCACAGGAATGGGGAATAGAACCTGGAAAGGCTACCGGCTCTCATCCTCCCCATACAACAACATACAGCTCAAGGAATGCAAAATAAATATGGAGGTGCATATCACAGAAGGCAATACCAATAACTTAGAATAAAGGCAGACATAATGATGATTATCAGTCATCTCTGCAGTGCTGCCAGCTGATCAAGTGCATCCAAAGACAAAAAGCTGGGACTGAGGGGCTAAATGTCCAGGTCCTGATTGTACTCCTGGATACTGAAGATCCCAAGGGCATTCCTATCTATGGAGCCATCAGCCATGCAGTCGTTGCTGTTTTCACATACTTTGGCCAGGTCTGAAATGAAGTGGATGATAATGCCAGTATCATCATAATACAAGCAGGTGTCTTGAGCACTACTGGAGATCTGGGTCTTGTTCTTTATTTTGTTGTAAATCATCTTCATATCCTTAGTCTTTATGGAGTATTGCATGGTTTCATAGTTGTCATTCCACATAGCCCGTCTCTTAGCAACACCCTCAAATAATCTACTGTGTCTACACTCCCGGGCTTTCTTGAACCTTCATGTGTCCTCTGAGGTGGATAAGACCCAGGATACTGGATGGCTTCACTTGGACATATAACAAGGCAGCACTGCATTGAGCTAAAACAAAATGGAAATGAGGCTGATTCTGGGAACAAGCAAGTGCAAGTGGACTAAACCTGGCTTCGTGTTAGGTTTCAAACACAGAGGTAACATCCAGTCACTGTGACCTGAGACCAATGAAGTATGCACAGGTGAAAAGATCAGCCAGACAGGGCAGAGTGCAAGATAATATTTGAAAACCACCAAAAAATACCCAAAAAGTTTGTAGCAAAGATACAACATGAATATTTGTAAATGTAACTTCCTATAAGGTAAAAATATTGCTTGCTTTCATAGATTTCGTAGGTTTCATAGACATCAGGGCTGGAAGGGACCTCGGGAGATCATCGAGTCCAGCCCTCTGTCCAAAGGGCAGGAAGTCAGCTGGGGTCATAGGATCCCAGCAAGATAAGCATCCAATTTACTCTTGAAGGTGTTCAATGTAGG
>NW_017728886.1:247799810-247830702 GCF_001723895.1 Crocodylus porosus | reverse complement strand
ATGACACCAGCTCCGCAGTCTTTGGTTCACTGCGTGGATCCTCCTCTCCCTCCTCAGCCCATAGCCCGAGACTGGGAGGATTGATGAAAACATCACCTGAGCTCCCAGAGCCCTAAGCCCCGCTCCCAACTCCCTGTAGCGCCTCATGACCTGGCAACAAAAGTAAAAACATATCCCCACTTCACCAGTTATTTTGTAGTAAGGAATTGCATTGTATGGATGCTGAAGGTGTAACTAAAATACAATTCTATTTAATTGTTTAGGAAATAAAGTAACTTCCTTCTCTTCCGCCCATTTACTGTCCTGGTCTGGGTAAAAGCTGAGAGGTCTGATGCATGGGCCACCGAAGGGAATTCCTGAGCAGTGGAAAGTGGAAACCCTACAAAACCCAGTGCCACAAACACATTTTCCATACCATCATGTACAGCAGTTACCTGGGACAAAAGGTTACCTTAGTTCACCTGGGAGGCACTCAGAAAAACTTGTTGGATGCTTGCAAGGCTTAAAAAAAGGTTATTTGAGCAATTGGACAACATCAGCTGGAGGGTACTAAAGCAATGCACAGGCAATCTATGAAGTTTTTGGAGAATGCTAGGGACAACTTCCTGGTGCAAGTGTTGGAGAAGCCAAATATGGGCTGCGCTCTTCTTGACCTACTGCTCACAAACAGGGCAGAATTGGTTGGAGATCTTGAAGTGGATGGCAATTTGGGCAGCAGTGACCACAAGATGGTTGAGTTCAGGATCCTGACAGAAGGAAGAACGGAGAGCAGCAGAGTAAGGACCCTGGACTTCAGAAAAGCAGACTTTGACTCTCTTAGAGAACTGATGGGCAGCATCCCCTGGGAGGCCAGGGTGAGGGGGAGAGAAGTCCAAGAGAGTTGGCTGCATGTTAAAGAAACCTTAATGAGGGCACAGGAACAGACCAGCCAAATGTGCAGGAAGACTAGCAAATATGGCAAGCAACCAGCTTGGCTTAGCCAAGACCTTTCCAGTGAGCTTAAACACAACAAAGAAGCTTACAAGAAGTGGAAGCTTGAACAGATGACAAGGGAGGAGTATAAGAATATTGCTCAGGCATGCAGGGAAAGCAGGCCAAAGCACAATTGGAGTTGTAGCTAGCAAGGGATGTGAAGGGTAACAAGAAGGATTTCTACAAATATGTTAGCAACCAGAGGAAGGTTAGGGGAAGTGTGCATCCCTTACTGAATAAGGGAAGCAACCTAGTGACAGATGAGGAGGAAAAGGCTTTCAATGCCTTTCTTACCTCAGTCTTCACAAGTGTGACGAGCTGCCTGGCAGTGACCTGGTCCAGGGGTTTTGAAAGGGCAAAAGACGATTGGAGAACTTGGGATTCCCTTTCCTCACCAATCTGGTAATGATTTGGCCCATGGGTTTTGAAGGGGTAAAAGATGATTGGAAGACTTGGATCACCTGGAGAGGGATAAAAGGGCTGGCTCAGGAGACAGACCAGTGAGGGACAACAAGGAAGGAGCTTCACAGAGCTGGCAAGAGCTGAGCCAGTGGGGTAGGAGCAGTGCCCCAGAAGAACCTGAAAGAGCAGGACCTGCAGGCAGCAGTGAGACCCTCAGCAGCGTGGCATGCAGTCAGCAGGAGAGGCTCCCCACTGGGCTCCAGGATCCCCTGGGAGAGGCTGCAGCCAGCAGGAGAGGCTCCCCCAGCTCCAGCAAGGATCTGAGCAGCAACCTGAGAGGTTCCCAGCTCTGCTTCCAGCTCCTCCAATCAGAGGCCAGACAGCTCGACGTGAGGCCGGGGATCTGGGACAGTCAAGACCCCTAGCAGGCTACAGCAGTGCCACTAGTGGTGGTAGTGTTCCTGTCTACCATGTGGAAGATCTAGGTTCAAGTCCCAGCTGGGGTGAGTGAGCTAACAAGAAGCAAATCTTCTTGCAGTGGAAAGGGACCATTGTGGTTTCCCCCCCTCCAGGTACCAAGGCCCTATATTTCCTTGTCATTTGACATTTTGCATTTTGTGCCTTTTTTGTATTTCACCAACCCGTATTGTTTGTTCTGCTGTTTGTGTTTTATATTTTGTTAACCCTGTTTTTTTTGGCAGTGATCATAAGTGTCTAACCTTTGTTGAATCCTGCTCCCTTGGGGCATTGTAGTGTCCACTATACCCTCTGATTTATGCCCGTTATGTTCCCAGTATTAAAAGGTATATGATTAAGTCCCCATTGGTGGTCTGGCTCTGCTCTATAGGGGGAGGAGAGTCCCTACACCTCCCACAGTGCTTGTGCACCTGCTTTGATCCCTTCAATTGGAGAGGGGGGTACCTCTTGGAGTACCGCCTTGGTTACACAAGCAAGGCCAGCTCCCAGACTACTGCCTCAGGCAGCAAGTCTGGGAAGGTAAGCAGCCCGCACTTGTGAAAGAACAAGTTAAGGACTATTTAGAAAAACTGGATGTGTACAAGTCCATGGGGCCAGAGGCAATGCATACAAGGGTGCTGAGAGAGTTTGTTGATGTGATTGCAAAGCCACTGGCCATTATCTCTAGAAACTTGGGGTGATTGGAGAAGGTCCCAGATAGTTGGAAAAGGGCAAATATAGTGCCCATCTTTAAGAAAGGGAAGAAGGAGGATCTGGAGAACTACAAAGCAATCAGCCTCCCCTCAATCCCTGGAAAAATCATGGAGCAGGTTCTCAAGGAATCTGTTTCTAAGCACTTGGATGAGAAGTGATCGGGAACAACAACATGGATTCACCAGGGGCAAGTCATGCCTGACCAACCTGAGTTCCTTTTATGATAACTGGTTCTGTGGACGTGGGAAAAGCAGTGGACATGATGCTTCACAAGACAGATGAAGGGAGGCTGAGGGAACTGGGCTTATTTTGTCTGTAGAAGGGAAGACTGAGAGGGGATTTAGCAGCAGCCTTTAATTACCTGCAGGGTGGTTCCAAAGAGGATGGAGCTGGACTGTTCTCAGTGGCAGCAGATCACAGAACAAGGAGCAATGGGCTCAAGTTGCAGCAAGAGAAGTTTAGGTTAGATATTAGGAAAAACTCTCATGAGGAAAATAGTAAAGCTCTGGAACAGGCTACCCAGAGAGGTTGTAGCATTTCCATCCTTAGAGGATTTTAAGACCCATGTAGACAAAGACTTGACTGGGATGATCTAGTTAAGGATGGTCCTGCTTTGAGCAGAGGATTGGATTAGATGACCTCCTGAGCTCCCTGCCAACCCGAATTTTCTGTGATTCTATAACACACAAATGACCCCAGGTCATTATTTGTGGGTGAGTGGACAAGCCTTTTAGGGGGCACCTCAAATAACTTGACAAACAAATGGAAGGCAGCTGGGATAAATTCTGCGCACATATAATTGACCTCAGGGGACCATCTAACCAAAGGGCCCTGGGGAAGAGGTTTGAACAGGTCACCAGGAGGTCCCAAATTAGTTGAAAAAGTTACCCCATAAAGCATTCTGGTAGTAAGAATAGAAAAATAAATTAGGACTACAGAAAATATCACTTGAGCACTATGATTAAGATTTTGAATCAGACAGAAGCCATATTCTCTGGTAAACTATGCAAGACAGAATGCTTCTAGATATAAAATGAAAAAGATTAAGTATGGTTCATTAAAAAAAAAATTAAAATGTACCTGAAAAAAATGAAAGGATGCTCAGGATGGTAATAAATGGGATGATTCAGTTTCAAAGTCAGACACACAATATGTTTACTAGGGAGTAAACTGACTTTATTCCATAGTTAAAAATGGCATAGATACATGACACACAGCCTTATTCCAGTGTAATTCACTCTATGCTAGGATCAAGTTATCTATGAGAAAGTTATTGTGGGTACAGACCAAAGTGACAATTTTCACCTGATCTGTCCCCAGAAAGTATTCTACAGCTGTGACTGAGCACAAGTACACAGCCGCAGACCACTTTCTAGGGGCCAATGAAAATCTGAGCCCTCATTGTACATGGGTTCAGATGAACACCCTCCAAAACAAAGAGCAGCTGTAACATGTGTCTGTGGAGCTCCCAGCTTGTCACTGTTTTCAGAATGGGAGAGGGGAAAGGGGAGCAGAGAGAGTTTGGTTTGGGAGGTTTTCCACTGGTGGGGGGGAAGAGGGGAAGGAAGGAGGGGTAGGACTTCAGTCTGCCCACTCTACCCGCCAGCACCGTCTGGGGAGCCCCAGGAACAAGCTCCCTCTACTCCCTTTCTCCCCTCCCATTCTTAAAACAGCGACAAGATGGGAGGAGGAAGTGGTATTATTACAGGACCGGGTTAAAGGCTCACAGCAAGCAGCTGCAATCTGCATCTCCCAGACCCAACAGTGAACTTCTGCTAGGTCTAGGGGATCATTGCGACTCACAGTGCTTCCCGCAAAGTGCTATGAGTTGCAACAAGGAGCTGCTGTTTTATCCTCACCCTGCATGTCCACTCTTCTAAATTTCAAACCAGGGTAGCCCTTTGCTGAATTCAGACAGGCTCCCTGGCCTCCTAGTGACCAGGCACTGTAATTATGCCTCCTGAAGCACCCAGTTTGGAGAGGTGGACCAGGGTGCACTCGTTATAAAGCAGAAAATTTACTGGAAATCTTGGATATATCACTCCATAGTAATAATGCTGTGTTACTGTGTGTCCATACCCAAACAAAAATAAAACTCTAATACCTAATCAGTTGAGTCCTTAGCCTGGCATTAGTAAGCACCCCAACTAAAAAATGCAATTAAGGAGGTGCTTCAGTCCCAGTTAGGCATATGCTTACATGTCTTTTTGAACAAAGCTGGATTTAAATATATGCTTAAGTGCTTATTTGAACCACGGCTTCAGTGAATGATTAGACACTGCTGCGGAAGAACATGCGTTTGTTTTTTATTTGCTTTTACACTTTAAATAGAGATAAGTTTAGGTGATTAACCCACACCCATTTCTCACATGATAGGATATTTAGTCACTTAAGATACCATAGTAAACAAAGAAATCTAATTTTGTAGCCATCACAAGAGTGACTAACCATGTTGTGGCAGGACGGTCCTTAGGGGTGCTGTGACCTCCCCTGGTGCCCTTGCCTACCGTGCCAAGTCTGGGTCTTGAATGCACCCTCTGTCTCGCTCACCACATCTTTGATCTTATATTATCAATGGGAGGCTGCTTTCTTGCCCCCCTTGGCATGGGGCCGGTCTTGCTATACCACAATTCCGGGGCTAATCCCCGTGCCGGCCCTCGCCGGCCTGTCTCTGGGACTGTTCCAAGTAGCCCACTCTCTCTTCGGGCTTCCTAGTAGACTTGCCCTTTTCTCCGGGGCCTTCCACTGGGCTTGCCCCCTTCCAGGGCTTCCCCCTCACAGGC
This sequence comes from Crocodylus porosus, assembly GCF_001723895.1. Classification (NCBI taxonomy): domain Eukaryota; kingdom Metazoa; phylum Chordata; order Crocodylia; family Crocodylidae; genus Crocodylus; species Crocodylus porosus. The sequence goes on along the minus strand of NW_017728886.1, from coordinate 247,825,375 downwards.
AGCACCCCACTGGGCCTGCCCCAATGTCCAATATACGCGCCCTCTCCCGGGGCCTGTTCCGATATACTCGCACCTCACACGCTCCCCTGCCTGCACTGGGGCCCTTGCTTGCACTCCTCATGCTCCCCTGCCCGCACTAGGCCTTCTATGCCCGCGCTTCTCGTGCGCCCACCCACCCTCTGCCTGCTCTGGGGCCTCCTATGCCCAACTCGGGCCTCCCAGAATTGGGGCTCAGGCAGCCTCAGCCTCACCTGGCCCCCCAGACCCACCTTCTCGGGTCTTACACCCACCGGGCTTTTCCCAGTTGGAGCTCAGGCAGCATCAGCCTTACCTGGCCCCGCCTCCTCAGGCCTATGCCCCACTGAGGCCTGTCCCGATAGTCGCCCACACTGGGGCTGGGGTCGGGACACCCCAAAACGCAGCGCCCTCTGTGACACTAGGAACCCCCCCCTTCTACTGGGGAGCTCCCTTGAGGCCTCCTCCACCCCTATAGCCTCACCCAGTCCTCCGGTGTAATAATCACAACAACCAACTAAAACAGAAACACAAAGCCCCTAGGCCATAACACAAATCTTAGGCCAACCTGGCTATCCTTCTCTCATCCCTGTCAGGGTCCTCTCCACCCTGTAGCCACACACTGGTGCACAACACCACTCTGCTCACTCTAACAGAGCTTTTACTCCTTAGGCTGCCTTCTCTGTTTTTGAAGGCCAGGCCCTGCCCCCTGGCGGTCAGCTGACCCAACTAGTTGCTTTGGCAACTCACAGCTGTGCTGCCCTATTGAGTGGCAGCTAAGCCTATATCACCATTATCAGTAGCAGGCTCCTTAGTGCCCTGCTACACACCATTATCTAGTAGCAGGTACCCTGGTGCCCTGCTACACATGTTTTACTTTATACAGAGGAAAAAAGTGAAATTCTCTCTCATTTAGCAGAGACAATTGCAAAGAAGCAGAAGTCCAAGGGCTTGCAAATAAGTACAAGAACAAGATCTTTTAATGCAACAAGGTCCAAGGTATTATAAATCAGAGTGTAGAGGTATTAAACATTTTTGATCTATGTTTGCAACATGTTCAGGTTGGCAAAAAAGAACAATTAGCATTCAGGGCAGAAAGACACAAAATTCTGATAGTGCTTTCTATGATGACCTTGGCCTTGGTCCTAAGGGCCTGATTTAAATGCCACCAAAGTTAACAGGGACCTTTCTATTGTCTTTGATGCACTCCTAATCCCTTAAAAAGGAAAATGGAAAACATAGGGAGGCACAAAGCATTTGGATACTAGTTGAGAACACACACACACAGATTGTTAATAAGAGCATCCTTAAGAAAGTTTAATGGAACATTGATGTCTCCAAGACAGAAGAACACGAGCTTTCTAGACTGAAAGATAAAGATGTTAGTTCAAAACCAGAAAGCCATCTATATGGTTCCTTTCTGGGTCATGTAAGATTTAATGGGGGGAAAAATTACAACTCAGATGCTACACATGCATGTGTAGCAAGCTGTGAGAAGTGGCTTCACAGTAATCTGGTTATACTGAAGTGCTAGATAAGCTTTCCTATATGCATTTAATCTGGACCTGAACCACTAATACACTGCAGACACTATAGGTCCAAAATAAAATGATGGGTCTTAATTTTGCCTGAACACCAGTTTTACTATCACTTCAATGAAATAATGCCAGCACAAAACAAGCATACCTGAACCAATAGTGAAGTCTACTGTTTGCATACAAAAGGATGCTTTCAGCACAAAATCTACTGTTCCGATCAAATGGAAACTAGTGATAATACCAACCAGCATCACAGGCTGTAGGAACAGTAGAAGCAACATATAATTACCTAAAGAAATTTGGCTGGTACTTTTAAACCTACTCCATATCTTCTGAAGAGTCAAGCTGGAAAGCAGAGGGTGCGCATCTTTGGAGAGGTTCTGAGAGAGACTTTTTTTAAGCTTTGGTAGGAGTCTGAGACAGGGAATTGGTAGTGGGTTCCAACTTTCACAGGGGAGGTGCAGACCTCTATTTTGGACAATCCTTTTATGAAGTATGGGTCTCATGAACTGATGTGGAAAAAATGGATTTACAAAGGTACTATGCATACAGAACAACTAGTAGTAGTAAATCATGGGCAACTCACATGATCAGGGGGCAGCAGAGCAGGCCCTATGAGGAGAGGCTACAGGCCTATAACTTTGTCATTTCTGGCCAGATTTGGATAAAACTTGCAGCAATGGTAGCACCTTCTGAGGGAATAAAGTGTGCCAAGCTTAAAGAAGATAGCTTGGAGAAACTGCACCCCAAAATCTTGAGAGCCAAACTTGTGTCATGTGTTTGTGTTAAGCCACAGCAGGGTCAAAACTGCAGGGATGCTAGCCCCTGCTGAGGCCACAATGCCTGCCAAGTTTCAAGAAGATAAATGCAGGGGTTTGAGGGAAACTGCACCTCAAGCTGTGGACAAGCAAAACTCATGACATGGATGACACTGTGTGTTAAGATGTAGCAGGGTGAAGGATGCAGGGATGGTAGCCCCTTCTTCAGCCATGAAGTCTGCCAGCTGTCGAGGAGATTGGTGCAGGGGTTCTGGGGCCCTGCACCCCTAGCTTCTGACAGACAAAACTCATGACATGGGTGCTTGTTCAACTGACTGTGTCTGTCTTGGGGCAATTGATTGTCTGTATTGATTACTTCCTCTCCTTAGTTGAGGTTTTGTAGGTGTTAATCCCTGCTCGTTAAGTCATTATGTAGTAGCTAGGTACTGTGTATTGAGGTGGTCCCTGAGTGAATCATGATTAATTGGTAACTGGTAATACTGTAGCTTAGCAGCCAGGCCTGCAGTAGTCGGCCCCATAACCACCACCCCCAGTGCCCCAAGACCAGACACAGTTGCACAGACACCCATGTCACAAGTTTTGCTTGACCACAGCTTGAGGTGCAGTTCCCCACAAACCCCTTCACCTATCATGAGCATCATAACAAGGATCATAGCCCAGCCTCTGGCACAGATCTTTGAGAACTCCTGGCACTCTGCTGTAGTGCCCGAAGACTAGAAGAAGGCCAATGTAGTGCCGATCTTCACAAAAGGGAGGAAAGTGGATCTGGCAAACTATAGATAGGCCCATCAGCCTGACTTCTATTCCAGGGAAGTCCTTAGAAAAGTTTATGAAAGAGGCCATCCTTAATGGACTGGCTGACAACAACATCCTGAGGGATAGCCAGCATGGGTTTGTTGTGGGTAGGTCTTGCTTGACCAATCTCATTTGCTTTTATGACCAGGTGACCTATCCCCTGGACAAGGGAGAAGAGATTGATGTCATATATTTTGACTTCAAAAAAGCCTTTGATCTGGTATCCCATGATCACCTCTTGGCAAAACTGGACAATTGTGGCCTTGGCTCCACCACGATCTGCTGGCTGGGGAATTGGCTCCGTGGTTGGACCCACAGGATGATAATTGACAGAAGTCAATTATCCTGGTGCCCTGTAACCAGTGGGGTCCCTCAAGGCTCTGTCCTTGGACCCATAATGTTCAACATCTTCATTAATGATTTGGACATTGGAGTCAGGAGCGGACTGGCCAAGTTCACCGATGACACCAAACTCTGGGGCAAAGCATCCACACCAGAAGACAGGTAGGCGATCCAGACCTTGGGGGCTCAGACAATAAAGAAATTCTTCCTTACGTCCAGCCTGAAACGGTCTTCCAGTAGTTTATGACCATTCGACCTTGTCATCCCTTGGGGCACTCTGGTGAACAAACGTTCCCCCAGATCCTGGTGGTCACCCCTGATAAACTTATAGGTAACAATTCAGATCACCCCTGAGTCTGCACTTTTCCAGGCTAAAGAGCCCCATGGCTCTCAGCCTGTCGTCATAAGGTCTGTTTTCCTGACCTCTGATCATGCGCGTGGCTCTTCTCTGGACTCTCTCAAGCTTCTCCATATCCTTTTTGAATTGTGGGGCCCAAAACTAGACGCAGTACTCCAGCTGCAGCCTCACCAAGTCTGAGTACAAGGGGAGAATGACTTCCCAAGATTTGCTTGAGAAGCATCTATGGATGCAAGCCTGCATTTTGGTCGCTTTACTAGCCTCAGCATCGCATTGCAGGCTCATGTTCATCTTGTGGTCAATGATGCCCCCAAGTCTCTTTCTTCCATAGTGCTAGCCAGCGTAGCACTGCTGAGCCTATAAGGATGCTGCAGGTTTTTCCTCCTAAGGTGGAGAACCTTGCATTTTTCAGTGTTAAACACCATCAGGTTCTCATCTGCCCATTTGCTGAGCCTGTCCAGGTCAGCCTGGATCACCCGCCTGTCTTCTGGTGTGGATGCTTTGCCCCAAAGTTTGGTGTCATCGGCGAACTTGGCCAGTCCACTCCTGACTCCAATGTCCACATCATTAATGAAGATGTTGAACAGTATGGGTCCCAGGACAGAGCCTTGGGGGACCCCACTGGTCACAGGACACCATGATGAGTGACTGCCATCAATTACAACCCTCTGGGTCCAACCATGAAGCCAATTTCCCAGCCAGTGGATCATGGTGGACCCAAGGCCACAACTGGCCAGTTTCGCCAAGAGATAATCATGGGATACCAGTTCGAAGGCTTTTTTGAAGGCAAGATATATGACATCAATCTCTTCTCCCTTGTCTAGATGATAGGTCACCTTATCATAGAAGGAGATGAGATTGGTCAAGCAAGACCTACCCACATGGGATCCTATGACCCCAGCTGACTTCCTGCCCTTTGGGCGGGGGGCTGGACTTGATGATCTTCTGAGGTCCCTTCCAGCCCTAATGTCTATGAAATCTATTAAATCACCTTGAAATTTGGCAGGCATTGTGGCCTTACCAGGGCCTACCAACCCTGGAGTTTTGACCCTACTGTGGCTTAACACATACATCTGACATGAGCTTTGCTTTCAAGAATTTTGGGCACAGTTCCCCCCAACCCCTTGCACCGATGTCCTTGAAACTTAGCAGGCTTCGTGAGCTCAGCAGGGGCTAGCAAGCCTGCAGTTTTGACCCCACTCTGTCTTAACATATACACATGACACAAGTTTTGCTTTCAGGATTTTGGGGTGCAGTTTCTCCAAACTCCCTCCACCTATCTCCTTCAAATGTGGCAGGCTTTGTGGCCTCAGCAGGGCCTAGCATCCCTTCAGTTTTGACCCCACTGTGGCTTAACACACACATGCAACCTGAGTTTTGCTCTAAATACTTTGGGGTGCAGTGTCTCCAAACCCCCTGTACCTATCTTCTTGGAACTTGGCATGCATCATGCTCTCAGAAGGGGCTACTACTTCTTCAAGTTTCACTTAAATCTGGCCAGAAATGACAAAGATATAGCCTGTTTTGACCTTCCCCATGATATCCAATGGCAAAATGTCGAAACAGGGTCGCAACGGCAAAACGTTTCGATGGAACGAAATGGAACAGCCATTTTGACTCAAAACAAAAGTCAAAATGAAATACTGTTGTGATGAGACATCGAAACGCTGGTCGAAATGAAATGCTTCTGTTTCGTGCAGCCCTAACTGCTACCTCCCCTGACTGGGTTGGGGTCCATTGATGCCTATCCTCCTGCATTAAAAAAAGAGGGACTGTTCATTTGTAGGGGTAAAATCACATTGCCCCTGTTATACTTTGCATAACCTTTTAATTGAGTATGGGTTCCCCACTGTGGGGTGGGGAAGCTGTAGGTTTATTGTGTATATATTGTTTTTCCTGGAGATGATGGTTTGAAGTGATTTTCCCAGTGTTATGTAGGGTTTGACCTTGGTTATTGGTTAATGGTCACTGTGTAAATATATGTATGATATTTAGTTTTATGTTTATGTATATACCAGATAACCACTGGGTACGAACGAATGTATGTTTTTACATCCTAATGACATCCACTGACCCCCTCAGGGAGGTTGCAGCCCATTTCTAGTTGATCTAAGTGTGGTCCAGTTCTCTCTCTTCTCACCTGCCCCAACTTTGATGTTTAAGAAATACTGATGAGAGGGAGGTGGTGACTACTCATCTCCACCTAGACCGACTACCAGGCTCCACCCAGCTCCTGAAGCCTTGAGAGGGAGTGGCTGAAAGGACTAGCCAGAGACAATTTGTTTCCTTCTCTTTTTTTTTTATTTCTGTTTTGCCTTTTTCCTTTTCCTCTGGCAGTTCGATCCTAAGGGGAACTGGGCTCCTGGTACTGCCTCAGAGCTCGTTGAAGGCTCCACCCGGCTCCGGGCTCTTCCCATGCTCTTTGCTGATTGCGGCTGTGCCCGGCTTAATTAGCGACGCATAACCACTTAACAAGTATAGGGAGCTCCTGATGACAGGTGAATTGTAGAAGGGTTTTTGCTGCACCCAGGGTTTTCGCTGAAGACATCACCAAAGCCCTCATCTGGCACCGTTGCTTAGGGTCAAGTTGGGGTCCAACTGGGACAACTCGGTTGCCAACCCCTAACTCTGCCCTAGGGCCTAACTCTCGGCTGAACTCATCCTCCAGCAAGGAAGGGGTAATTAATAGGCCTTCTTGCTCTTGCCATTCTTTAAGCAATTTGACAAGATAAATTTGCCTCTCTCTTTGGGACCCTAGCTTATACACTTTGTAGTCTACGAGACATACTTGATGGATCACCTCAAAAGGCCCCTGCCAACTTCTCATGAGCTTGCTTTCAGTGTCAGGGAGTAGCACTAAGACATTCTGGCCAGCCCAGAGGATCCTCTCCTGAGCCCTTTTGTCATACGCAGACTTCTGCATTCGCTGGGCTGCTCTCAGGCACTCACATGCTAACTCCCCTACCCTCTGTAGGTACTGACGCATGTTCTGTACATATCCAGAAGTGTCTAGCTTCTCTCTCTGTCTGGCCTCCCACCCTTCCTTGACCAGGTCTAGTAAGCCCCTGGGCTGGTGCCCATACACCAGGTAAAATGGACACACCCTAGCAATGACTAAGGGGCCTCTCGTGTCATAAACAACAACAGCGGGACCATCAGGTCCCACCCCCGGGGCTCTGTCTGTATGTACCACCTCAACATATTCTTCAAGGTTTGATTAAACTTCTCTACTACCCCGTTAGTCTGTGGATGGTAAATGGTTGTGCAAAGATGTTTGATCCGCAACAACCCATATAAACTGCATGTGACACCCGGCATAAAATTAGAACCCTGGTCAGTGACTATGTCTTTTGGGATGCCTACCCAGGTGATCCATTTCATAAGTTCCTCCGCTACCTGGGGTCCTGTGACCGACCGCATGGGAACTGCCTCCAGGAACCTGGTCGCATCGTCTTTGATGACAACCAGGTATTGGTGGCCTGCTGAGCTCTTCGAAAGGGGGCCTACTATGTCCATCGTGATCCACGAAAAGGGCACCTCAACTATCGGCATGGGTTGCAATGGGGCTTGTGCTGGCCTATCCCCACTCACTCTTTGGAAAAGCTGGACGGGCCCAACAAAACTTCTCTACCTGCTCATACAACCCAACCCAGAAAAACCATCTGGTCAATCTGGCTTCTGTTTTATGGTACCCCAGCTTTCCCCCTAACAGGTTCTCATGTGCTAGCTTCAGAAGGGGAAGTCTAAACTGAGCGGAGATCAGTAGCTGAGATGTCTCAGCCCCCTCCCCTCCCCCCCAGTAAGCCCTGCTTTACCCAATACAACAGCCCATTTCTAACTTCAAATTGAGGCAGGTGTGCATAGCGACCCGGGTCCACTATTTCTTCTTCCACCTTCTCCAGCTCAGCTTCTCATATGGCCTGGAATTCTTGCTCCTCCTCCTGAGCCATCTGAAAAGCGCGACTGCTAACTAGCTGTTTGAGATCCAGGTCTTCAGTGAGATCTCCGGCCAGACCGACCTTACCCTCGTTGCCCCTCCTTGTCACATTGAGGACTTGTAAATTTCCCGCCAGTCCCGGCCCAGAATCATGGGGTATGGTAGGTCCTGTGCCAACCTGACTGGCATTTCTTGGGTGGTGTTCAGTACTTTGACTTGATAGACCTTTCAGGGGTAAAAGGTACTGTGCCCATGCATACAAGTCATCCTCACGGGGGTGGCCTTCCGGATACAAGTGGAGGGAGCCAGTTTGCTTTGGTCAAAGGTGTGTGAACAGCCCATGTTGATAATGGCCTCCAATCTCTCACCACTGACCCAGGTGTCAGCCATCGGGTGGAGCCCAGGGCCTCCTGATGCACCTCTTCCCACACTATAGTCATAGATTCGGTACCTGCTGAAATTGGCTGGGCCAGACGCTCCACTCAGTTCTGCAAATGACGAATGCATTGTTCAAGGGAGGGCCTGGAATATGTAAGCGCAATCCCAGGACATATGTCCCGCCTTTCCACACTGGAAGCAAATCACCCCAGTGCTGTCAGTCTTCTGGTTTTCCTGGGTCTCCTGGTTCCCGAGTTTGGCAGGGTCGTGAGGTCTCAAAATGTCCCACCACTCTTGGGCCTCGGTCCTGTGGCCTCTCCCCTCGGGCACTGAAAAAATTCTCAGCTAGCTGCAACGCTTCTGCTGATGATCCTGGACTGTGATAACAAACCCACCTCTGGGTTTCTTTGTCTAGATCATTCATAAATTGCTCCAGCAGAATTTTGTCACAAATTTCACTTTTTGAGCTCTCTATGAGTTTCAGCCACTTGGAAGGCAAGTCAGCCAGTCACTGTAACAACACCTGTGGCTCCTTTGCTTCCGGGCCCTAAAAGCTTACCAGTAAGTCTCGGGGTTGACGTCCAATGTATACAAAATCTCCTTCTTAACCTTATCATAGTCCCTGACTTCTTCACGTGTCATGGATCTGTAGGCCAGTTGTGCTTTCCCTATCAACAGCACCCCGAGGTGCCCAGCCCACCATGATTTCTCCAATCCAGCTGCCAGCTCAAAGCTTTTGAGACAATCTCGAGGTATTTCATGTACTGTCATCTTCAGGATCCTTAGCTCCACCGCATTCCACTGTTGCCACACCTGTTGCTGGATCCAGTTTTCTTCCACAGCCAGATGCTGTGCCGATTGCTGCTACTGCTGGCAAATTTGTCCCATTAAATGTAGTGTCTGCTGGACTGGGTCCATACCGGTCACAGCTGCCCCTGTGGGGACTTCCATCCTTCCTATTTCTTCTCGGCCGTTGTCAAATTTCCTGGCCAATGCACCAAGTTGTTGGGTAGCCACCGGGTACAGACGTGCATTTTTACGTCTTGATGACATCCACCAACCCCCTCAGGGAGGTTGCAGCCTGTTCCTAGTCAGTCTAGGTGGGGTCCAGTGCTCTCTGTTCTCACCTACCGCAACTTCAATGTTTAAGAAATACATCGAGAGGGAGGTGGTGACTACCTGCCTCCACCTAGACTGATCACCAGGCTCCACCAGGCTCTCAAAGCCTTGGGGAGGGAGTGGCTGAAAGGACTAGCCAGAGACCATTTTTTTTTCCTTCTTAATTATTTCTATGTTTTTCCCTATTCTTTTTTCTCTGGGGCTGCCGGGCAGTTTGATCCGGAGGGGAACTTGGCTCCTTGTACTGCCTCAGGGGAACTTGGCTCCTTGTACTGCCTCAGGGCTTGCTGGAGTCTTTGCCTGGCTCTGGGCTCTCCCTGCATCCTTTGCTGATTGAGGCCACGCCTGGCTTAACTGGTGGTGTGCAACCACTTAACAAGTGTTGGGAGCTCCTGATGACGGATGAATTGTAGGAGGGAAGGTCTTCCCCATCCTTCTCTGGCCCACCTCAGCTCCCCTATCCCTGGGTCTCGCAGTGGGGATCCTCGGGTAGAATGGAGCTTTTCCCCTTTTTCTGGGATGTTTTGTTTTTGTGCCAGCTAGAACTTTCTTCTTGCCGAAGCTGCTCTGGGCTCGCTCAGTGGCAAAGTCTCCGCCATTCAAAAAAATGAAAAAAAACCCCATACAAAAAGAGAAAAAACTGGGGAAAAAAATGGACTTGACTGTTCGGGGAAGAGAATCCTCCTTCCCCTCTTCTTCAACCCTGCAATGGGGTCATTGCTATATCTTCAGCATCCGGCCCAATGCTTGCCATGGCCTCGGGGCATTTTTCTCCCAACCCAGACTCCCTGGTTCCTCTCTCCTCTCCCGTTGGCTTCCCTTCTTTTTCTTGCTCTGCTCCTGGCCACCGGATATTGCTCCAGCTGCGGATTGGCCCCAATCCACTTCACCTGACAAGGTGGTAAAGACAGGCAGGGGCAGCTGGGGAGCTCTCGATGCAGTGTGGAGATCTCAACCTGGAGAGGTTTGTGTTCCTGGTTGGGGTTGAGCCCCAGGTGAGTACCTTTTGAATCCTCACAGTATATTATATGCTAATATTATTGTAAATAGTTAAAGGCCTGTCTACAGTCTAACTCTATGGAGGAAGGATGGAACCACGTGTCAGTGATGGCGATTCCCTCTCATAGCACCCTCACCTCTCAGCACTCCCTTGTGATTGGGATCAGGGCACATCCAGGCTACATGATTGTAACAAGAATTAGAAAATCAGTTTTGACCTAAGGCCTTAGCTGTAGCTAATACTCCAAAGATATTGTTTTTTGCCTTGCAATCTGCTTCTCTTCCCCATTCTGTGCTATCACTATACAAATATATAATGTCATAAAACAGACCTGAAATAAACTGAATTTGAATGAAGCCCTAGGTATCCAGATGAGAAAATCCCAGTGGAAAATCAGAAATTCACAATATTTGAACATTGATAAAGATCTTAGAACTCATCGTCTACAACAAAAGATCATTTTCGTCTGCACTGGGCTTCCTCTAAATTAAAAAAAATTAAATATTTTTATTTAGCAGTAGATATGTGCTACATATGCAATGCACTGCAGGCAGGCAATACTTGGTCATAGATTATTATTATCTTTCCAAAAGGAATTGATATAATTAGAGTTAACATGATTCTGAACACAGCACTGATACCTTTAGCAAATATGTTTTGGGTACATCCCTAAGGAAGTCAAACTGAATTCTTAAACTTGACTCTTACAGTGGGCCTTACTGGTGACACACAGGATTATATTACTGCATTAGTAATATTACACACAGGATTATATTACTGTATTAGACGAGTAGGACCTCTCCAAAAGTCAAAACCTGGTACAATGAGATGGTATAGCTGGCATCTATGGTGAGTGTCAAGTTTAACAAGCTTAATTGTTTTGAAAAGTGTAGTGGAATGTGGATAATTGTGGTAATCAAAATATTAATCCTTGCACTTTTTTTTTGTTCTTCTTTCTCCCTTTTTACTTATTGTAAGAGATACATGCATAGTTCAGATTTGTGCATGTGTGTATGTCATTTTTAAAAAATGATTATAAAGTAAGTAAGCAAGCACCTTAAGAAAACCTAGAGACCAAACAACTCTTGTAACAAAAGGTTACTACAAATAATCAAGACCTTTATTTTACATGTAAATGCAATATAAAGATATAGATTAATTAAATCTTACCACTATATCAGAGGATTACATCTGGAACTTGGTGAACAACTGTTCACTAGGGCACCCCCAGGGAAGACCAAAACTAATGGATACAAACTCCTTGAAGGCTGCTTCAGGCTTAATACCAGGAAAAACTCCTTTATAGTCAGGGTATCCAGACTGTGGAATAAGATCCCTCCAGAGATGGTGCAGCCACTTACCCGTGATGTTTTCAAGAGGAGACTAGACAGACAGTCACCTCGCTGGGGTCACCTATCCCCAGTTGTCTTCCTGCCTAGAGCAGGGGAGAGGGGGGCGTGGCTGGACCCAATGATTTGCATGGTCCCTTCCAGCCCCTAATAAGCTATGAATCTATGAAATCATTTTAAGTACCTAGTTGTCCATCGCATATTTCTAATGAATTTTCATTTGAGTTTTGTCTTTGACTTCAATGGGGCCAGAGTTTGCCTAAGAAAGCTTACATATTTTTAAATTTTACTCACCAAGGCAAATTTAAAGCTAAATCCAGATGGTAAAAAAGATATTCTTTATGGAATATAATGGAATAGATTTAACATACAACGGACTAGACTTTATTTTGATATAAATAAGTATAGCTCCTTTTTCATTAAATAGCTGCATGGACTTAAGTCAGCTGAAGTATGGACCCAGATATTAAAACTTGCCAAGGAGTAATTCATCAATTATTATAGTAATTAGAATCTAGTGGGCTGACTTCAGCTGTGAACTCAGTTGTTGGAAGATGTGTGTATAACAGGGTCCCAGCATCTGGTGCTTATGGTGAACTGTGAGGATGAGAAGGTCCCATAGGCCTAGGAGCAGGGCCAGAGGCCAAAGTTTGGTGTCATCAGCAAACCTGGCCAGTTTGCATTTGACATCAGTGTCCAGATTGTTAATGAAGACATTAAAAAGAGTACAGGTCCAAGAACAGAGCCTTGGAGAACACAAGTAGTCACCAAGTGCCATGTTGATTCAGTTCCATCAACTGCTACTCTCTGGGTCCAACCTCAGAGCCAGTTCTCCAGCCATTGGACTGTGGAGTAGTCGAGGCTGCAGTTTCCCAATTTTTCCATGAGGACATCATGGGACATGAGGTCAAAGGCTTTTTTAAAAGTCCAAATATATGACATCAACCTCTTCCCTCTTGCCCAGGTGATAGGTCACCTGGTCATAGAAGGAAATGAGATTGGTCAGGTAAGACATACCCACAACAAACCTGTGTTGGCTATCCCTCAGAAAGTTGCCTTCTGTTAGCCTGTCAAGAATAGTTTCTTTGATCATTTTTTCCAAAAATCTTACCAGGGATTGAGGGCAAACCAATTGGCCTGTAGTTTCCCAGGTCGTCTTTCCTCTCTTTCTTGAAGAAGGCCACCACCTTGGCCCTGTTCCAACAATTCAACAATAGAACTATGGGATAGTTAGTTTTGTGCATTAGTCCCTTCTAAGATCCTTATAAATAGGTGCTTTGGGAAGTGGCAGTGGTGGAATGAGCCTATGGAAGATTCTCCTTTACTACAGAGACACTAAGAGACCCTGGAACCAATACGATTCTCCAATGAGTGAGGAACACAAGGCTGACTTCTGAATTCCCTTTTTTTTTTTTTAGCTGTTCCTTTCCAATCCATGCTATATTCTCTCTTTCTCTCTGTCTCCTTCACACAACAAAATTTACAACATTCAAGTCTCCTTAACCTGAGAATCTGGGGAATGAAAGGGATCTGAGCATACAGGCTATATGCTGTCCCAGATCAATCCAGAGTGAGCACTGCCACAGCTGACTTTTTAACCCAGGGACCACTAAGTCTGTGAGTTGACCACATTATATCCTAAGAATATCACTAACAGCTGTATTTCTTTACATTGCTCTCTCTCCCCTCTCGGAAAGTTTTTTCTGTGAAAATCAGAAAAAGTAATTAACCACTTGTAGGGGCCACTCAAAATTCAGCAACAGATCTAACTCTTTTCCTGCTAAGAAAGATGTTTGACAGAATAGGAGAAACTGATATCCTCTTTTTGAAAGGGGCATTTATAGGCTTAGATCAAAATTGTTTTCCATAATCACACAATTTGTATCTCAGAATGCTTCAGGCTTTTATTTGTGGTTTTTTTATTCTGTATCACAATCAATACATTTCCAAACTTTGACAAGAATTATCTAGTTTGTTTGGTACAGGACCAAGAATGCTGAGGTCTCTGGATTCAGAACCCAAAACCACACTCCTCTGTATAAAGCTATATAGTATCAGGATTATATTAACATCTTTGATACCTTATCCATTGAAAGTAATCTAACACAATCCACTACAAAATATGTCTACTTCTATACCACTTAGTGTATTTTGTTATCCATATAGAATTATGGAACCTCAATAAAATTCTCTCAATTGCCCAGTCCTGCTTTATACTAATCAAAAGTTATGACAATTCAATCAAAAGTAATTCTAAAGGTAAAACAACCACTAATTCCTGAAATACCAATTCAATTCCAAATTGCTTTGCTGATAGTTACTAATGATTTTCCCCTGCCATACTAACTGAGCCTTGAGATGTTGATGAAAAAAATAATGTACAACGTGACCCACTGTACCCTAGAAAAAAAAGTGACCCAAACAGTCATAATCCTTTGGTTTTCTTTTCCTTGAGCAAAATGAATTGCAACTTCTTACAAAGTCCAACTTACTCCACGTTTGTTGACTCATCAGTATGATTAAAATAAAGAATTTATATACTCCCCATTCCTTTTGGGGAAATGGAATTTAAATAGTAATGGAAATGTATGGCTTTCTCTACCTAATAATGTAAATGCTTTTAGTTTTGTGGATATTTTAATACACGTTCAGAGAAATGTATGGATGATGAGATATAGTGAATAAGTAGTACTATAAATCTAGCAGGCATTTTAGCTTGAGAATATGTTTAGACTAAGATGTATTATCAATAATGGATACTTTTCATACACCTCAGCACTGCACATCTTTCTGATTCTGTGTACAGCAAATACCACCACTCTGATAAAATATGTTAGTACAGAATTATTCCCAAGGCAAGTGTAATACTTTATATATCATCCAGCTGACAAGACTCTAATGTATATATCATAAAATTGAAGGCACAATTCTTTATATGTACATTAGCACAGAACTGTTTCATACTAAAATACATTAGAGCAACAATATCTTGGGTATACCGTACATCAGAGACTTGTCAAAAAGCATAATACAAAGAATGATCTTTTTCCAGAGACTTAAGTTATAGCTGATATAAGGCATATTTAAGTTTACTGGAAATGAGATGTCTTCTGGAGAGAAAGAGAGGAAGTTTTCACATTTTTGATCTCGAATAACTGTAGTTTCTTAAATCTTGACTAAGGATTGTGGGAAGAGATCACTCTGAAAGACCAGGTTGTTAAAAATTTACAGTACAAAAGGCCAATATGTGAATACTAGATTTAGATTCAATTTGCTTTTCTCATATTACTTCTCAGGGGTCAGAAAAATAATACTTTTATTTTGCAAGAGGCAAGGACATTTGCAGGTAATATCTTTTACTGGATGAACAAGCTTTCGAATGCAGTGCATTCTTCTTCAGACCTAAAGAAGATCAAAACAGACCTGAAAAAATGCATTGCATTCAAAAGCTTGTCCAAATCTATTTCAGCCATGCAGTTGGCCCTATAAAACATGGTCAGCCACAAACACCCTTGCCTTTCACACATTTCTTGGACTATCATGGCTACAACATCACTCCAACACTATCAATACTTTTAATTAGAAGAAAGTTGAGCATGCTTTGAAATGCTATAGGCAGAAACAGCTCAGTGTGTATAAAAATACCTGATTTGCCAGGTCAGAGCTGACTATTGAACCAGCCTGCTCTATCTCCTCCATCAGCAGAGGACAGTAGCTACTGTCCTTTGCTGATGGAGGAGATGGAGCAGGCTGGATTAACGGTCAACTCTGTTCTGAGGAATTCTCCGCAGCCTCAAGTCGCACACCAGGGCAGACTTGCTACCCCAGTTCTTACCTTTTGTGACACTTGGGCAGAAGTATTTAGAAATTCTCTTGCCGGGAATACCCCTCAGCATGTAGGGAAGTCCCCAACAGATGTAAAGCCTGCTCTTATGGCTCTCTGCCTGCTGCTACTGGCAATGGATCACAATGGGGATAAAGAGGAGGAAGTGACTAGCGTGCAATTCCTTAAATTATTCCCATTTTACCATCTTTCCTATAGAACCGTACTCAACTGGTACTAATTAAAACAGCCTAGACTCAAAACAAGGCAGAAAAATGGGAAGCCACTGTCAGTTCCCTATTATCTCTGATCCTGCTCTCCTTCAGTGAAGCAGGGTGCAGCACTATGCACACAACTAGTTGTTTGCTGTTGTACTATGCTTGGGTGAGGTGAGAAGTTATTCCTGACCTTCACTAGGATCACACACACTAAAAATTAAAAAAGTTAGATGGAGAGAAAGACTCATTGAATTATGGAGCCCAGGGGAATAGCAGGGCAGTTCTGATGCCTGAGCAGTGGCAGGGAAGCTATTAATGCACACTCCCTTCCCACAAAGGTGGCACTGCTGTCCTGGTTGCCCTTCTCAGTTACAGTACTGGTGAAGCCTACCACATTAGAGCATGAGCTCTGATGAACTTGAGCATCTCAAATTTTGCAGCTATAAATATTGTCAAGTGCCATGAAAATAATAATACCTCTTAAAAATGTCACAATATTTTATTCAATAGCCTCTGATGACAGTGAATTCTACAGCTTGACTCTATTTCTTTGTTATTTGTTACATGTTAACTCCCTATCAGAGATTTTAATTCCTTGGAATCTGCAAAACTTACAATGTACAAACTGGAGAATATATGCACACTTCCTTTCGCTGTTAAGAATAAAGGATCAAGCATCTGTGTTTGTGCGTAATAAAAATGCCCTTTTGAGACATACAGCCTGCTTGAATCTACAGTACAAACGGTCATGAAATTACAACTAGTGGAAATTATCCTTACGTTATATCAGAGGTCTGAAGCATATAGTCTGTGGAGCTGTGTTATCTGGCTCCCAGGGCTTCTAGAAGGGCTGGAAATTTAGGGGTAAGGTGAGTGGGCGTGAGACACTGTCAAAATCCTGGGTACAGAGACTCATTGGGGATGTATGTTGGTGTCAGGGGGCAAGCAACAGCTGCATTAGTCCCCATAGCTCCCAAAGGCCAAATGCCCCACTACCAGGTCCAGATCTAGCCCCTGAGAAGCCCCCAATCCAGATCTGGCCTAGGGGGTCAGATGAGTTTGATACCCCTGGCTTATGTGGTAGATATCCGATTCAAGCTCTGACTGCCCTTTCTCCATTCTCCAACATCTCATATGCAGTTTGATAGAGGCTGTCATCCCTAGTTTGTAGTCCTTGATTCTTTACATTTCTGCACAAAAAGCAGTCTAGATGAGGACACAGAGATTAGAGGAAGATCAAAAGCTAACTGAATCTCAAGTTTGGCTGTCCAACATAGAAACAGAATTACCTTAATTATTTTCTATTCAAAGTGAGTTTCACTTTGCATGTGGATTCTATCTGTCTATTGACAAAGACCTATTTACTTGAACTAAGTAAATGCCCCAGCATTTAAAAATCTGACCAGATGATGCATTTGAACAGAAAGCAGAAATGAAAAGAAGCTTCTGGCCTCAGTTTTGTTCGGTCAGGTTACAAATAGATGTTGCATTTGTCTTGGGAGAAACCATTTTATCAAGAAGCAGAGTGCAGTTGTTCAGATGTGAACCTTTTTTGGGTATGTGGACAGGATAAGAAGTGCTAATAGTTTGTCCTGGAACATTGAGAAGTGCATCTGAACAGTTATTTCAGATTCTGAATAATGATAGAAAAGTAGCAATGCATTCAGACAGTCACTAAACCCTGACTGGAAGGGTAACGTGTGTACATGCTAATCCAGGACTTTTCTGTTCTAGGACAAACATCTTGTCCTGGGCCAAATGTGATATCTGATCCTAGCGTTACTGAATAAGTACCCCATAATCAGCTGCAAGCTCTATCCAGGGAGTATACTATACAATGTAAGCGATAGAGCAGCTGAAATTTAGGAAACTACTAGATACAGCATACAAATCATATGGTATATGTCTTTTCTTGTTCAGTGATATTTACAGGGTAATAGAAGCAGAAGATCAGTTTACATTTTCATCTTCAGGTCAGTTGTGCAGGTCACTCCAGTACAGCTAAGTAGAAACACCAAAAAAACCCAACATGAATGATAAAAAAATTTTTTTAAAGTTATTTAATACCTCATAGTGATCATGGTAACTGAAGTCAAGTGCACTTAAACATGTTTTTAATGTCTATACACTATTCGTTGTTTAAAAAAAAAAGAGTTCATTTATGTTCCTCTTACTAGCTTGATTGATGCATAAAAGATCAGCTATTTGGCACTGCACTTCTGTTCAGTGACTTCTTGTTTATTGTGTCTTAGTTTAGTAATCTTTAGAAGAGATTTCACACTTACATGGAATGCTCAACTGATTGGCTTTATCACTGCAGAAAGTCACTGCATTTTAAAATCTCAGTAAGAGTTTAAATCTAACATTTCCTTACCCTATGCAATTAACTTCAGACTCATGCTGTTCAAAAAGGCTTTCTTATTTCACTTTGGTAGAGAGGCTCAGTCTCATGAGATACAGCTACAAGGCATCATTCTGAATGTCTTATCTAAACTAAATAACCCTAAATTAAACTGAAACTATGGACAACACTCAGCTGGAGAAGAAACCTACAGAATAAGCTGATCTTGATAGCCAGTAGGGAACACAGGAGAAACTAATTCAGACCATTTAGATATAAAATAAACTAAATTTAAATCCTAAATCCTTTAGGATTTGAGCTGTGCTTTCCTATTTGCATTCAGCAAGGTGTGCCCACATCCTTCATAACTAAAAGCTATTAATAAACATAGAATAACCAGACATTAAAAACCTGAAAAAAAAAAATGTGAAACTGGCTATGTAGAAACATCAGGAAAGCATTTCCTTAATGGCCTCATGATTTCAACTGACCAATAAAGGTTAAGGACAAGTTCATTTCAAGCAACCTGGACCTGATTTGTAAGATTTCTTTTATAAGAACCGCTGTTGCCAGAACTTAGCACAAGTGTACCCAAATGAAGTAAGGCAAGGAGTATAATTATTTTAGATTTATGTGTAAGACTGAGAGGTGGACAATATTCAGAATATATGAAAGCTTTTAATAATTTGTTATATGAAGGAAGGGGAGAAAAGGGAGGAGAGAAGATGAGTGAAGAGCAGAAGGCTCCAGAGCTGCTTGAAAGCAGGGACTCTGGGCAAAGCATCAATTATGCATGTAGTCCACAGCCAAACGTGGGGTGCAACCATGCCACTGCACTATCACTAGATCCATCTCCGAGTATGTGGTGGCAGTTTTGCTGGAACTCAAGCCTGGTATAGTCCATAAAATGTCAATGTAAGTTGGCAGGTGTCCACACTAAACTTTGTGCACTGTAAGGACACAAAGTGACAGCATACCTACAACACTGTTTAGGTGCTGTATATGAATTCTGATAAACATTTGCCATCAAATTTTCTAACATAGATGTGGCCTAGCCAGGTCTACTCTACAGATTTCTGCTGGCGTAGCTGTTGGAGGTCTGAAAGGCAGGATCCCTAACTGACACTGCTCTGCTGGCAGAAACCCCTTGTGTAGATGCTGTTATAGCAAAAACAAACTGAAACCTGTATTTTCACTGGTAGTTTGACTTGCGACAGGTAAGTAGAGTTCAAGCTATATTGGCTTGAAGTGTTGCTTTGCTGATATCACTGCATCCACGCTACAGTGAGCGTCTTTCTGTACAGGCAGTCCTTGACTTACAACACTGAGTTACAACAAATGGCGTTTACAGTGTTTATAAATTGACACCCTGATGTCAGTTTCGACGTACGATGCTTGATCCGATGCCACACCACAACAGTGAACAGGTTCGCTGCGTCACCCAATTCTCTGGAGAAACTTCCTTGGATACTTTATTTAAGAAAGCAGACAAGACACCAGAAAAACCTGCAGTCAAGATTCCTTAGAAGACCCCAGCCAAGAGCCCTTCAAAAAGTCCAGGAAAGTCACTTTAAAGAAGTCCTTCCAAATCAATGAGTGCTACTTACAATATAAATATATTATGTAGTTATATTACTCATCTATAATTAATTGAGTACAAAATTCTGGGTATTTTTTTATGAAAATAGGGTACTGGGCCTTGGTTCAAGAACCAATACCTCATTTATAGTATTGCTTTTGGTTCTGAGTTACAACATTTTGACTAAAGATGGGGTTTTCAGGAACCAATTGTGTCTTTGGACTGCCTGCATCAATAAAGTATTCCCAGTGTAGACAAAAATCAGGCATTTCTGGTTCTGCAGGTTCTAACCTGGATAATTCCCCTCCTGGTGCTTGGGCCATATTAGGAAAAAAACACCCAAAAACGGAGATGTGGTGTTACAGCAGACATTTTCTGACAGAAGGCATCCTGGCAACATTACTAGACTCAGCAAAGCTCCATGTGGGGCATAAGGAGAATCGATGTTTGTTTTGAATAAAGATTCTAATGAGACACTATTAAGGAAAATGAATGCTAACAACTAAAAACCGAGTCTGAGGAAAAGGAATCAGAAGCCTAAGACTGCATAGTTTACATATGTCTATGTTATCATCTCCTAAGATAGATTGCCCTCCAATATGATAGATTTGCTAAATTACTCTTGGAACTCTTAAGGGTGAGCACAGTTTCTTGGCGTTCCAGTTCTCCAGTTTGTTTATAGACTGCTGATCTATTAAAGAAATGTAAAACGTTGTCTAAGGAAGTTTTCATACCGCATTTATTTTTAAGGTCTCTTTAGGCCAGAGACAAGTTACTGCATTTTCTTTTATGCTTGAACCAGTATATTTGACTTTGTGTAGTCATGGTTTCAAAGTCTTGCTGCTGCCTCACAGAAAAAAAAAGCTATTTCAGAGTCAGAGAGAAAGATACTTTCCTCTTTTTGGTATTTCTTTTCTTTCCTCTTTAAAAATATTAAGGGCATTTAACATGGAAAAAGATTCTTTGTTTACTTGTCATCTGCTGCTGCTGTTTATTTTCCATCTGGAATCATAACCCTCTCTTTGTGATATCACTGTTGGTTGCTGTGGACATTCGATTTCCAAACTTCCCAACCTATGTCGTTTTAAAACCAAATTACTTCATGCAGACTAAAAGCACAGGATATGTAGGTGCCAAACCCAAGAGTGTTTTCAGTTTCCCTGAGGAAAGGCAGAAATACCTGTAGTGTTCCAGAGAATAAGAACAAACTGTGAGCTCTGGAAGGAAGGCCAGATAATTCAACTGCCTTAAGAAAGCAGCTGTAAAACGGGGATATTTTATTTCTGCTAGAGAAATGCTATTTCAGGCAAATGAAATCAGTTTATTGCATTCATAGCTAAATAATCCTGAAAGGGGATTGAATTCTTGGCTTGTCAGCTAATAACAGAATTCTTTTATTTCATAGAAATCATAACAAGGGACCTCCACAGGCCATCTAGTTCATCCCCCTGCCTGAGGCAGGATCATCCCTTTCCAAATGATTCTATACAATCCATAATCTAACCACTTAGATTATAGATGTTATATCTAATTGACTGTAATGTAACCGATTTAAAACTACTGTCAACAAATTCCCACCTGACCCCAAATGTGGCGATCAGTCTGACCCTGAATGGAGGGGCAAGATCCTCTAGCCAGGAACCTCTAAGTCTCAGCAGGAGCGCGGACACACCCCAGTCGGAAGCCTTGGCTGCGGTCAATGCCCAATGCCTCTGAGGCAGACTTGGAACCCCTGCCTCAATATGTAGCAGCAGGGGTGGAGGAGGGAAGTGGGGTTCCTTCCCCGCCCCATGTTTCATAGTTTGTAGGGTTGGAAGGGACCTGAGCAGATCATCTAGTCCATGGCAGGAAAGAGTACTGGGGTCAAACGACCCCAGCAAGGTGTTCATCCAGCCTCCTCTTAAAGACCCCCAGAGTAGGAGCCAGCACCACGTCTCTTGGAAGTTGGTTCCAGATCATAGCTGCCCTGACAGTAAAGTAGCGCCTCCTGGAAGCCAACATGTGCTGCCAGTCTACTTGCCAACCAGTGATGCATTTCAAATTGGCTGGTTGGCAGCCAACAGCAACTAGCAAAGCACAGAAGTACAAATTACCCATAGTAGAACATAGGCATAGCTATTAGCTACACCTTGATCATCCTGGATCAGTGATTGTCCAATATTTTCTTGAACACCGCCAGTGATGAGAGTCCACAACTTCCCTAGTGGTCTATTTCCCCTTGAACAGCGATTCCTAACCAGGGTGCCAGGAGATCCTGTGAAGGGTGATGCAGGAAGTGTGAGGACATAAGTCAAGTGTGAGGAAATAAGCAAGTAAGGGCGGGATTAGGCTCCAAGAGCGAGAAGAAAAAGCAGATAAAACCAGGGTCAGACTCCTTCCTGTCTGATCCCTCTGAAGGAAGTACGTATACCTAGACTCTTGGTGGTCCTGGGTGAACTTTTAGTATCATCCCCACTTCGCCAGAGATAATGATAATAATAATAATGATTAAAATTTGAATTTTCAGGCCCCGTTTCTGTGTGGGTCCTGGGCAGCCACATGGTTCATTCATGCCTGCATCTGGCTCCGAGTACTGTAATAAATACTGGAATTTTCGAAAGGCCAGCGGGGTGGGGGGGGCGGTGAGGATGCTGTATTCATAAGTTTTGGAGGGAGACTTGAGCCAAAAAAGAGTAAAAGAATCAGAGACTCAGGGCTGAAAGGGACCGCTGGGGGTCATCTAATCCAACCCCCTGCCTGAGGCTTGATCATACCTAAACATCCCATAAGAACTATAAGGTAAACTCTACATAAGCCTACCGTCAACCACAACACAACACAGACCTAACACCCTAACTTGCCACAGGTAAAGCAGGGGAATGCCGGTTGCCAACGTCCTGCTTCTCTGAAATGTTGTAAATATACACTGAAGAGATCCCTAGTACAGGCTGTGGCAGGCCAGTAGGGGGTGCTTCTGAGCTGAGCCACCCACCTCACTGCACCCAACCACCTTCCAGGCTCTGAGTGCCTCCCTGGGTGCACCTCGTGTCTGGCCGACCCCCTTCCTGGAGCACACCTGCTAGCCTGGGGGTAATGCTGCCACCACCCAGGGTCTGAACTGATCCTGGCTCTGTGCCCCCTGGGAAACACAGGCTTTGTATCCCTTGAGGGTACTGGACCCACTTCAAGAACTTGGGGTGCTTCCCTCAGTCTGAAGCAAATAGTGGTCTCCCTTAATCAGCTGAACGAAGGGGACCCCAAGACATAATCTAGACCCACTCCTAGAAAGTCTCCCACACTAGGTACAAAGGAGAACTTTATTAGTTACAAGGAGTAGGTTTGGAATAGGGTACAGGGTTGAGCAATATCAGAGAAATCCCATAGAACAAACAGGGTGGCTGGGTAGCCTTTGATCACGCATCTGAGTTACTGAAAGCTATATATCTAGTTACATCCCAGGTAGCTTACTCACAAGTATCATCCAGGGGCAGGTGGAGATTCCCTCTGGAGGCAGGCAGTTCATTGATCATGAGTTTCAAGAGAGAGATCAAGTTTCAGATGGTCCAGCTTTTATCCCTCTGAGTTTTCATCATGGCTACTACACCTCCCCTTGGGCAGTCCTTAACTTACATAGGCCTTATGACCTCATTTGCCTGATTCAAAGGAGACCAGCACCTGTTGGTGCCAGCCAGCCAATTTGAAATGCATCACTGGTTGCCAGATAGCCCCCTCCCAGTCAAGTTGGCATAAGAACAATAGGGAGTGTAAGCCCCTCACCCAGGTATGTGATGCCAGTCACGTAGGCAGAGGGAGCAGGTTTTCCCTTTCCCTCAGGAATGTATCCAGTTCAGGTTACAAATCAGGGTTACCTAAGGAGCCCATGGGAGTCTGCCCTCTGCAGGGACCATGTTAACCAAATTGTCACATAGCTGAGTTTTTGGGCAGAGACAGAGGTGGCATCCTGCCACAGAGGCTATACCCTAGAGCAGGGGTTCTCAAACTGTGGTCTGTGGACCACCACTGGTCCATGAGCTCCATTCAGGTGGTCTGCAGAAAGATGACCTAAGGCTAAAGCTGACAAACATTACAGAACGTAGCTCAAAAAAACAGGCATATCCAGCACATTCAAAAGGTAAGACTACTGATATTAAAATATGAGTTGTTTGCTTTGATTTGTAGAACAAAATGAAGTTTAAGTGGTCTGCTGAGACCCTCAGCAATTTTCAAGTTGTCTGTGGAAAAAAAAGCTTGAGAACCACTGCTCTAGAAGAAGGCAACCTTCCCCCTGCCCCATACCAAATTGACCATGAGGTTCAAGTCCTTCTTGACCCCGAATATTGCCATCGGTCTGACCCTGAGCAGGGGGGCAAGGCCCTCACCAGTCACCACCGACACCACTGCACTTTGCAGCACAGCATGGCCATGACCAATTCGCCTCAAGCCGGCGAGTACAAGTGCCAATGGGAGCAGGCAGTGCAGAGCTGCGTGCTTGCTGTAGGCTCAGCCCAGACGGCAGCTACCTTCAGCTGAGCTCCAAGCTGGTGCAGCTCCACTACAGCCCTAACTTCAGGGGGGCTCAAGCATGTCGGTGTTACGGGAGATGCGCCTGTCCCAGTGAATCTCCCCAGTGAACCTGACAGTGAGAGGGTAACCCATGCTGCCAGGCAGCAGACCTGCTCCACACCCCAGGCAGGGCAGGGGCAGTGGGAGTCACGGACATGAATGCCACATGCCCCCGGAGGCTGGGGGTGCATGGCGACTGCCCGTGGGCAACGGTGTCCATGGTG
This sequence comes from Crocodylus porosus, assembly GCF_001723895.1. Taxonomy (NCBI): domain Eukaryota; kingdom Metazoa; phylum Chordata; order Crocodylia; family Crocodylidae; genus Crocodylus; species Crocodylus porosus. Next base: position 247,801,038 of record NW_017728886.1, on the reverse strand, counting down.
ACAGCATGGTGGCTGTGACCGGGGAGCGGCTGCAGGCAGCCACGGCAGTGTCAGCGGTGGGGGGGAGTGGTGGGCGCCTACCAGGGATCACTGACCACCTGCAGACGCTGCTGACGGTGTCAGCAGCAAAGGAGGGAGTGATGAGCTGCAACCACCCACAGGCGCTGACGGCAGTGTTGGTGATGCTTTTGGCAGGGGGTGCATGGAGACTCTCCCAAACTCTGCTGCCGGGAGACGGGTGGAGCTGGGCGCTCCCTCCCTGACCCTCAGCTTTCCCCGCACAGCACACAGGTGTGGCAAGCAGAGCTGCCAATTGTTCAACTCTATTTCCAGAGGTTTGGTCACATCACACAATGACATTAATGACTCAACATTAGGAAGACAAATGCACATTACTACTATTACTACCACATTTAAAAAACCCACTGGACTACTGTATACATCAGGTTCAACATTTAATATTTATTTGAATGAATGCCCTATCATTGATCTCCTGGGTGACTCTGGGGAATATTCAACATTTAATATTTATTTGAATGAATAAATCCTATCACTGATGTCTGGAGTCCCCTGGTAATTTTTTCTTAGTTTTTTACTTCTTTTTTACACCTGGAGTGTGCAGCACAATCCTGGAAGGTAGGCAAGTCTGGTGGCAAGGGAACTACTCCCGCACTTTAAGCCCAACGCCGCCCCGGGGGCAAGAAAGCGACTCTGGCAACATTGCGCAAACGTCCCGTTAAGTCTGAGGGTCGCCAGCACATCTCGCCGCACACCCCCATGGCAACTGCCCTATCTCCACCCACGCGGAGCACCACCCCCATGGGGCCATTTTAACCACGCCGCCCGGCTGAGGACCTACACATGCGCAGTCCCCTCTACCTAGCCTTGGTAGCCCCGCCCCTCCCCAGCCTCGCTGTCATTCATAGGCTAGTCCGCCTTGTTTTAAGCCCCGTTCTTTTCCTTGCCAGCGCTCAGTGGGTAGGAGCCTTACGCATGCGCAGTTTCCCCTCCTTTTTTTTTTCAACGCTTCTCTTCCCATTGGACGAGCGTCTTTTGCGCATGGGCAGTTCGGCAGCGGCCGCGGCGGGGAGGGGGCATTTTAACAGTAAACATCCTGCCGATTTGAACGGCGGGTTTGGGCGGCAGGAAGGGCTGTGGCCGCCATCTTGTTTGTTTGAGTGAGCGAGTGGCTTGGCTCGGGGAGGAGCGGAGCCGTTATCCAGCTCGG
>NW_017728886.1:247747102-247799710 GCF_001723895.1 Crocodylus porosus | reverse complement strand
GGCGCCGCCGGGGCTGGGGCGGGGCGGGGCACGGAGGCCTAGGCCTAGGCCTAGGCCCGGGCGCGGCGGGGGACGCCGGCCGGCCAGGAGAAGGGGCGCTTTGCCTCTCCGCCGGGTCTGAGCCCGCCCGCTTTCAGCTCCCTGAAACCTGCGGCTGGAAGCGGGCCGGGCTGCGGCCAGCAGGGGCCTGTCTACACTGCAGGGGGGAAGCAGAGTGGGATTGGGAGGGACACGGCCCCCCACCCCGTGAACCTAGCTTGGATTTTTTTTTGTGGGGGGGAAGGAGGGGAAATGCAAGGTTTTGGCAGCTTCTTATGTCTGCCTGTGCTCGGTTGGCGGGTGCAGAGTAGCCATCGTCGGGGAGGCTGCTCGCACGCTCGCGGATGGGGGGGCTTATGGTCATGCTGTGAAATGTTTTAAAGGACTCTACGTGTGCCGTAACTTAAGCAGTGAGTTGTAACATAAGCAGGATGTTGACCGTCTGGATGGCCTGCAAAGAAAAATTGAAATTGGTGTTTAAAAGCTGCCAAGGAAGTGCCTTAAAGGGGGGAGGCCCTGCACCCAGTTCTCAATTGTCACAGAAATGAGGTTTTGCCATCATGGTTATTGCTTGCTGCTTAGCTTGAAATCTCTCCCTAGAAACCCTGGAGTTGTAAGGCAAAGGGTTTCTGTAAATAATCTGGTAATTTAACTAATATTTCTGCCCTTTTTTGTTTTTTACTTTTTAGTAAGGCTTAATGTGAGGAATGCAGATTGTATGATGTGCTTTTTGGATCCCCACAGGAATAAGAGAATTGTGCTGCTAAGTGAGGAGTAAAATGTAGAAATATCTTTAGCTATTTAATAACATACAAAGGTTTCAAGTAATATAAACGGGCGTTGGTTGTAACCATGTTGGTCTGAGAGCATGAGCAGACAAGGTTCTTGAGGTAAATCTGCTATCGTTTTTTGGACTAACTTAACTAAATGGAAAAACTTCTTAGCAAGCTTTGGGGGACAAACCCTTTGTCAGGCTGAGGAAGCATCTGTAGACGGGCTGTAATATGCACATGTTGTGCAAGTGAGTGGATCTCCAATAGTTTGGCTTGTTAGTTAGCTTTTGGTTCAAAAAGGATTTAGTGTAGAGAATAATAGTAATGAATGTATGACACTAAAACTGAATTTTCCTGTAGTTTTCAACAAAGACAATATTGAGTGTCAATTCAAATGCAGAATGTCAAATGGGTATTTGGGTATAGGACCTGAAGCTGTTGTAGCCAAGGTAGAAGTAAAACTTGTAGAAGGTAGTGCATAGATGGTCTCCATCCTCCAATTCCAAAAGAACTGCCATTTGAATTGGCAAATCCAGTAGCAGTATTTTTTTTAATACATTTATTTAAATTTTAAGTCTGGGGTGCTATCTGGTGGCAGAAGAATAATGAATGTGGGGACTATATAAAAGCAACAAGGGAGAATATGATGTGGGGAATACTAGTTTGTTAGTCTGATCCCAACAGTATGCAAGGTTTCAGGAGATTCTGAAGTAAAGAATACCTACAGAAATGAAGATAATTGGTAGACCCATGCCACATTTTATCTTATTGTCCAAGGAGAGATTAGGCTAGACTACTCTATCTTTTTTATAAGATAAAGATTGCTTAAACAGTGGAAAAGCAATATATCTTATCAGTTCAGATTTAGTGAAAGCATGTGGTGTAGTGCCACATGGTATGTTAGTAGTTAAACTGTTAAAGATGAGGATTGATAAAAATGGTAAGGGGAGTATGAACCTGACTAATGGGGAGGGCATGAGGAGCTTCCTTGAAAGAAGTATTGGACTTGAGGATGGTTACTATTCCTTGAAGATTAGGCTTGGGATTGTTCTAGCTTAAGGTTTTCATTAATGATCTTGACACACACAATAGGAGCATGTTGATGAAATTTTGTTGAGCTAACAAGTTGATAACATTGTCAGTACAAACTTAGATTGGGATATCATGTAGAAAGAATTGGATTGCCTTCAGAACAGGCCGAGTAGAAACGGAAAGAAATGTCATAATACAAAGTGCAAGGTTATTTCTGGTTTCCAAGTTCATAAAAAGGGTGCTATAAGGTAAAGTTAAGAAGAAAGCTAGGGTAGTTCACCAGATAAATTAGCATAGATCACAGAATGGCTGAGCTGTCTGTATGATGCAGCACTGAAAAAAGCAAATGCAAACCAAGAATGTACCAAATGTGAGAGATTTTCATGAGAGAGAAATATCAATGCCACTGTACAAAGTTGAGATGTCATCTGAGATACTGTGTACAATTCTGGTTACCCATATTTATAAGACATGGAATGGAGTGGGTGCAGAGCAGGATGATCAAAGGAAAGAAAAGCTTATCTTTTAAGAGGCAACTGAAATTAGGATGCCTAGAGACATCCTGAGCTGTCCTGTGATACTTTCCAGGCAGCTAAGAGGGGATCCTGTGTGATATTAGCACTGTTAGGCATGTAAATGTGATCCACAAGATAAACTTGGAGGTTTCAAAGAAGAATCTGTAGTGTTAAAAACATTCTGACCTGTTGTGCCTTTCTGAGTAGTTCTTTTATTTTTCTGCACTCAAAAATTGAGTGAAAATTAAGATCTGACATTTTCACAAGGGTGCCTTAAGGTTGCCTTGAATCTAAAGCGGTTAAGAGCAACCAGTGGCAGAATGAATACAGGGCACATCCAGATGAGTGCTTGTGTGTGCTTTGTGGCACCTAAAAAGTTCTTGAAGCTCTGCAAAATGCATGCAGTGCATGTGAAAAAGTTCTTAGTGTGGGCCCAAACTTGGATACCGGGAAATCCCAGCGTTTTAAAAAAACACTATAAAAAAAAAAAAAAAAAAAAGCAGAGCAGCGCACATGGGCTATTTATCCCCCAGGAAACGCACATGTGCTCTTGTCTGGACATGCCCAGAGAGGATATCATTGGTTGTTATAAATGCATTGGAGTAACTAGAGAGGAATACAAGCTATTTAAGGTAAAAGGACAGTGTTGGCCCAAGAACAAATGGGTAAGTACTGTGCAGGAATTAATTTGGGCTGGAAATTGCAAGAAACTTTCTAACCATCAGAACAGTGAATTTCTGGAACAGCCTAATAATGGTGGCTGGACAGGGGAAGAAAAAGCAGTTTGGAATTGAAGCTTGATCATTTTATGAAAGTGATTATAGGACATTACTACTTGCAGTAGTAAGGGATGAACTTTGTGACTTGGTCTTTGCCAGTCCTGTGTAAAACTAAAAACTTGAAAGGTACTGGCAGATGCAGTCGCATCAGATAACTATACTTAATTTCAGTGGAAATCTGTCATGTTAGATCATGCTCATCTCAAAAAACATTTGTCTTGTCTGCATACAGCCAAGCTTTTGATTCTCCAGTAAGCTTTTTATAGGTGAACACCTGAATCTGCACACAACTGTTTTTGAAAGCCTGGGGTTTGAGGTTGGGGAAAGCAAGCTGTTCTTGTGGCATTTCAGATGCAAGGCGTTCTTCAGGTCACCATCACAGCTCCAGCATCAGTCTTGCACTACCAGAATTTGTCGATGATGTTTACTTAAGTTACTTAAGTATAGAGATGATTGTGAGGAACTTGAGGTACCTAATCAGGTTAGCTGGATGAATCAGTATTGTTAAAACCCAATTAATACAGACAGGAGTGATGGGGGTGTGGGAAGAATAACTAGCCCTATGCTTTTCAGTGTTCTAAATTTAATTATATAAGTTCAGGAAATGCCCTTATTTCTCATTGTAGCCATGGTAATTGTGCTGAATTGTACCATGGCTTAAAAAGGCAAGCAAGACATTAGGGTTAACAAGTAGCAGGATAGAGAGGGTAATGCAAAAGTTCTTTTTTATGAATTAGTAGTTATGCTTTCATCTAGAATATCATGCAGCACTTTTTAGTATCACAAAAAGAGTAATGCAGAATCAAGGGGCAGTGAGTGAAACATAGAATATGTGAAACATATAATATGGAATAACTGGAGGACCGGAAAGGTAGGAGTTGTTAACTTCAAGGGACAAATAAGAGTATGATTTTTAAAAATGTATAATCTAATGCATAGTGAAGGTCATCAGGAACTTCTGTTCTCAGTCTTAAAAAGAACAAGGAATATCCAAAGGCATTAACAGGTAGCAAATTCAAAACTGATAAAGCTAAATACTGTTGTTCTTATAATGGCAGATTAAACTTAAAAATGCTACTGCTTGAAGCTACTGAGGCTGAAATGTTACTAGTATTCAAAGTATGATGGAATGCAGGTAACAAGCATGACCAGAAGTAATAGATGATGTTTAACAAATGTTAGACCGTACAGAACATCTTGTATGAAGCACTGCTTCAGGAAGCAGTACTTCACAGTCAGGGCAGCTAGGATCTGGAGCCAACTTCCAAGGGAAGTGGTGCTGGCTCCTACCCTGGCGGGGTTTAAAAGGAGGCTAGATAGACACCTTGTTGGGGTCATTTGACCTCAACATTCATTCCTGCCCATGGCAGGGGGTTGGACTTGATGATCTGCTCAGGTCCCTTCCAACCCTACCAACTAAGAAGCTATGTATGGTGGTTTAAATCTTCACTTGTTCGGAATTGAGATAATCCTTTCATAGTACAGTTTCTTGTTCTTTGCTTAAAAGCCTTTGGTTCCAGCTCTCTGAGAGAGGGTGGCTGGACCAGATGTACCAGGGGTCTAATCAGGAGTTGCCATACTAGTAGTCTCTCTCTCTTTCTTCCCCACCCCATTTTAGTTTGCTTTTTGACTGCACTGTGTATATAGGCATTTCCCATTTGTTTTTTCCACAGCAGTGTAGGAAATGCTACCTAAATGAAAATAAGAATAGGTAGCTGTCAGACCACAAAAATAGAGGACTTGGTAACAACTGTAACATTTAGAACTAATTTTAACTTGCTTAAATTAACTTGATGTCCCTTTTTTCCAAAATGTACAGCATGGCAATGCCAAATTTGAACCTACCATAATTTGCAGTAGAGAGGGTGGTTTTGCCCCACAATGCTGTTGGACCCCATAACATAACAGTAGAATTCTCAGTTCTGATTTACTTGTTCCCACATACAACAAATGAGCTGTTGCTTCAATGGGTATAATAATTCTAGATGGTTTCTTGAAAGTAATCGGGTCTCCACTCAGCTTCCATTGTAACACTCAATACTGTTGGCTGCAAGAGTGATTCACTGTACACTAAGTACAGTTAAGAAGCAACCTGCCTCTCCAGACTTTTCTCCACCTTCAGCAGTCAACCCAGTCTTGGACTGTGCCAAAAAAAATCTCTGTTCCATTCCCTTTGGTGAGAAGTTATCCAAAATAAAACTAAAGGAAAAAGAAAAACAAGTAAATGAATTCTCTGAAGAGAAAAGCATTTAAGAGTGGACACACAGAGATGGATGTCAGTGACTATTGGGACATGCTACAAGGAATCTTGAAACACTGGTGCCCATACCCAAGACCCTAATGAGAGCTCCAGCCCAAAGAGTTAAAAAGTGATAACAGCTACAGAAGAGAATGTTTAAGTCAGTGTTTTCATGTAGTTGACATAATTCGGGTGCTGCTGTAGTGAGAAAAGCACATGAGAATATTTAAAAGATGTTGACTTGTGTATTGGATCAAGCAGACAGAGATGCAGAAAGTAAACACTACAAATTATGTTCAGCTTTAATTCTTTTTTATTTAATCCAAGTTCTTAACGTTTACATCTCTTAAATTATTTGTAGTCTGGTAGTGTCACTAGTGTTTTCTACCTGTGTATAACTTTTGGCAGTACTTCATTAGTGTGTGGAGAGAAAGGGCTAACCTCTGCCACAAGCCAATTACTGCTACTTCATTTTTATTTTTTGAAGCTTTTCAGAACACTGAACTTGTAACCTAATCTCTTCACTGATACTGCTACTGAATTTTAGGCTTTATCCATAACCCTGCATTGAGAAATATCAATGCACAGCAACCACTTGTAATTTCTGGTTCCTGGATCATCCTCACAAAAAATGCAAGAGCCTTCCAACTTCCATTATTATTTAATAAATTGAGGTGTGGATATAGGTAAGATACAAATTCCCTTCCTCCATATTATTTAACTGCACTAGGGAAGGTGTGTTACACCCAAATGTTTATACTCCTTGGAAGTGGGGGAGGGGGCGCAGAGTGAAAACTTCCATTGGCAGGCTGTTACCTCTTTGGCAACTGAGTTCCTTAAGAACCCTACTTTCTTTTGTAAATCTCCTTCTAAAAGCTTTTAGGAAGAATACAGTAATATCTTCAAAAGATAGTATGGGTAGCATAACTATGCTAGCACATGCACTTAACCCAAAAAGTGATGATATTTGTATCTGTTTCATATTGGTCTATGTAATGATTTTCATGCTTACATGGGGGCCTTTCAGCATATTTTCAAGCTTATGTTTCTGAAGCCTGAAATGTTTCTTCATGAATCTCAAGGTGTATATTTGAACTCATTGTGAAAGTGTCAAACTGAATAATTATGCCAAGTTGCAGGAATAACAGTACAGTTTCTGGCAACTAAATTTAGAAGGTTGTGAAAGAGTAATACTGGAGGCTTTGTTATTTGGTCACTCTGATTTTTCTGCATTTTTAAGAGTTATGGGCACCATTGGGTTAAATACCAAGCAAACAATTTTTTTAAATCCTGAAAGCCCTTTCACCAAAACCCATAGCTGATGAATGATTTACTTTTTGCTCCTTCAGTTGATGACCTGGTTGCCTTTTTGATAAAATAACTCCTTTGCTGTACTTTTAAGAGGCTCTTCCATATCCAGGTCTCAACTTTCCAGGGCCCTGTCCTTTGTCCTCTGCAATTTTCTTTGTAGCTACTTTTATTTTCAATTAGATTGTAAATACCACTTCCGTGTTAAAGACTTGGATGTCCTCTAGGCCCATTGTGTCTGTCCAAACTAGAATCTTGGGGCACCTGTACACATGCTTGGGGGGCAGGGGAACATTTTAATTAGAGTGGTTCTCGTGAGCTGCTCTAATTAAAAAGCCTGCAGTGTATTAAGTGTCCTGCATTTCGGGCAGGAGCAATTTAACTAAGGCCCATTTAATGCGCTTTAGTTAAAGCTCCCCCATTAGCATTTGAAGTGTGGGGACACTAAATGCATAAGATGCACCAGCAGGCTCAATTTAATTAAATTGCTCCAACATATTCTAATTGGAACACATTGGAGCACATGCAAAAGTGTCCTTAGAGATGTCAGACTGCCCTTGCAGATGTTTACGCTTCCGTTCAGGCTCAACATGCTTGTTACTCCATCCTTCCCACTATTAACCACTTTCTCCTTACTCAATCCCTATGGAAAGCATCACAGTTATGCAGGATCCTCATCTTGGTATAATTTTCAACATAGGCTTCTCTAGGTCCTCCTATCCATGTTATGCTTTCTACATAGCATTTGTAAGATGCAGCTTTTCCTGTCCATTGACACAGCTTAAACTCAAGACTTTCATCTTGCCTCTTGATTTCTGAGAGAGACAGGAATTTCTTAGGGTGATATCTCTTATTGGACAAACTGTAAATAAAGTTTTGAATGCAAGACACTTCATCGGGTCTTGCATTTGAAAGCTTGTCTAACTTTATCCCAGCTACACAGTTGATCCAATAAAAGATATCACCTGTAAAAATCTATGTCTCCCTCATAATTTCTAAACCATTACAGCTACAACATCATTCTTATACTACTTTTGAGTACTGCAACATTCTTTTCATTCTTGGTAATTAGCTTTGTTTTGCTTGAATCCATTAGAATGCCACTTCAAAGGCTGCTTTTTTAGCTTACCTTTTTGCATCTTTCCATTGGTTCTCCTTTCATCGCATCTAACTTGCTGCTTGTTCCTTTTTTTTCCCTTAAGGCCATATCCTTTTCTATCATTCTTTGTTTAGTCAGTATCTAGGAGCTGACTCCAGCCTCCAATCAATTAATAATACTAGATTACATTTTCCACTTGTTGAATGTTCAAACAAATTCCGTATGTTTTATATCCTATGCTGCTCCTTCACTCTTGAAAGAGTTCCTTAAGCATTCACAAAGCTACCTTACTATCTTCTTAGGATCTTTGTTTCCCCTGGTGTCTGATTATGGATAGGCGGTTTTTGAGCTGAGATGTTGCTTCTTTGCATCCATCTGCGCCTGTTTTTCTGATAGTAAATTCTAGGACAGGAACTATTTTTGATTGTTTGTGAAGCCCTTAATCTTAACCCTGGACTAGTGTTCTTGAGTACTACCATAATACAGTAAGTAACAAAACATATTCAGATTAGCATAAGCTTAACTACACTAATGGTCAAACTGAGAGATCATGGTTCTTGAGTAAATACATAATGAAAGGTAGTACATGTTCAAGTTTTGCAAAGCCACTGACGTTGAAGTTTGGTCTAGGATCACAGCTAGTCTGCATCTTACATTCTACCACATTTCAGAAACTTGCCAATGGGACATCATTGTCAGTTACTGGAACCTGATGCTCTTTTGGTTGACCTCATTCAGGAGGTATTGAATTAAACTGCCCTGGTTCTAATATCACTTGGCCATGCCTGCTGGGGAAAGTGCTTTGGATAGGAGTAGTAGAGGCAAAAGCTGGGTCTTTGCTGATAAAGTGAGGTGGAGAAAGAGAGTCTTGAAGATGGTAACCTATTCTGCTTTGGCTCTTCCTGTTGTCTGGTAATAGGTATAGCTAGAGGGGATGTGCATGTTTTTTTGTCTTTGTTTGTTTGTTTGTTTTCTGCCTTTTCAAGGTGCTCACTTAATTGGGTGCATAAGGGTCTTCCTTAAGCTTGTGGTTTGACTGCAGTCACAAATGTACCTAATAAACTGTTTATGTGGAGGACCAGATACTATATTTCCACTTCTGTTCCCAGTTGTTAGGACTAGGTTTTTGCATTAGCAGTAGGAAAGCTGTTCCTGAATAAAAAGAAACCAGTACAGGTTTCCCTTGCTTTGTGCTTCTCACGTGTTCCTGGAAAATTGGTGCATAACTCAAATTTGCTTAAAGGGAACCCGCTTTGCAACGTAACAAATAGGGATACCTTGCAAGACCTCAGCTGCACTGATCCCCAGACCCATTTCTACCACTTTTACGAGTTTTGGTACTCATCAACAGCAAACAGTACACACAAGCACAGCGTGGTGATGAATGTTACCATAATGGGGGTGGCAACTATAGAAACACATGTCGCAGATGAGCAAGGAGCACAGATCCACATAGGAGACTATTTTGGTGAGTGCCACTCCCACAGTGCACTGCACAAAACAGCTGACTTCAGGCTTCCACCCCACTGATCTCATAAGAGTGGGTTTACCTTGCATATAACAATTTTTTGATATAAAAGGGTCATGGCATAAGAGCAAATTTGCACATACTGAACCCATATAAAGCAAGGGAAACCTGTATTATCCTAGACCAGTGGTTCTCAAAAAAAAAAAAAAATTTTTTTTGTGGACCACTTGAAAATTGCTGAGAGTCTTGGCAGGCCACTTAAACTTTTTTTGTTCTACAAATCAAAGCACAGCAATCATATTTTAATAACGGTAGTCTTACCTTACAAGTTCAGATATTCTTCATTTGTTCCGCAACCCTCCTGCTGACCACCTGAATGGAGCTTGTGGACCACAGTCTGAGAACCTTTGTCCTTGATTTAAAGGATGAGAATTGAATATGCCTTCTCCCTCCCCCTCCCCCGATGGTTTACTTGCACATGCACACGCACGCGCGTGCACATGTGTTAGATGTATGGAGAGTTCTAGTTCTGTCCTTAAATAAGTCATTACATGGATTCTGAAATGCGGCTATGGTCCTGCTTTCCATCTATGAAAAGCTGGGTCAGCAGTAGTTTGTGTCAGAGTATGAAGAGGTAGACCATAAGAGCTGCTACAAGGCTAAGGTAGCTGAAGTGGGAAAAAAAAGTGAAAGATTGAATGAGGATTTCTACAGCAGTAGAGTTCAATGGTGTTAGTAAATAGATCTTTGGTAAAATTACAGACGTGGGTGTATTAAGAGAGAGCACCATTTGTGGTCAAAGATGTTGCCAGGATAAGCAATGGAAGCAGATGGAAATCCAAGTTCTTCAAGGATAGGGCTCTTTGGCAACCTCCAGTGAAAAATAGCAACACTCAAAAATCATAGAAACAATTCTTGTAGACATAAGAGATGCAAAGAAGAATCCTCTTAAATATTTTCTGTTCTGCTTGTACAGAAGTATTTTACTTTCTCTGGTTTGTGGAAAAGAAAAGGGTCATGTAGAGTTGAGACCAACTTCTGCTATCAAATATTGCCACTTATCACAGTTTTTCTTTCTTTACAGGTTCATACCTTGTCTTGTAGGCAGCTGGGACAATGTTCTACGCCCATTTTGTACTGAGCAAGCGTGGGCCGCTGGCTAAAATCTGGCTAGCGGCCCATTGGGATAAAAAACTAACTAAAGCTCATGTATTTGAGTGTAATCTAGAAAGCAGTGTGGAGAGTATCATTTCACCTAAGGTAACTGTTTTACAATGCTATTGATGATGTTGCTGGTTCTTTGGAAACAAAGACCAAGCATGACTGAAAATCAAGTTAATATTCTGATTGCTTAACCTGTGCAATTCTTTTAAGATGTTGGAAATGGAAAGACACGTTGTTTTAAGTATGAAATAATATATGAATCATTCTGCTCTAAAGAGAGGCTTGGGCTTGTCACTGTTTTGTTAAGAGTTCTTCAAGGTATGGCTAGCTTTAATATACTTTAACCAAAGCAGGGTTTAACATCTGTGAATTATCTTAATATACTGCTTATGGAGCTGAAATGTGTTAAGTGGAAGAGCAAAAGGGAAAACGCAGCTACATGCTAATGCTTGACCATTCCTTACTGTCCTCATTGAAAACTATTGAAACAGATTGTACCTGAAAAATACTTGCCTCTGCTTTGTAAGGCAACTACAAAGTAGATTCCTTCTTATATTAAAAAGGGTTGATGAATATATGTAGTAGCAATGTATTATTATTAATAGCAAGTAAGTAACGTTATCTTCCCTCAAAGTAAGTCCTACATTGTTATATGGGAGCCTTGCTTTTTTTGTGGCCTGGGATGCTTTGCCTAATATTAAAGTACAGCTAGCAGAGCAAGTGTAAAACATGCCAAATGACAAAGTATGTCAACTCTTGAGAGAGAATAGAATGTTTTCTTCTTGCTGAATACCTACATATTAGAGGGAAAGCCTTTCAGCCCTTGTGCATTTATCTTGTCTCCATCATGTCAGAACATGTACAAATATAAAAACATGTCACTGTACAGACACTTGAATGCCTTACAGGAAAAATGATTTTTTAAAAAGGCCCTGAAGCTTCTCTGCTTAGTATTCTAATAGCTATAATGCTGTCTTCAGTTGGGATAGATGTTCTTGACTGTTTTGTTGCAGCTAATATGAGCCTTATAAAAGCTATGACTACAAACAGATAATAGATATAATGGCACTGCATATTTGCATGGTACTTTACAGAACTGACTGATTCTTTGCTTGCAAGAGTTCCTAAAAATGTCAGGAAACAACCAATTCAAAGGAAGCAGTTATGGGGTCACTAGAGTCTTGTGCTTCTTGTACCTTGGTGCTGATAAGGTTTGCTGTAAGCTTTGAGGAATCTTTTTTTTAGTAAGATTCTTGTAAGACTTCTGCAGATTTTAGAATAGCTTTTATTATGCATAATAAAAACCTAAGTTTCGGTAATTTTTTTTTTTTTTCAATTAGGATGTTTTTAAATATTCATCTTGGGATGAATTGGGGATAGTTCCACTTATCCTTTAGTAAACAAGCTGCCTTCAGCCTAAAAGATACTTGGAGAGAGAGTTTTTCCTGGTATTATAAAATCCATGCTTTCCCCGTACTGTATAAGGTGCCTGACTAGGTGTAGAAGTAGCACTGGGAGAGTGTTTAAGACAGGAGTGTACTTGTATATACAAGACATTTGTAGAATCCAGTCCTTGAATTATTTGTCCTGATTTATTGCTCTTAGCTTTTCTGACAGTCGGTCATTTTTTGGTGTCGAGTCATATACATTTAGTGAAAGGCTTATTTGCTTAAAATCCAAATAACTTTTATTTTAGTTCGTGGATGTCAGCCCTGTGGGCTGGATTCAGAGCGTGGAGCTATGTCGCTTGTAGGGCTACCAGAGCTCCTAGAGCCCAGGGCAGCTGCCACTGCCTACTTTCAGATTTCTGGTTCCACAGACCATAGGACTCTCCACAGGGTCAGAATATGAGCTGCAGGATGAGTGGTGCCGCTCTGGGAGATTTTTGTTTCTGTTTTCAATCGAGGCTGCTACTACTCATCCCACCACCATATTTCCAGCCTCACAAGCTGAATGACATAGGTCCACAATCCAAATTGGACACCCCTGTTTTAGTCTAATATTGTTCCACATCATATCTTTAATTCTGTGAACCTTTCCTTCATTACAGCTGCATTTGACTGTGTACTATTTGCTAACTTACTTGAAAATGATCGGGACATTTCAAATTAAGCCTTCAGTAAATGAACTAAAATTAAAGAAAAAACATTTGCTCCAATCCTGTTAACACCTGTTAACATTAGCTCCAATTCTGGTTAATACCAGATAATTTTGCCATATATTATAAACCTCAAATGGAATGCAAGCTGATTACTTTTTAAAGCATTTTGAAGAGTGCATGCTATATTAGGTAGATAATAAAAATATTTGCCTACTTACAAATGTAACCTCTCTTCCCCTCACTGCCCTGGCACTTTACTTCAGACTCTGCGTGCCCATGCGCTGAGCCCAGCACATGCCCAGAAGCGGCATCACGTTAATTGGACCCAGCTCACTCAATGTCTGTATAGATCAGGCGCTGCTTTTTTGGCACATTTTCTAAGGCTGAGTCAATCCATTATTAGATAAAAGGACCCTGCTGAAACACCTGAGCTATGCTGATGCTGCGGAGCTTGGTCGAACTAATACGCTGCTGCTTTTGGGGGAGGGGGCTAGTACACTTTACCAGTCTGTCAGGACTCTCTGTAACTATTTTTAGAAATTGTGAGATTCCTTTTGAAAGTGCAGAACACTTCATATCAGCTATTTTGGAAATAATGCACATCTCCCTATACTGTGCCTTGCAAGTTACCCTACAATGATCTTAAATGTGCTTAGTATCTATCATAGAAGACTCTAGTATGGCTGACTTTCAATGAGGTTTTTTTTGCCTAGTAAAATTAATGTTTGTAAATTGGATACATCTGTTCTTACTTGCTGATTGTAGTATATTTTCAGGTGAAAATGGCACTTCGAACTTCGGGACATCTTTTATTGGGAGTTGTTAGAATTTACCACAGAAAAGCTAAATATCTTCTTGCAGACTGTAATGAAGCCTTCATTAAGATCAAGATGGCTTTTCGTCCAGGTACTTGGCTTTACCTAAATGTTCCCCTCCAAAGGTTATGTTACTATAAATAGTGCTTTTAATAAGCAGGTATGCCATCCTGTGTCATTCTGATAAGAGCACCATGAGAAATGCTTGGTTCTTTTTAGTGTGGCTTTAGGTTTCCCTGTTGTTGTGGGGAAATGCACAGTTCTCCTTAAATGCCGTCTTGCATTTGGGTGGCTATGAGTTGTGCTAAGCCAAAACTTGCTAAAATGCTTCTTCCTTGCCTGCATTCCATCAGTCAAAAATTATTGCCTATGGCTTTGGCTGTTGTCAATACAGGCAACACACCAGGTGATATGGATATGTAATGATATTGCATGGTTGATGCCTCTCTTTGGTGTAAAAACTGTGCTTATTGGGAGAAGCATCGCAGGGAATTGGAACTAGTGGGCTGGCACAAGATCAGCTGTTGGACTGTGTCTGAAAGATGCATTGGGCCTGTCACTTCCAAACCAACAGCTGTTGCTTTTCTTGCCACTCCAGTAACAAAATTTTGCAGTGTCCAAGCCACCTGCTGATAGCCCAGTCCTGTCTTGTAACTTCCTACTCCAGCTGCCCTCTACTCCCATGGCTGGTTGCTATCATCACTGACTGTTACCAACAATGAATTTAGTGCCAAGAGAGAAGGGAGGGCTAAGGCAGCAGTAGGCTGCAGGCTGCAGAAAAACATGTCACATGCACTAGGTTGGAGAAAGGAGCATCTTGGGGGGAATGTTGGCATTGATGGGCCTAGCACCTACCCCTTCTGTGCCGCTCCCACTTGATGCATTTCAAGCTCAAAACAGCGGAATTGAAATGAAACTAAAGCCTTTGAAACAACTTTGAAACAAAACAAGGTAACTCAAAGTTTGGAAAGTTTCAAAACATTTAGAGTTTCAAAGCCAGGCTTACTGGCTTCAGTACCGGTCCCAACTGGCAGCACCTGTCACTTGGCAGGCAAATCAGGGGCATGCATACCCCCAGGAGGACTCCCCCAGGAGGGGCTGCAGGGGCTGTGTCAGTGCTGGCGGGCCCCCAATCTGCCTGCTGGCTGACGGAAGCCAGGTGCTGCTGCCTAGGGCCAGTGGGGCCAGGGCATATCAACCTGTGCAGGGACCCACCACCCCAATCCTGGGGTGGGGGAGGGTCCCCCCATGAGATCTGTCCTGGGTCCCCCACCCTCCTCGAGCCAGTGCTGGTACAGGGATTCGGGCAGCAGGTCCCCCCGCGAGCTGATCTGCCCTGGCCCCATGCTGGAGCCGGGTTCAAGGAGGGTGCGGGGCCCAGGGCAGATCAGCTCATGTAGGGACCTTCCCCCATCCTGGGATTGGAGCTGGGGGTCCCTGCATGAGCTGATCTGCTCTGGTCCCAGCTGGTAGCATCCCACTCTTGTCAGCTGAGCTGTGCTGGAGTCCTCCTGAGGCTGCGTGCCCCTGATCTGCCTGCCAGGTGACAAGAGCTGGGTGCTGCTGCCTGGGGCCAGTGGGAGCAGCAGTCTTCCCGGCACTGGGTGTGAGCTGTGCCCAGCACTGGTCTGTCATTTTGGCAGGCAGATCAGGGGCCCACACCCCTCAGGAGGACTCCGGTACAGTTCCCGCAGCCCTCCCAGGTGTGCAGGCAAGCCCTTGATATGCCTGCTGGATGAGAGGAGCTGGGTGCTATCACCTGGGACCGGCAGCAGCACCGATCTCCCTGGTGCCAGTCCCATGTAGCAGCAGCACCTGGCTGCTTTCATTTGGCAGGCAGATCTGCAGCACAGAGCTCTGGCAGCCCTCCCGGGGGTGCAGGCAAGCATTTTGTTTCCCCATAATAATCTAAGGGCAAAACATTGAAACAGTGTTGAAACAGCAAAACAGTTTCGACAAAATGAAATGAAACAGTGCTTTTGAAACTAAATGAAACTCAAAACAAAACCCTGTTCTGTCAAAACAAGTCGAATTGGACCAGTGCTATTTCACACAGCTTTAGTACTTATGGTGTTATACAGCAGCTGACCAGGGTGTTTTAAAGATCTAGATTTTGACCTTTTAAGGCACCTAATACTCTTGTAGTTCTATACCTTAGTTAGCATGCTCAGAAGCACTGAATGTTGAGTTGACTTCCTGCCTGGTGAAAAGTGAGGATGGTGGAAATATTGTTGTACAGAGATCAACGCATAAAGTTTGCTAAAATTCAGCATTGGTATAGATACAGGAACTTACTGAGTGGGATCCTTTTCAGGTGTTGTTGATCTGCCTGAGGAAAATAGAGAGGCTGCGTACAATGCTATCACCTTACCTGAGGAATTTCATGATTTTGACCAGCCACTGCCTGATCTAGAGTAAGCTTACTTTCCCTTTATTTATTTGCTTGAATTTAATAATTAACCTGTTTAAGACTATCAGGACTTAAAGACTAAGCATTTCATGTGGCAATTGATTCAAATTCTAATATTCTAACCTGGGATGTGCTAGAATTCAAATGCGTAGACAAGCAGTTGCATTTTTATGATTACTTGAATCTAAACTACTGCTTAATTGTGATAGAAGAAAAAAATATTTTGCAAGCAAATATGGTGAAGATGTGATGTATAGGTTAAGTAAATATCTTTGAGCATAATCTTTCTTCTGTAGGAAGGAAACGACTTTGGGAACTGTCAAGGCACCCAAAACAAATGCTGTTTTTAGGTTGATGGCCACTTTCTAATAATTTCAAGTCTTAATCACTCAGTATCAAAACTTTTTTCTTATAATGGACATGATGACAAATTAAGTATCCAATTGGAAATTGTGGTTACCTCTTTTTAAAATATTTACATTGGGGTATTTTTTGGCCTAGATTATTCTGTCCTTTGAAGTGCTAGAACAGGGGTCAGCAACATTTTTGGCTGGAGTGCCAAAAACACCCCAACCCTGACCCACACCTTTAATTGGTATGCCAAGGGCAGACTGTGAGGGGCCCAATCATTTTTGCCAGTGGCAGGTGCACACATGCAGGTGCACTTGCAGTTGCTACTGGCATGGAGCTGGTGCCAGGGCTCTGGAGCCTGGCATATCTGTTTACAGCTTGCCTGCCACATGCTGCAGCTGCCTGGAGCCTGGGACACCTGTCAAGAAGCCAGGAGGCTGCAAACAGTTGTGCCTGGCTCCAGAGCTTGGGCCAGGCTCTGTGGTGGCAGTTGCATGCGCACTTCTCTGGGTGTATGGTGGGGGAGGGGCTGGGGTTGCACTGCCCC
Organism: Crocodylus porosus; assembly: GCF_001723895.1. Lineage (NCBI taxonomy): Eukaryota > Metazoa > Chordata > Crocodylia > Crocodylidae > Crocodylus > Crocodylus porosus. Next base: position 247,783,070 of record NW_017728886.1, on the reverse strand, counting down.
AGCCCCTTCCCCACCCTGTGCCCTGAAGCATGTGTGCAACCACTGTTGCCACAGAGCCTGGCACACTTGTTTAAAGCTGCCTGGCTGCAGCCAGCCTGGCCTCTGAGCAGCTGCTGCCAGCCATGGAATCCAGGCTGCTTGCAGCATCCTGGCTGCCTGCTGCGAGCAACCCAGGCTCTGTAGCTGGTTGTGGCTGCCCAGAGCCCAAGCTGGATGTGGCGTGCCCAGCAAAATGGCCTTGTGCCATGCTCTGGCATACATGCCAGGGGTTGCCAACTGCTGTCTTAGACTGTAAATTGCTTTGCCACTATTTTTCTTAGTTTACAGTTGGTTTAAACGTGACATGCTTTAACTTAAAATTAATCCCATTTAAAAAATATTTAAGTTCATAGCTGCATACTAAAGCTTGCTGAATATATTAAATTGCTGAATCTCGTAAATCTTTTTTTGAAGCTAACATCAGGAATAAATCAGCAATACCTAAATTGAAAATCCCTTTTATGATGCTGACAACTGTTTGTTTGTTCTTCTCTGGACACTGATTGCAGTTTAAGGTAGCACTCATGGAAAATCCTAAAGTTCTATGTGGCTCAGTCATACTGAGCCTATCTTTGTTTTTAAATGTTAAATGAATACATTTGTACAAATGCACGACATATATTGCTGGAAACAGACCTCATAAAGGAATATGTCTGCTGGTTTAAAGAATTGTAGTTTATCTGTAATAGACAACTTTGAAATTATATTTTCTGTTTTATTTAAGCGATATTGATGTGGCCCAGCAGTTCAGTTTGAACCAGAGTAGAGTGGAAGAAATTACAATGAGAGAAGAAGTGGGAAATATCAGCATCCTTCAAGATAATGACTTTGGTAAATGCTTTTCTGTTTAATAGTGTGTGAAGCTAAGTTTTCACTAGCTCATGTGCTAAAATTAGATTTTACAAATATTGTTGCAGCCCTGCTTCTAACTGAACAGTTGCAGTTATCACAGAATGAACTTTATGTGAAATACTGTTAGCTAAATATTAGTCAAACATTCCTATAGGGGAGAATGTTAAACCTTCACTTGACTTTATTGGAGAAGGTTTTTTTAAATAAAAATCTTACCTAACACCCAAAAAAGATGCAACTGTCTTTTATAGTAGTAGCGGTATTCATTTGAAGGATTAATGATTATTTTATATTGCTTATATTTCCTCTGCTATTTAAGCATGACTGTCCAAACTATTAGCAACTGTGTTTTTTCTATATATTTTCATTGCATTAATAACTTCTTGTTATTAATATTAATTAGCGACCAACATGGGTTCATTAGAAGCAGGTTCTGTCAGACCAACCTGGTCGCCTTCTGTGACCAGGTCACAAAAGCCTTGGACGTGGGTGTCTCAGTGGACGTAGCCTTCCTGGACTTTAGGAAGGCCTTTGACAGTGTCTCTCACCCCATCCTCATTAAAAAATTAGGCAGCTGTGGTGTCAACGCCTACAGTCAGATGGGTTGCAAATTGGCTGGAGGGCTGCACCCAGAGAGGGGTGGTGGATGGGTCATTTTCCACCTGGAGGGATGTGGGCAGTGGGGTTCCTCGGGGCTCGGTCCTTGGGCCTGCACTGTTCAATATCTTCATCAGCGATTTGGACAAGGGTGTGAAAAGCACTTTGTTCAAGTTTACAGATGACACTAAGATGTGGGGAGAAGTGAGCATGCTAGAAGAGAGGGACAGGCTACAACTAGATCTTGATGGGTTACAGAGGTGGACAGATTAGATTAGGATGAGTTTCCATACTGACAAGTGCAAGGTGTTGCACCTGGGGAGGCAGAACCAGCAGCATACCTACAAGCTGGGGAACTCCCTTCTTGTCAGCACAGAGTCAGAGATGAACCTTGGAATCCCTATTGATTCCAAGATGAACGATGAACATGGGGGGACATGGTCAGGAAAGCTAACCACATTGTCATGCATCCATAGATGCATCCCGAACAGGTCCAAGGAGGTGATCCTCCCCCTCCATGTGACGTTGGTCAGGCCGCAGTTGGAGTACTGTGTCCAGTTCTGGGCGTCGCACTTCAGGAGGGATGTGGATAGCATCAAGTGGGTCCAGAGGAGGGCCAGTCGCATGATTAGAGGGCAGCAGGGCAGGCCCTAGTAGGAGAGGCTACAGGGTCTGAACCTGTTTCACCTCCACAAAAGGCTGAGAGGGGATCTGGTGTCCCTCTGTAAACTTGCCAAGGGGGACCAGCAGGCAATGGGAGAGTCCCTGCTCCCCCAAGCACTACTGGGGGTAACTAGGAATAACGGCCATAAATTGACTGAGAATAGATTCAGGCTAGATGTCAGGAGGCACTACTTCACAGTCAGGGTGGCTAGGATGTGCAACCAACTTCCAGGGGAAGTGGTGCTTGCCCCTACCCTGGGGGGTCTTCAAAAGGAGGCTAAACAGCCACCTAGCTGGGGTCATTTGACCCCAGCATCCTTTCGTGGCCATGGCAGGGGGTTGGACTAGATGATCTGCTTAGGTCTTTTCCATCCCTACCAACTATGAAGCAGTGGCTGAGAAATACTTAGGCAGCTGAACAATTATAATGGTGTATGTAACTAACTGAAACTTGTCTGTTGGTGTATAATTAAAAGTGTCTTAACTGAATCAAAACAGGAAAAATAATACATTTGGAAAAACATCCAAAAATGAATTCTGTGTGTGGAGTTGAATAGAGCTCTGTTAGTAGTTATCAGTAGCCTACTCATAGAATTGATAGACCTCTGTAATATTGTTCTTTCCCTTTTTCATTAAACAAATTTGGTGCAAGGAAGTTTTAAAATGAAAACCTCTTCTAAGACAGAGGACCTGGTTGCATTTTAAATATATTGATGCTGCAGTGAAGCCAACTTCAAAATGAGATGCTTAGAATATATTCTACATGAGAAAAATGACTGTTCAGAAGAGAGAGGAGAAAGCTGCTTCTATAAATCAGAACTAAATATCACTGAAGAGAATGTAGGTGTAGACTAATTTACCTACTACTTTAAGTGACTTTTCAGTTAGAGTAAGGAGCAGTACGAACCATTCATTTTTGTGAGTAGAAACACTTGTAGAATTGACCTATATGGTGATAAATTGCAATAATAGGACTGAAAGTGTTAAGCTGAATTCCTAGGTAGACGAAATAATCTCTTCATCTATAACAATAATAATAAATGTTTTTACAGGTGACTTTGGAATGGATGATCGTGAGATGATGAGAGAAGGTAGTGCATTTGAAGATGACATGTTAGTGAGTACTGGTGCTTCCAATCTCTTGCTGGAACCTGAGCAGAGCACTAGCCATCTTAATGAGAAAGCTAACCACCTAGAATATGAAGACCAATACAAGGATGACAACTTTGGAGAAGGGAATGATGGAGGAATATTGGGTATGTTTGTAGTAGTGTAGTAACTTGTTTTTATTTTATATTGCCTCTCCTTGTACTTGAATTATAAGAACTTTTGGGATGGGGGATTTTTTGAACATCTACATCGTGTTTAGTAAAAGGGCCCCTGGGTGCTACTGTAACCTTGTTAATACTCTAAGGTAAGCACTGACTCTCTTTTTAAAGAGATCTGGATAAAAGTCACTTCTCATATTCAAAATACTCCGATATGTTCATGTATAGTTTTGAAAGAGAAGCTAGTATGCAATTCCCCTGGCACATGTAAGCCTCTTGGATGCTTAGCAGTGTCTTTAATTTATATGTTGGGAATATTACTGGATCCTTCCTTCCCTCAAATTCACAGTCACTGTGAAACCTTTCTACGCTGGACTTATAATCTTTGTATGGTACATAAAAAATTTATGCGACTGAATAATAAGAATGAGAGGACTAATAAGGCTGACATAAATGTGTGACAGATAATTTGTCCTTGTACTATTAATTAAACGCCCTGCCAGAGTTTGTTTTGTAAAATATCCCAACCATCTCCTTCCTTAGTTTTTATGCTTCAAAAAAAATAATGTAAAGCATATAAAAACTAGGTTTAACAGCATAAATATAAATGATACAGATTTTTAAGTGTTACCAGAGTTTTGTTCATTTATATTTGTAATTGATTCTCTTACATCACTATTTCAGATGATAAACTTCTCAGTAATAATGATGGAGGTATCTTTGATGATCCACCTGCTCTCTCAGAAGGTGGAGTCATGATGCCAGAACAGCCTGCCCATGATGATATGGATGATGATGATAATGTATCAAGTAAGTGTTTTTAATCTAGGACTACTTCTAGTTCAAGATTACTCGGAATGTTGTTCCATAGCAAAGCATTTATGTGCTGATAGTGTAAAAAATATGAGGTGAAGCTGTTGATTTTGTTTGGAGATAAGGTAGAGGGCTCGAGGATCTAAATGTTCCAATTTACAATCCAGTGCATCTAATTCCTGGTTTTATTTTGTAGTGGGTGGACCAGACAGCCCAGATTCAGTAGATCCAGTAGAACCGTTACCCACAATGACGGATCAAACAACACTGGTTCCAAATGAAGAGGAAGCTTTTGCTTTGGAGCCAATTGACATCACTGGTGAGTAAGCTACTTGGAAGCTCTTTGCTTGAAATATCTGCAATCTTAACTAGGAAAATCTTGGCTCACTAGAATGGAAATAAGTCTGCTTGTGTTACCACTAACTTAGTTTAACTTTGTCCTGCTTTCCCTTCAGAATGTGAAATTTGTTTTTTAATCTCCAGTAACTTTTATCTGCTGCATTCCTTGGAAAATATGCGGTACCGTACCATGTACTGGATTGCAATAGTTGGACCATCTTGTCCTTGCTCAGTCCCCTGTTAAAAAAGAACATAAATTTGTCTGCTTATACAAATGCTATTAATTGCATGTTGGAAATATTACCAGCTTGATGTCTCAGACCAAGATAACCTGAATATTATAATTATATGTAGGAGAAAACTGTTTACAGTGTACATAACACTGTTGTGAATTGAAAAACTATCATTCTGTGGACTTTTTTTTGTTCAGATAATCCTTGAAAAACATTGATATTATTCTCTACTAGTTTAGTTAATAATAAAATACTTTAGATTTTCCTAATCAAAATGATTTCATAGATGTCATAGATTTGAGCAGAAGCATAGCTTATAGTAAAGTCCATGGGTAATCAGTGAAACTATTCACTTACATTTGCTTTCAGTGTATGAATCATTAAAAATCAGTTGGTAGTAGATTCCAGTTTCAAAGCACTGTTTGTATATTTTACTTGGTTTATTAATAATAATAATAATAATAATAATAATAACTGCCTTTTCCTAAATAAGAATCCCTTCAATTTCTGTTTTAAAATCATGTATGTGAACTTGTAAGACTTTAAGTCTGATGTAGTAACCAGGATTTTAAGCTTGAATCTTCTATTTCTCTTGTCTCAACAGTCAAGGAAACTAAAGCAAAGAGGAAGAGAAAACTGATTGTAGACAGCGTGAAGGAGTTGGATAGCAAAACTATCCGAGCCCAATTAAGTGACTATTCTGATATTGTCACCACTTTGGACTTGGCACCTCCCACCAAGAAACTGATGATGTGGAAAGAAACTGGGGGAGTTGAAAAACTTTTCTCTCTGCCTGCTCAGCCTTTGTGGAACAATAGATTATTGAAGGTAACCAGTACTTCTGGGAGATTATCTTAAAACATGAAATACCATAATGGAAGACTAAAGTCAATTAAATCAATGCTCTCTATAGTGAGCAACACAATGCAATAACAGCATCTGGTAGATTATGTATTTCTGAGAACTTGCCATGACTGAAAACAAACTACATAGTTGCCCAGGCATTAAAACACACCCCCCCCCCCCCCCCAAAATGTATTTCAGTGCATTTCAGTTGCAGATTAAATCTTTAACAAGCTCTTCTTGAAAGAGAGAAGACTAGAGGGGAGAGCCTCATAAGTAACTCATCTCTTAAAAAAAATAATTACGAAGAAAAAGTAAGTAGTAGTTGCAGTATTGGAGAATGATCTGCAGTAGTGGTTTAACTTGTTTTCTTACAGCTGTTTACTCGGTGTCTAACGCCTCTTGTACCTGAAGACCTTAGAAAGAGAAGGAAAGGTGGAGAAGCTGATAACCTGGATGAGTTCCTTAAAGATTTTGAAAATCCAGAGGTACCCAGAGAAGAACAGCAGCAGCAACAGCGGGATGTCATCGGTTTGTGATTCATTAAACATGCATTTCCTTTCAAAGATTAATTTTTCACTTGGGGTTGTGCTTTACATTTAAACTACTAAAACGAGAACAAAGTTGTGAAGCACTAGGTCCTGTAATTACTTACTGTGTAGCCTGTTAAACAGTCAATAATCACTTTCTGTTAGAATCTGTTCTTCTAAAAACAGAAGTTCAGTTTGATCCAACTGTGTCCAGTGAATTAAATGGATTCTAAGGGTGGGTCAACATACATACCTTGACTCTTTATTTAAGTCAGTGCAAACACTATGATGGAAAATTTGGACCTAGCTGTTGTAAACTGCAAATGTGCTGCTGAACTCCAGTCTGTTAGGCTTCAGAAACAGCAGTGTGATCACTTTTTTTTATATCCCAGGAAGATCAAAATATCTATAAAACCTTTTTTTAACTTGTCATAATTTGTAGATGAACCTATCTTGGAAGAGCCAAGCCGCCTACAAGAATCCGTGATGGAAGGCAGCAGAACAAATTTGGATGAATCTGTAATGCCGCCCCCACCACCTCAGACAGGAGTAAAGCGCAAGGCTCAGCAAGTGGAACCGGAGCCTGTGTTACCTGTGAGTCAGATTATAGTGCCCCTGTTTGTTCCACAGGTGGATGTTTTTAAATGTGCCTTCAACCCCAAAAGGAGAGCATGTATCATCCCATGCATGGCTGTCCTTATTTAGAAATAAATGGTATCTTTTGACGGGAATATCCCGGTTGTATTGCATAGTGAAAGGGGAAAGATGAGTGGTGTTCATATCACTTTTGTGTTGAACTGTTTTGGGTAACATTTGAAAAATGTTCAGTAAAACCAACACCTTTTCCCTTAAAAATGAAATGGCAAAAAGCCTAGTTTATTCAGAAAACAATCTGCAGAAGATAAAATCTGTTACTCAGGAAATTGTGAAGCCTTTTCATCATGGGAAGTAACGTGCAAACATTTTTCTGTTAAGGAAAAAGCTGTTACTATGCTAAACGGACAAGCTCTTATCTTTTAAATGAAAGATGTTTGGACTCTTTCCATGAGAGATGCTTCTCTAATGACTACATGCTCATGAAGTAAGCTGAAGTAAAAGCAAATACCTGCAGCCATAGTACTGGTATGCCCCTGTTCGGATATAAAGAGGGGTTGGTGGGTTCTTTTAGCTCTGATTTGTCCAGGAAATCTCTGAAAGGAAATTGGGCAGAGCCCAAAGCTTGCTCTTCTTCTCACATACTTAATTTGATCTTTTGAATATGGCTCACTCTTTGCTTTCAAAGAATAGCAGAAGGTAGTGGTGTTGCCCACATCTTACAATGGCTTAGTAGTTAGAGCACTAGTTTTGGAAGTGGAAGACCTAGATTCTAGGTCCTTTTCAAACTAGAGGAATTGGTCACAAAGTTTACTTTCATGAGCTCCAACAGCTTGTGTACTGTTAATCTCTCCTATTTGAATCCGTAGTGGTCTGAAGCCATGATGGCAAGTTTCATAGGGCAAGACTGAGAAATTAAGTGTGTCAGTGTAGTTTCCAAAAGTGTGAGGTGATTAAGGAGTTAATGTACCAATTTTAAAAATGGGGATGAGGAGACTCTCTTGGAGGTGGGAAAGGGAAGAGAATCCTGCATTTTTAAAATTGGTACATTAACTCCTTAATCACTCACACTTTTGGAAAATACCATTGGTTAATATCAGTTGTCCCATGTTTTTTACAAAGGGTACCATGGTGGTTCTGATGTACCAGGGAGGCATTCCCTAGTCAGTTAACCAGGAGTTTAATGCTGCAGTGCATCTAGGATTTTAAAGCCAATGCGTGCATGCGTGAAATGTTGTGTTCTGGAATATGATCAGTAGTATGGATCAAACAGAATCAGCAGTGCTTAGCCTGCAGCGTTTGTGGCACAAGTGGCATGAGCAGTTTGTGGCACGGTAGCAGATTGGGGAGGGAGCAGAAGGCGGAACAGCCGATAGGGCATGGGGGGTTTTGGCAGATGTGCCACAGACTAAGTTGGCCTGTACTCACCTAAAGTACTAAGCTGGGAAATCTACTTTTGTTTTATTGATTTCTAGGCTCAATAGAATCTTAGGGGATTTATGGAGAGCAAAGCAAAAATACTTGGATCTTTGGAAAATGAATGAAAGCTAGGTTGTTTTAGTTCTGTGCCAAACAGTATTTTATTAATTGACTTTCAATACTAAAAGTATCAGTCACTGAAGTTTATATTAAATATAAAGATCCCCAAATCCCATTTAATTTGATATCTCCTTTATATATTTTCAAAAGCCTCAACCAATGCCACAGCTGGAAATGCCGCAAGTAGAAATGCCTCCAGAAGAGCCTCAAAACATATGTCAGCTAATACCAGAGCTGGAGCTCTTGCCGGAGAAGGAAAAGGAGAAGGAGAAAGAGGAGGAGGAGGAGGAAGAGGTAGGAATTGAACTCTTTAAGACTAATGCAGGCTAAATTTGTTTTTAAACATTTTTTTTCTTTTCTGTTTCAGACCACTAATAAATGGAGGTATATTTGTCCACTTGAGAGATTATAGAAACAGTGCGTGAAAATTGCAACTGAAACTGAAAAATCCATTTTTAACCTTCATTTGTACAGTTTGTACAGACTTAATTACATACGGTTTATAGTTTGAGAACTGGAAAACGTTTCTTGCATTGTATATATTCTGAGTTTAGCGGTGTCTGTTTTCATTTAAGGTGTAAGGCTTTAAGATTTAAACTTTCTAAAAGCAAGCTTTTATCAAGTAGAAGCACAAGTTATGCCTTATGAATGTGAAAATAAGCTCTTCACTAGAATTTTAAATAGAGGTGCACCCATATATCGGTCTCTGTAATTGGTCTCTCTTTTTTCTATCCCTTTCTCCTGCCTCTCCCAAGGCAGTCCAGTGTTTTCCTCATATTGTACAAAGTGCTTCTTTGGAATATAGAGCTTCACTTCTGACAGCTAAGCTGCTTTTTCCTGAGAATAGGCAGGATGCTTTTGTAATTGCAGTCTGAAATTGGACAGAGATTCTGTTCTGGTTTTGGCACTTGTAAGACTTCTGTCTCTTAAAGAAACTGTATTTTTCTGTCTGTTTCATGATTCACAAAACAAGAATCATGAATTAGCACGTATGTTTGGAAAGTACCTCTGAAAGGTACTACAAAAAAGTTAAGGGTATTGATCAGTGCTAAAAACTCCACAGTGTGTCTAAAGCCATTCTTTATTTCGTATTTAGATTTATGGAATGCCTATTTGACAAATTCCCATTTCTTGGCATTCTTTGACTGCCAGCTTGGCAACCGTAAGAACAAGGAATAGCCTTTTTTTTTTTTTTGTCAGTTTTTTTTATACCTGCAGGATATTTTTATTGAAATAGAGATTACATTAGAAGAAATATATGGATTTCTTATAAGTCGCAATATCTTAGCCTTACACATTCTTCACTGCCTTGAGGACAGCAGCGCTGTAGGGATACAGAGAAATACAGATTCCACACTGAGGCACCTACAGGCTTGATATTTACGTTTCACATGGCTAGTGAATGTGGCTTTTTTCTTTTGTTGGTTGCAGGAAGAAGATGGTACGGGGGGTGATCAAGATCAAGAAGAAAGAAGATGGAATAAAAGAACTCAACAGATGCTTCATGGTCTTCAGGTATAATGCTACATTTTTATAAGAATATAATTAGTGCCATACTGGGCCAGACCAATGGCCATCTAGCCCAGTATCCTTTCCCTGACAGCGGCAGGAATGGATGCTTTTGTGGGGGGAGCATATGAACAGTATATCTAGAGTGATTTATCTCTGTCCTACCCTCCCTGGCATCTACCATCATTGGTTTAGAGGTGTCTGTGAGGATAGCTATCAGACGGACCAGATTTAGGGTATTAATGAAGGGGCTGGTAACCCTTGGCACACATGGCCATTTTGCTTAGTGCACTACAGCTGGCCTGAACTGTGGCAGCTGCTGCCGGGCTGTTCACAGCAAGTGATGGGGAGGCTGCAAGCCCTGCTCCAAGCAGCTTGGGTTCTATGGCACGGAGCCTGGATTGGATGTGATGGACAGCCGGGATGCTGCAACTGGTGCACTGAGGTCTGCAGCCCTTGCCTGACTGGTGGTGGCAGCTGCACGTGTATCTCGGGTAGACAGCGAGAAAGGGGCCGGGGCAACGCAGCTGGTACTCCCTACTCTTCTTCCTCCATCCTCCCTGTGTGGAATGTGCCAGCTGCAGCAGCTCTGGCTTCCAGGACTGCAGCCTATGGGGCTAGGGAGGGCCTAGCTCCTGCTGCAGGTGCTGCTTTTGCCCTGGGCTCCCCCCCCACACGTTTGAGTGGAGAGACAGCACAGGTAGCAATCGACCTGCCACAGTCCTGAGGGGCAGTGCTGCCTGAGTGGGGGCCCCACAGGCCCTGGACTCGGGGCAGTACAAGAACAAGTAGCAGTGATGGTGGTGGTGGCAGCAGCAGCTCTGCCCCTACACCATGCTGACCTGGCAGCTGCCTCCTCCCTGTTGCCAGTGCCTACCCTACTGCACTTTTCCCCCCCCCATGTCCACCCTGCTGCTGCTGGGGAGGGAGGAGGAGATGTTGCTTATTCATGCAGCAGTGAAAAGCATGTGTGTGGGGGGGCAGGTGGGAGGCATGTCCCATCAGACTCTGTCCCTAGTACAGCACCCCCATAAGGGGGGCAAGAAGGGATGTGTGCACCCTAATCCCAGCTGCCATGTACACACTACATGCAGCGGTGGAGAGCAGCAGGAGCCTTCCCCTGTCCTGCTTTGTGCCTTCCCCTCCCAGCCCCCAAGTACAGGGGCAGCTGCTTCCCTTGGGTGCCCCCTGCCCTGCTCCAGGTTTTAGTGCCACTCCTTCCTCCCTTTGCTGGCTCCTCTCAATTCCTCCCCCCACCGCCAAACTCTAGTACAAAGGAGTGGGAGAAGCCTGGAGCTTTTTCTGGTAAGACGGATCCGAGAGCAACAGCATCGGGAAGGAAAGAGAAACCACATATATCATTCCCAAACAGAAGCCTTGCTCTTCCCCATTCATTGCCGGTGGTGGCTTCATGTGGGCCTCTGGGCAGACGGCAGGGAAGGGATTGGGGTTGTGCTGCCACAGCGGGGGTCAGGCCCTTTTCAGCTCCCTTGACCATCTACCCCGGCACGTCAACATCTTCCAAGTTGAGGTTGTATGTTTTTTGGCACTCAGCCCAAAAATATTGCCAACCTGTGTATCAATGGATCCATGAATGTTGTCTAGACTCTTTTTTGAACCTAGTTATACCATCTGCCTCTACAACCTCTTATGGTAATTTGTTAATTATATGCAGGTTAGTTTTAAAATCTTCTCCAGCTAGTAAGAGTGGGTGCCCACTAGTTCTAGTATTTTTCAGACTTGAACAGCAGTTTCCTATTTACTTTGTCCATGCTCTTAATGATTTTATTAGACCTCTATCATCATTTCCCTGATCCCAAAAAATTGTATAATTTGGAAAATGCTAATAATATTGTGTGAATCTGGAGCAAATTAATCCGATTTATCTAGAGTCAGGGATAGCATCTCTGTTTGTCCCTCTGGCCAGCAAAATGCAGGCTCCACATGAGCCACTAGGAAAATATTGTACAGGCAAGTAAAGTATCTTTTTTAAGTTTAGATTAAAGATCACAAGGACTTCAGACTTCTCAGAGCAGAATTTCTGATCCGTTTTGGAAGGCTGCATGGATTGAGTTCTGTTAACTGAGATTTAAATACAACCTCTCCCCTGCTGTTGGGAAGCATAGTTGATTAGTTTGGTCACATTTGATCATGCACAATCAAACCTTGTTACTATGTCTGAAATTTAACTCCTGTTCCTCTTAAATGATAGAAATATAGGTTCTGATCCATTGATTAGTTACGGTGGTAACACTTAGCAGTTGTATCGCAGGCAATGTTTCCTCTAAGGACCAGTGGTCTATGAGCACGGCGCCTCGGTCCGGCATGGGACACTTACCAAAGGGGGCTGGGACCAGGGGCTGGGGCCGGGAGGCAGAGGCCAGGGGCAGGAGCTGGAGCCTGGCATGGGCTCCCCAGCTCTGGGGAAGTGCTCTGCTCCCCTGCATCAGAGCTGAGGCGTGGAGCACTTCCCTGGAGCCGGTGGAGCCCTGCCTTGCCTCACCTTGGGGAGGAGCCATTTCCTGCCCTAAGTGAGGCTCTGCCGGCTCCAGGACACTGCTCTGCTCCCTTGCCCTGATTCCACATGCCGCCTCGCTCCCTGAGGTGATGAGGGGGGAGCGGAGCACTGTTCCGGAGCCTCACTGGGTCAGGCAGTGGGCCTCCTCCCTGAGGTGAGGCAAGGCAGGGATGGAGGCTGGCACAGGCTCTGCTGGCTCTGGGGATGTGCTCCGCTCCCCGGCCCTGATGCGGGGGAGCAGAGCACTTCCCCAGAGCTGATGGAACCCACTCCAGCCTCTCCTGGTGTACGGCCACACTTCTGGTTGTGTGCGGCCACGTGCACCTTAGAGGGAACCTTGATCACAGGCATTTAGTACACAGTGGTCTGATAGTACGACTAGCTGAGGCTTGAACTGCTTGATGCACCTTCAAGAAGAAAAAGAAATTGTTTTTGCTTTCCTTCTCTTGATATGAAATCTCTAATTTGTTCTTCCTGGCAGAAAAGTAGCACTCGGATCTGTAGTAAAGACCACTTCAGAACCACCGAGTACTGGGATAGAGACTTAATTTTTCCCATAATACTGCATGGAGCCTCGAAGCTTGGAAACCACCATTATTCCAGACTGGTTGTTGCCTATGCACTCAAGGCTAAAGCTGCTAAAACTCTGACAGTGTTTGAATGACTTGCCAGCATTGGCCCTTCTTGGTGTGTATATATAGAACTTTTACTTTTGTTTGGCATATTGACTAACTTTGTGTTCCTGTTTTGTGTCGTCTTTTCCAGAGAGCTCTTGCTAAGACTGGAGCAGAATCTATCAGTTTGCTGGAGCTGTGCAGAAATACAAATAGAAAACAAGCAGCAGCAAAATTCTACAGTTTCTTGGTACTTAAAAAACAACAAGCTATAGAGCTGACACAGGAAGAGCCTTACAGTGACATCATTGCAACACCTGGTCCCAGATTCCATATTATTTGAGTGGTGAGATGCAGCAGAGCTAGTGTTAATTTCACTAGTGCGTACATATTGCCCCATGTGTAGGGCCTACAGATTTAGAAAATTTTGGATTTTATTGTCTGTACAAAGTCCTTTTTCTTTTTGGTTTTTGTATTTTACCACTTCTGATTTTAGTGACACTGCTGGGGTGGGTGATTTTGAGTTTCAATTGCAGGAGCAAGACGAACAACTCAAGGACCCAGAGACGAAGATTGTTTTAAAGATTCAGAGCAGATGTGTGCAATATTGGTGCATGTCATATTGAGTAACAATGGAAATGACTTGCTATAATTTGATTTGCTTTATTCAGTAATGATATTTTAACCTGCACAAGTAAACCTGAATAGCCAATCTATTGTCTCATTAAAAATTTTGCCAAATTTGTCCAAAAATGTCAGTCTGCTTTCCATGCTAATGATTTTTTTTTCCTTGCCTAGATCTTTGTCAGTATCTTCCTTTGTACTATGGGTGGTGTTACAGCTGCCGGTATGAATGGTAGTGCCTCACATGTTGGCTTGTTGTCACTGCATTTTTTTGCAGTAAGATCTCATAGCCTTTGATGCTAAAGGGAAACAGGTGTCTCTGGAAAACACTTCTTCTAATTGATCTTATTGCTTACAGAAAGGACAGACCACATATTGAACTTTTTAAGACAAAACATTCCTTTTTACTTATCGTTTTCACTGCGGTCCGCTACTGGTAATGGCTAATTACTATTAATAGGCAGCAAATCAAAGTTTTAGTCATTTCATTTAAACTTTAAAATATCAGTGTTGTAAAGCTATATACAAAGTCCATACTTTTAAAAACAGTCTTCTAGATTGTAAATTATCTGATCTTTTTTTAAAATTCTTTTTTATTAAACAGTTAAAGATGAACATAAGAGAAATTGGACAAGTTGCCTTATAAAACTGTTTAATTTACACACCACCTATATTGAAATGGCAGCAAACTAAATATACCATACAAGCAGGCATAGTTCCATTTAATAAAACTAATATTGTGTAAAGTGTACTAATGGCTCTTCAGATATATTTATGGTTTTAGTATCAGTTTTCCAATAATGCACACTCGTCTGTTCAAAATGTATTTAACAGCTTTGCAAAAGTCCTATTTGGTTTTACTATAAGGAATGAAGCTTTACTGTTAGGACCAGATAGCACAACAAATTATGTGAATATGTTGATTATGGAAACACGTCTTAACTTTTTTTTTTTTTTAGGGCAAAATTAACACTGAAAGTTCTGGTTTTAATGTTGGCACTTTTGTGAAATGATTCTTTTTTGGGACTGAAATTTCAGTGTATAATCAAGTGTAAAATTATGTGAATGTTTTAAAAATTGAGACTACATAATGACCATGTTTTAATAAACCTTGAAAAAGTTAATTGTATAAAATAGTTATTGCAGCTTTATTTTCAACATGATGTGCCTGTAAAACCATGGTTTTTCCCCTTTGTAAAAAGAGACATTGTAGATAACTTGAATGTTTAATTATAGAAAAGGTCATTAGTTTCTTGTTACACATTTTGTTAGTCTGTTTTGTTGCTTTTCAGGGTTAATATTCTTGAAAATAGTTGATGCTGTTATGTATAACTTTTCTAATAAAAGTTGTGTTATAAGCTGTTATATATTAGTGCTGTATCTTGTTTGAACACCTTTTTTCCATGTTATATTAAGGAATTACTATTTATGGCTGGCTTATTTTTGTATTTAGAAAATGTAGCAATGATGAAGTCCTTTACATAAGAAAGCTGAATGTTTTAAATAGAGACACCTTGCCACTAAGAAGGAAGGTGTTCTGTCTTACTAGACATGCTGTCTGTGTTTTCCACTCGGGTATTTATACCAGATATGTTTGAACTCTAGAATTGAACAAAAACTGAAAAAATATTTTACCTCAATTTCTATTCTATCTCCTTACCCCAAAAATGAATCCAAAGTTGAATCTACCTGCTTTAAGAATTGCCTGAATTTATGGATTGTGCAGTACAAATACTCCTTGTAAACCTGAACACTTGGATCCAAGCCTATAAAAGAGCAGGGCTGCCCAGCGCACTTTGTGTATTTCATTTCCCCCAGCGCACTTTGTGTATTTCATTTCCCCCAGCGCACTTTGTGTATTTCATTTCCTAACTGTCTCTACACTGAAGGGACTTCACTGTACCCGAAAAGCTTAATTTAGGTTAGGATCTTTGCATGTGCAAAACTTATTTTCTCCATGTTGCACTATTATGTAATCTCAGTTCTATCAGCAATAGCTATATCGTGCAAGATGCAAATGCTGTTGTCTTTTTGGGAATGTTTGAGCTGCTGGTTCAAAAGTATGGACTAACGTAGCTAGATAGCCAGGAAACTTTATAGCTTTATTTAATTGGCAAACAGCAGCAGCAAGCCGCTTAGATCCATTCCCTCTCTTGATGAAACTCAGAATATACTGACTTTGGGAGTATGAGGGGGAAGAATCTTGCCTCTGAAGATTGCAACAGTTCTCCTCAGACTTTGATGCACCAGTGCAAGCTGGAGGTTTTTCTGCATTGTCCTGGATCCAAACTCTTCTCAGCAAAATCACTGGGGAAAGTGGTAACCAAGTTTCAAAAAAAACATTTAGGATGCTAAGTGATGATCATTCTGACTTAAGACTAGAATATACTTTCCTCTTGGCATTTATACATAGTCTTGGGTAATGGATGGAGATCAGAGTCCTAGAGAAGTGTATTCTCTGTTCCTGCTCATTACACGAGCCTGAAATGTGGTGATATGCAATGAGGCTACCTTATTAGTGTGGGTTATGGCTAGTATTCTTTTCATTTTCTTCTAAGACAGGCAGTAACCAATGCTGTCACAAAGATGTCATACTTGTAGGAGTTAACCACCTAGATCATTGGTTCTTTTTAGACTCAAGGCACCCTTGGACAGACTTTAGACTCCATGGACAATGTCAATTTTTAGTTTTCACACTTTTTTTTGCCTTTTTGAAAACAGTTTTGCTGTTGTGAAGACCTCAGAGAATCCAGAACTATGGATTTCTATTTTAAATTTCTGGGTTTATCTTTTGGATCATGGTTTTTAAACCTAACTGCTAACAGTGTGGCACCCTTGAAAGAATCTCAAGACACCCCAGAGGGTCACAGCACCCTGGCTGAGAACCACTGGCCTAGATTTTGTTCTGTATGAGTTCATAAGTTACACTCCTTCGTATTTTCTTGGCTTGGCTGAAGAGTATCCGCTTTTAAAATCAATAGTTTAAAATTTGTATATATGCTGTCTCCTATCAAAGGGAGTTGGTTTGTTCTTTTAGATAGATCACTGAAGTAGTATTAAGGCTTTTCCAATTGTTCTTTTCTATCACCCTTGGAAACATCCTTTTTCTTACCCAAGAGCATCCTAGCCATAATCTCTCCAACTCTTGTTGAGGTGACAAAGAGCCATCCACCAGATGAAGGACAAAGTATCTACCTGGAGCTCATGCAATCCCTGCCAAAATCTTCAAGCAGGGAGAAGAGGAGCTCACATGGCTGCATGCAAAGAAATCCCAGATGACCTTAGGGACACCATGACGTGAGTCTTCAAGAAAGGAGACTGGTCCAACTGTAAATTAGAGGGATCACCTTGCTGTCTACCACAGGAAAGATAATTGTGAGAACTCTCCTGAACCCCATCTCCTTCCATTTCAGAAGAGCTCCTGAAATTTCAGTGTGGATTTAGGGCATCAGCAGGCATATCTGACATGATCTTCACAGCTCTCCAGCTGCAGGACAAATGTTGGGAACAATATAAACCTCTCTACATGTCTTTTGACCTCATGAAAGCCTTTGACTCTGTCAGCTGAGAAGTGCTGTAGAGGATCCTTATGAAATATAGATGCCCACCAAAATTTATCATCATTCTTTGCCTGCTCCATGACAGCGAGCAAGGGATGGTTCTCAGTAACATGTCTATCATAGATCCCTTTTTAGGTTAAAACAGGAGTTAAGCAAAGCTGCGTCATCACTCCAACACTTGATGTTCCTTGCTGCAGTGCTACATCTGACCACCAACAAGCCTCTAGTTGGAGTGGAACTAAACTACCAAATGGATGGTAAGCTGTTTAACCTCAGCTGACTGAGCCAAAACCAAAACCACCCCAACCTCAGTCACTGAGCTCCAGTACATTGATGATGCTGTAGTTTGTGCTTACTCAGAAGCAGACCTTCAGGCAATTGTTGACATCGTATTTATTGAGGCATACAAGAAAAGGGGACAGGCTTAATGTTCACAAGACCGAAGTCCTTTGTCAACAAGCTCTTAATGAGCAGTCCTCAGGTCTTGTAATTCAGATTTATGGTGAGACTGGAGAAAGTCAGGTATTGCCTGTACCTCGGAAGCCATCTCTCAGCAGACTGTCGTCATCACTAAAGAAGTCCAACATTGCCTCAAATGTGCAAGTGCAGGCTTTGGAAGCCTGAGGAAATGAGTGTTTGAAAATCATGACATCAGATTTGAAGCCAAGCTCATGGTTTATCAAGCAAGCATCATCCCCACCTTACTGTATGGAGCTGAGATGTGAACAGTGTACAGGAGACGCCTCAAGTTGTTAGAGAAGTACCATTTAATACTGCCTGCAGAACTTGCTGAGGGTGCACTCTATCCTATCTTCTAGATCATTAATGAAGATAATGAGCAAAACGCCCAAGGACCAAACCTTGCAGTATTACATGATACCAGCTGCCAACTAGACATTGAGCCATTGATCACTACCTGTTGTGTCTAGTACTCCAGCCACCTTTCTATCCACCTTTACAGTCCATTCATCAAACCCATACTTCCTGTGGGAGACCATAGCAAAAGCCTTGTTAAAGTTAAGGTATAATCTCCCATCTCCATAAAATAATAGCTGGTATCCTCCTAGTGGGAAGCTATAGTAGACTCTAGTAGCGGGGCTTCCCTGCAGTGCATTGTTCAAGTCCACACCCTCAACTACAGACTGCCTTTTAAGGTGATCTTGGCCCACAAGAGGCTGATGAGAATAGGGACTACACTGGATCTAAGCTGGAAAAAAACCCTACACCATCTGAATAAGATATGGTAGTGCCCATTGCACTTAGTCCCTCTCAGCACCAACTTTTTTTCAAGCCATAGTGAGCCACTACATTGAATACGCTTCAACTTCCGCTTCGTTCCCTGAGCCCAACTGTGCCTTTTTCTTTCCCCTTTCCAAATATTCCTGTTTTTTCACCAGCCTTAAGTGCCTGGCAGTTATGGAGCAGGCTCCCAAACAGTGCACCCAGAACCCCTCCTGCCCTCTGAGCCTGTTGCATATTAGTGTGGACCTGCCCTCTATGAGCTGGAACTGGACCAGGTTACCTTGCAACTTATCTGCATAAACTTTTGGAGGATCTCTGGAGAGAACCCCTGCCCTATTTTTATTTTTTTATTTTAAAGGCACATGCGCACACCCCCTTCACCCTGCCTTACCTTCCCATCGGTAAGTTTGCCCATTACAGGCCACATGTGTTATAGTCATTCTTAGTCTTGTCTGCATTTTATTCAACTTCATAGTTGACTTCCATTACTGAGCATGTGCTGCTTTTGGCAGCACTTTAACAATAGTTTAATGTGGCTTCATTGTATGCAATTGTAAGATGAGATGCTAAAACCTGATCTTGTATTCCAGTAATGGTAGGTTCTTTTATTTCACAAACTCAAACTGTTTCTTATGTTACTGACTGCAGGACTTTAATCTACAAAATATACGAAGTGATTACATTTTAGGAAAGCATAAAATGTTCCAGCTAATAATGTGAGAGTTGTAATGAATGATCAGATTCAGCACCTGAATCAAGTATATCAGTGCTTAGTGTAGAGTGTTGTCATGGCTAGTCAAACAGCTGAGGGGAGACCAAACAAACTAAATGTGAGCCCACAACTGATCTTGAAATCTTCATTTCAGATGTGTCTTAAGATATTGAGATCTGAGATTTGGGAAGCAAATATGCAAATGTATAGATGGTTAATAGAGGGGCTGATGGAGGAAGGTAGCAAGAAGCCAGAAAAGTATTGTAAGACTTGTTCCTGGGAGAAGTGAGATAAAATACAGGCTGTCTTGACTGCTCATCTAGACTGAACTGATTGTAGGAGATCTTGGTTGCTTTTAGTACTGAATTACATTTTCATGTCTGTCAGCTGCAGAACCAATTTAATTGTCAGTCTGCTCTGCATTGTGAATGGGAGCAGAGCATTGATAGCGGGATCCTTCTCACTTTTTGACCCTTGATACCTGTGAAGTAGCTGAGAGAATCTTCATTTCTTCAGTTGGATATGTGAAAAAATTGAAATCTGGCCTACTGAAAATATGCCTGTGTATAAACAGGATGTCCAAAGAATTCTCAAGCTGTTCTTCATTTCAGCAATCAAGCTGTTTGAAATGCCCAATCAACTTGGCATTTTGCATCACTCCACTGTCTCATTTTTATAGTCCTATCTGGGGGGAGGGTGGCCCAATGAACAGAGCAGATTTTATGCAGTTTCACTGAGTACCAGTAAAGTTCTTTCAATAAGGCAAAATTCAGCAAATGGCATGCTGCATGTGGCACTACAGTAAAAAGCTATATTTTAATGTACACTGTACTCTAGAGCTTGAACTAGTTGCTTTGACTTGCATGGAGTGAATAATAACAGCTTTATGGTGTACTCACTCACTGGATTCCCTCCTTTGTGGGTCTGTTTGCTGGCATGAAATCTGATAACTGTTTATTTTCAGATTCATATGCAGATGTACATAGCCTAAAACTCTGTTTATGTTTGTCTGTCTTGTCCCCAAACAGAAGCAGATTAAATTGCCACTGTAAAATCAAGGTTAACGTGATCCTTTGTCAACTGGTAATTGTGTCCTGTGGCAGATTTGGAGCTGATTGTAAATGATTATAACCAGAGTATTATGATGTTTACTGTGCATTTATGGAGTTAATTCAATATTTGGAGCATCAGGAAATAAACCCAGGAAGGGGGAGATGGAAGCAAACATCTAGTAAACACTGAGTGACAATGGAAGAGCTACTCATTTTAGTGCCCAGGTCTGGGCATCAATTAGGGCAAGTTTTCCCAGGAATATTTGGTCCCTTTGAAGAAACAAGATCAAAACTCAGAATGATTAGAGAGAAACTCACAAGGAAAAAAGATGGGGTTTTGAGCTCAGGATACCCCATAACCTGCAGTGTGGGGATCTTGGAAAAGTAGGCCTGTCGGGGATCCACATGAAGAATATGATTAAACTCTGGGTAAGGATTTTGCTTTAAACTATTGTTCTTATGCTTCCTTCCTATGGCTAAATGAACAGTACTTTTATTTTAAGAAGGATGTTTTGGCTGACTGTAATCCATTAGGCACAGGCTCCCAGAGAGAAAAACAGTTATGAAATCTGGTCGTAGCTGCTAGGAATAGGTATAGTTGATGAATAGGATGCTTTAGCTTGAAGTCTGGCTCAGACTGGGGGAACTTGGAGGCTCTGTCTAACGTGTGGTAAAGAAACGAGGCCCGACACTTACGGGGAAACACTCCGAGACCAGAGAAGATAACAGGTTCAGCCAACTGGTATATAAGACTGGAGAAGAAATTGTAGAGTTGCCATTGCTTTCCAATAGGGTACATATACTTGAATATGCAGGATGTGTACACTGCCCTGCAGCATACTCACCCTAAGCCTACATATGACAGGTGGGAGTCTTCCAGTGTTTGTTCCACTATCCATCCTATTCCAGGACTGGCGCAAAAAAGTGGCAACCTTATTTGCCACCATAGGCCACTGCTTATGACTCAGCCCTGGCTGCAGGCTGTGGCCCTGTATCCCTTGGAGTCAGCAGATGCTCTGAGGGGAGTAGAAAAAGGCAGATGCTGCCCCTGCTGCAGCAAAGAGAATGAAATAAACGTAGCAGGTCCTAGGAGCCTGGATGCCTCCGCTGCTGCTGTCAGTGGAGCAAGATCTCAATTCCCTGAACTGCTTCAGACCAGATCCAGTCTCTTCATGGGTTGGATCCAGCCTGTGGGCCATATGGTGCTAGTCCTTCTCCTACACCTTTCTTCGCCTAGTGTGTAGGAGAGGAGCGCGCTACTCCCTGCACCAAATTAGGAAACTAGGTCTCCTGCCTCTCCAGAAGCATATCCTATGCACTAAGTAATTGGCTATTTGAAGAAGAGGGCTTGTTCAATATAACCTCCTGCAGCTTTTTCACATTGTATAGAATAAGTGTTCACGGTGTGGGATGAGAGACTAACTCTATAGCCCTGTAATTCAGTCTCCTCATGGGAGATGTGGAAGACTGCAGTTTAAGTCCCTTTTCCATTAAAGACATTGAAACACCTGCATTTTTTTTCAGGCTCTAACTTTGACAACCTTGAGAGTGACCTCTCTCTGGATAGAAACAAGTGCAGGGACAGAACAGTTATACCACACACTTTTAAGCTATAGCTTTTCCCACATGTGAATAGCCTCCCAGCCCCTGGCTGAACTTCTGGTCACTGCATCAATATTAAATACAGAGTTCTGTACCTACTGCAAGATGCTCAGACACCCCAAGGATGAAGGCCATACGATAATCTAAACAGAGTACAAGAGAAATGGTGTTTATATATATATAATCTCACCACTTTTATGTCTTATCTATCTTATTCATAGATGTTAGGGTTGGAAGGGACCTCAATAGATCATTGAGTCCAACCCCCTACGTAGACAGGAAAGTGCTGGGTTCAGATGACCCCAGCCAGATGCCCATCCAACCTCCTGTTGAAGACCCCTACGGTAGAGGAAAGCACCACCTCCCTTGGGAGCCCATTCCAGACCTTGGCCACTCTAACTGTGAAGAAGTTCCTCCTAATATCCAGTCTAAATCTGCTGTCTGCTAGCTTATGGCCATTATTTCTTGTGACCCCCAGGGGTGCTTTGGTGAGTAGAGCCTCACCAATTCCCTTCTGCACCCCCCATGATGAGTTTATAGGCAGCCACAGGGTTGTTTCTCAACCTTCTCTTGCGGAGGCTGGAGAGGTCCAGGTGCCCTAGTCTCTCCTTGTAGGGCTTGGTCCGCAAGCCCTTAACCATACCAGTGACCCTTCTCTGGACCCTCTCCAGGTTATCCACATCCTCTTGAAGTGTGGCGCCCAAAACTGGACGCAGTACTCCAGCTGCGGTCTTATTTTCTCTGTATCGTTGCCCAGGTTTTGCCATAAGTGGGTAAATCCATTTTCTTTCCAGCAACTCAGTTGTGCAAACCTACCTCCATTACCTGCTCAAAAAGGTGCCTAACCAGATACCTAATGATCACATTGGTGTCATTTTATTATGCAAAATAGAAGATGGTGAGTTTTTTGGTATACTTTGTGCCTTGATCTGGGAGTGACTTAGAAAAGCAAATCCTGCAGGGAGGGATGAAGAGGGAAGGTTTTATTAAAGATAAACTATATGCGCTCAGTTTACTTGTGTGTATCAGGTACATTATGAGCAGCCGATAAGATGTAAGTAAAATTAATGAAGAAGGTCATTACTAAAATTGAACAGATAAAAAATGTTGTAGCTCTGGAAAGTATGAAAATGTAGTGACTGGAGGTGACACCATCCCCAAGCCACCTCCAGGGATGTACCATATAACATTAGGGTGCATCTCAGGAGGTCTGCTCAGATTCTAGCCGGCAGTAGAATAACAAATTCTCAAAAAGCATTTTGGAGATTCCTGGAATATTGTGTATATATTTTCCATATCATGAATTGGATGTGCTGATTTAGTGTGTAGTCTCTGTCGTGTATGCTGATTCAGTGTGTAGTCTCTAATATCAAGATTGTGTTGAGAGTCACTATGCTGTATTTGGTATCTATTTGTAGCTAATGATAAGATGCTTTTATTCCTATTACTTTGATGTCTATATGGATTACAGTATTTGATATTAATGTATTTTGTGTGTTATAGTACAGCTTGAATGTAGTAATATGGTAGTAATTGAGTTACTTCTCTCAGCCATTTAGGTGTGAAACTAATTGCTAAGAATTTTCATTTGCTGAGGGTAATGATGCAGGGGTAAGATCATATATTAGTCGTCCATTTTGTCTCATCTCTGTCTTAACATACAATTTTTGTTCTTACGATGTCTCTTCTTTCTGTAGTAAACCTTTGTGCTAATTCTTATAATTCACTGTTCAGTAGTAAGTGTGAATTCAGAGCATTTGACCATACAGATGGGTCCCTCCTGCAGGGAATAGGACCTATAATTTCAGAGACAGTGGGACAAAAGGGTGTGATCCTTTAAGCTGAGAAAAGCTAAAATCTATCTCAGGAAACTTCCATCCTCTCCAGGATTAAAACCTGCTATAGAGGCTGCCTTTTACTTCAACAGAAATAGATAACCATCAAGGTGAAATGTATTCAAGGGCATGCATTTTACTTGACAGGTAACATATATAGCTAATTCACAGACTAACAGTTTAGTTTCCCTTGCAATATGTTACACTATGTAGGCACAGCTGAGCATCTTGCATCATTGACCTGCTGCTTCTGCCATTAAATGATCAGATGTAGCCGGGTCCAAACCTAAAGTCATTCCATAGGCTTTGGTCCATCATCCATATGTTTTTTTTCTAGAGAGGGTATACAGTTTCTGGGAGGGTCTTCTTGCTGAATTTCCAGTATATCTTTCTGTAGAAAGCATGGTGTTTACCCTCCAACAGAATGGCTATGGAATTTAGTTCCCCAAACATGTGAAGCCCTGAAGTTTCATGCAAATTTTGGAGGGTTCCTTGGCACAGAGGCAGCTTCACAGATGCTTCCTTCTCTCTTCATAGAGGTCTGCCCTACCTCACCTGTCTCCTACTGTTAACCCTGAACTCTGCCATCCCCGCAGCTATCAAGGAGGTTTGAAGCTCTGAGAGAAATAAAAGGATCAGCATCAACTCATAAAATGTCATGTAGTAATATTAACTGGGTGCATCTACACAAGGTGTTTACTGCATAGTAGACTAATTAGCTGTGCAGTAAATGTCACGCATCTACACATGTGCCCCTCTTAGGTCAGAGTAAATGAATTTACTCCGCGGCAGGATAGTACTTGGAAATACAAGTACCATCCCAGTGCTGAGTGAGAAACTGTACAGCAGCGCACATGCAGACACTGGAGGGGCTGGCTGGGCCGCAAGGGAACTGCAGTGTAGGGGCTGCCTGCCTGCCACCAAGCCCTGCACTAAAGCTCCCTGGTGCCCAAGCCAGCCCATTCGCAGCACATTGAGCTGGGGGGAGCAAAGCAGACCCCCAGGGTCCCCTGCTAGCCAGGGCTGTTCCAACCCAGCTCCATATGCTGCGCATGAATAAACACTCTGAAATTAATTGCTCCCAGGCCCATGTTCATATGCATAGGCATTGACTCCATGGGTGTTGGGCTCAAGCACCCACTGAAAAAAATTAGCGGGTGCTCAGAGTCGCTTGTAGATACTTTTTTAAAAAGCTTTACCAGAAGAAGCAACTTGTAACTTCAGCCCAACTCTGTAGCATCTGTAATGATCAGGCATTTTAACAGGGCTTTTTGGCACTTTTAGCTGAAGCTGATTTAATCAGCTATTAGGTAAGTGTCAAAAAAAGCACCTGGTCTTTACAAATGCTGCCTCTTCTGGGGCTTACCACAGGAACATGTTGAGTTAAAAGTAAAGTGCTGGGGGGCTTGGAGGGGGTGGGGGGGTTAAGCCTACAAGCATCCACCAGCAAAACAAAAGAAAAGTCATCACCTATGTTCAAGTGGCACAGCCAGGAGCACTAAACTCCAGAGCAATAAGGGCCAGAACTTATTCATACACAGTAATAGCACACGGAGACACGTCCTCTCTCTGGTATTTAGGTCCTGTGAGATAGTTGAGGGGGAAAGCCACAACAAGTGGCCATTCCCCTGTACTGCCATCTTGCCTTCTGTCCTCTGTGCAAAGCCAGAATCCACTGAGGCACGTTAGAGGGCAAGAGGAAAATGGAGTAGCAGCAGTACTGTGTTACCATGCATCTTAGGGATATTCTGTGATGTATCAGCTCTTGCTCCTATGGTGATAAAGGTGATATGCTTCCTTGTTCTCCTTTACTCTGAGCATCTTTGTATATAACCTTATATAATCTTTCTGTTTCTCTCTATGGGCCCGATCCTGGAATTCAGTGGTTTTATATGTAACCTAAGGGGGAAAAAAAGCCTGGCTTCTCCTTGTCAGTTGTATCAACGGATTAACAAGAGTAATGAGTTCCCTTTCACTTCACTACGATTCTGGGGTCCAGCAGAGAACAGCTGATAAGTTAGCAGCAGATTTTAAAACAGAAAGATGAACATAAAATGCATAGTAAAACTGAAAGCAGCGCTTAGGCAAGGGTGAAATAATGGCATTTCAGCTCTTTGTAACAGCCTGCTGCAAAAACGGCATCTTAAATTAAATCCCTCTGTTCTAGTTAATGCCATTCAGGATCATTCTATTCTGAACACTAAGTAATTATTTACAAACAATTTAATTGAAAGGTACAAGTAATAATGAAGTTGCCTGTTTATGAAGTTCGAGCTATGCAAATAATTGGTTCACAATTTGGTAAATCATCACTGAAAATATGTAGACTGCACACATGCAGAACATATCTTCTTCTCAGTGGCTTCCATAATGCAATGGAAAAAGCTGGCATTTAAAACAATCTCTTATGAACTGTAATTGCCACATATTTTCCCTTCCAATTAACTAAATTTCAGGCTGATGCTTCAGAGGCACAGTCAGTTTGAAAGATATGAATCCCGGCTGGAAGCCATGTAGTAGTGAGCAAAATGCCAAGGAGCAAAGATTTAAAGGAGTGTAATTTCCTGCTGCTTGAAGGACATCTGCTAGGTCACATTTATTTATCTTTGATGATGATGGCATATTTCCTTGCAAGGGGGGTACATGTCTTTCTGATGCTTTTGAGCCTATGTTTTAATTTTAGAGAACCTTAGAATGACTGGCAGGATCATAAACATTAGTGTGAGGGGAAAGGATCTTAAGCCCTTGAAATATTTAAGGAATCATTTGAGTTGGAGACAGGCCACTGGAGAAATGTCATCAGCTACCTGCCAGCACTCTTCACGTCTGTCAGCATCCCACCAAGGACACATCCTGCTGACACATGGTGACTTTATGCCTGGAATGATATCACAAAGCCAGACACCTTTCTCTGAAGTAGTGTTTTCAGGGAATCACAGCCCTGAAAGTATTTTTCACGAGTCTCCCTGCCACTGTTATCTTGGCTCTTATTTTTTCCAGCATTGACAATTTGTTGTTTTTATCAAGTGATCATTAGTCCCTCTTCTGCTTAACTGTGAGGCATCCCAAACATCTTGCATTAATGAGCTTCTACATTGGTACCATATGCTTTCATCAGCATACAGAAGTTTGGTGGCTGAGATGAATGAACAGAACCTGAACTCTGTGTTCGCAAATGCACTGAAGGCATTGATAAGTCGTAGATGAAAAAGACCAATCAGTTCTTGACCTCATTGCTATTTCCATGGGACCAATCTTAAGGGCCTTGCTCAGTTTTTGCTGATGATGTTTCACAAGGTTGTGTGCCTGCATATTTATGCATAATGTCTGAACGCACTTATCAGTGGACAACCCTTTTGTAGGATATGATTACATCCTTCATGATTCAGTGCAAGGGGTCATATCTTTGCGTATACTCTATGTATTCCCCATTGTCTGCTGTCATCCATACTGTTTAAGAGTGGTGGCAGCTTCTGGTAACAGGAGCAGCTGTAAATCAGCACAACAGGGATGTGACCTTTTCCAGCTATGTTTGGAGTGACGATTACAAGCCTCTCTTTTGAAAGGTGAGTTAGATGCAGTTATCTAGTCACACTGGACTTTTGTATTGTGCTCCACTCAGGACCAACCCCCAGGGATCATACCAATGCAGCAGCTAATGCAGACTGTAGTGCCCAACTGCTTAAAGACTGCCGCTTGGTGCAAATCACACCAATGCCCTGCAGGTTGCACTGAACCTCCATTCCCACCTGAGCACCATTGATGTCATTGATATTGAACTTCCAAACCCTCTTGATATGAAGCCTATCTACCAGATAGATACCAGGCACATCTACACAGGGCATTTACTGTGCAGCTACCTAATTTGCTCCATAGTAAATGCCTCAGTGTCTATACGTGCGTTTGGCTGCAGTAAACTAAAAAACAATAAGCTAATAAACTCCGCAGCAGGCTAATAAACTACCCTGCTGTGGAGTTTTTAGTGCACGGCTACACGTGTGCAGATGCTGACGGGGCTGGCTGGGGCATGAGGTGTTTCAGTGCAGAGGCTGCCTGCCAGTTAGCCTCCACACTGAAGCACCCTCAGGCCCCAGCCAGCCCCTCTGCAGCATGTTGAGCCAGGCAGGCAGACCCCCAGAACCCTCTGTCAGCTAAGACTGCTCCAACCTGGCTCAACGTGCTGTGGTCCCAGGCACACATTCAAACGGCACACCCAGAAGCAATAAATGCCAGCATGATGCACAAGATATGTGCCGGATTTCATTGTTTCGCATTAATTGCATGTGTAGATGTGCCCACCACATGGGTGCACTTTAGGGATGAAGTTTTGCCTCTCAGTCTGCAAGTCCATTGTTAGGCAGTAGGGATGTTAACTTCAGCGGTTGGCACTTGACCCTCAGACGTTTAATAATAGTCAGGTCATGGCACTTGACTTTCAGTTGTTAGCTTGAGGGGCAAAGGGTAGAATATGTTCCTTGATCCAGGATTCTGGAGCCGAGGCCCTTGCTGAAGCTGGCGTCGCTACGCTCCTTTACGTCAGCTGAGGATCTAGCTATATAATTCTAACTGACATTTGTTCTTGGTTGTTTTGCAATTGCTTGAAAATATTGCAGGTGTCCAAGACACATTAAGATAAATGTTGCATTCACAGGTTGGCTTGGAAAAATGTCAGTTATAAGACCTCAGATTTTTCAGAAGTCAAGCAGCTTCTTCAGATCTTCTGAAGGTTGGAGAGCAAACAGGTGAAAGCTGCGTTAATGCGTGAAAAATCTGCTGTTTTATCCATTTCTGATAAAATGCAATTCTCTTTAAACCTTTGTCTCCAAACCTGAAATGTCTTTTAGGAAGCAATACACTTCTGCATTATACCTGTGAAGTGCAAATTTTGTTTTGGTAAACAGCAGAACTCCCCCGTCTCTCCTGAGATAGCTATCCTTTATGAACTTGACAAATGACTATTTGATGAGTAAAACTAATCCAAGCAGTATCCCACCTGCACTGTAGGATTGCTGCTAAATGACACAAGGAGAATGGCTATATAGTAATGCCAAGGAAAAAAATTCCAATCTGTTCTTAGTGCAGTTTCAAGTCCCACAAAGGTCTGGTTACACAAATAGCCTTATATGTGGAAATTGGGGGTCTTGATTTGTATCTGTTCTCTGCGAATGTGTGTGTTTGCTACCTCTATCACCTATGCAGAAATAAAATGTAGGTGATTTGACAAGGCTGTGTGAAAAATAGCAGAGCCATGCGATAATTCAAAATGCAACTTTGGTCTTCTCTCCACTAATCTTCAAATACCTGCTTTTCTTTTTAATTAACCCATCAAAGAGATGTTTCTTTCTCTTTCTCCAAGTGTGGAGCTCTCTTTCTCCCCAAAGCATACTCACCTGAGGTGCAGAATGGGTCTTGTATCAGTGTACTTTGAAAATGTCAGCCATGTCAAATTTGATTTCTTGTGGCCTTCATAGCCAGATGCTAGAGCTGAACTCCTGTCCTTGAAGAAATCAATAGAGGTTTTCCATGGACATTAGAGGGGCCAGAATGTTACCCAGGATATTTATGCCATTGGAAAGGGCTTCTCAATGGCATGCACAGCACTACAAGGAGCCAAGACAACAAGAGAGAAGATTTTACAAAAGAGCAGAAGAACCCCCTGTAGCAGGGGGCTATGGACCCTCTTCCCTGGATCTCTTGAGCATTTTTTGACAATCCTTGCAGCAGTAAAACACTGACTGCCATTATCCCCCTACTTCACCTGTGACTGCTTAGGTGGTATGACTGAGTTGATTGTATAGGGTTCATTTTTATGGGGTGGTTTGGATATGCATGATCCAGCCTCAGGTAAGGGATTGGACTAGGTGACTTTTCTATCATTCTATGACTGTTGAATCAATTTTGTGTATCGTTCTCTAAATCTCTACTACTGCTGCTTCACCAATGGTAGTAATGGCAAAAGCTGTTACATGGAGAGGTCTTGGCTTTTATTATATTATTCATCACCTACTGGAAAAAGCATCCATACCAGCTCTATTTATTCCATCAACATTTGCACTGCTGTCACTCTATTGGCAAAGAAATACAGCTACAATTTATCAGCACAGGCACCTTCAAAAATGGTCTGAGCTCTGGAAAAATATTAGCTATCTTGCCCACTTAACCTCTTTAAGCTTCTATTTATTCTTCAAGCCATAAAATCAGTTGCTAACTTGGATCCCAAGTATCCCTTCAGATAATATTTATAAACCAGATCATGTTAAAACAAAGCCAAGTGACACCTGCAAGAAGCTGAAGGGCTGATTGTGATTTGTTAATGGGGAACCTAGGGACAAATTTTATACTAAAAAAAATCATGCATTCTCTAACATGGCCAATTATCAACTTGATCAATTTGCGTACCACATGCTTTTCCCCTTTTAGAATATGTAAGCTCTGGGGACAGAGATGGTGCCTTCTCTTTGGAAAATAATCCATGTTGTGAGTCTTAACAGAAATAAATAATGATAAGCACATAATAATACTTGTATCTTCCTGACTCTGAAATGTTGTGTGTTCCCAGCTCCCCACAAACAGCAAAGATGGTTAAAAAAATTAAGGAGATATTGATGTTTTACACCCTTTAAGCTTTTGTTAGTTGGACAAGTTGGAACAGAATGATCTGTATCCTGCAGGCTTCAAAAGATCAATGGTTGAGTGGACTTTTGATCTCAGGTACCAAATCATTCCTGGGATGACTGAAGAAGGAAATTAAATACAGAAATGCACTGTACTTCCATAATGACCACATAACTTCATTTCGGCTTGATATTTTCCCCCCTGATTATTTCAGCTGTTCTCTCCTCTTTGTGTCTGTTTTCAGGTATAATCTTGGAGTTGTATCTGCTGCAGAGATGTTTAAGTTGGTGGATGAAGGATGAGTGGGAAGCTAAAGAAACTTGTCTCTGATCCTGCCCGTACCTCCTTTGATATAGATATCCTAGAATTATTTTAATTACTTAAGCAATTAGTTGTAGGAAATTGGCCAAACCCTGTTTCCCAAGACTCTGGAGACGTTATCCCCTGTGTGTATGCCTAGGCTTGCCTATAAAATAGACACGAACAAAACAACTTCTACCTTGACCTCTTTTTTGGAAATATCCCACTCCAAAGCACAGGTTCATCTGTGGTGGGAGCTCTAGGCTGACTGCCAGTGACAGGTATCCATTCCTTTTTTCCTCTCTAAACTACTATAACTATGAAGAACAAGTGTTAGAGAACTCAGTGATGAGAGATAATACCCAAGTATGCTACCTGACTTTCAATATGGAGAAAGTCAACCTAAATGATCATTACGATCCCCTTAAAATCTATGAACTAAGATGAATAGATAGCAATCCCACCAAGCACCAGTCATCATCCAGTGGATTCTCCTTATCTAGTGTACTACAGCAGCTGATAGTGTTTATGTACTACAAGTACACATCTCATTAGTTCCTAGAAAGACTTTCTGCTAGCCTCAAGGCATTAGTGCCTGCAATGGGAAGTACAAGCTAGACAAATAGTGCCCAGCCTTTCTGGGCTGTGGGCTGAATGAGTGGTGAGGGATCAGTTGACAGGCCAGATCCAATACAGAGTTGGAGCACAGCCCCAGTCCTGTGTGGACCCAGCACTGTGTGCCAGTTTAGGGCTCCAGCCCCACCCTGGACCTGTGTACCAGCCTCTGTGCTAGCCTGACGCAGCACACAGGGCAATGTCATCTGGCCATGAGGCTTGGAAATTGGGTGGTGGGGGAGAAGTAGCTGTTTAATTACTACCACTCCCCCACTGCCAAATTTTCCCACAGGTTAGATGACACAAGTGCATGGGCTGGACGTTGATCACCCCTGAGCTAGATAGGCTGCTAGATACCACAGGCGCAAGATCTGGGGTTACAAAAGTCAAGGTAGTTGCAGAGAGTCTTGAGATGTTTCTTACCCAGTAAGAGGTACAAATGGCAAAAGGAGCAGGTAAGCCACCCATGCTAAATACTTTTCTTACTTGGCTATCTGGGGTGCTCAGTGCTTTATTGTGATTACTGGGGGGAATATTTTAAAATCCATTTGCAGGTCACCCCTAGCAAGTACTCAGCTCTGATTTTACTGTTTCATCTCCACTCTCCCTTTTTAACACAGAAAGACCCTGGAGTACCCATACGAGTTATCTGTTTGCATCTATTTTCAAATGCCACTTATCTGAAGGGAGGAAATTTCTCACATATGGTTGATTTCCAATTATCACTTGTTGGGTGCGCAAGCTTCCCCTGGTCACATTATAAAGAAAACAACATTTTCCCAGTCAGGTGGCAAGTGCATATTTATGAGCCTTTATTTTAAGTCGGGGGACTGGCTTATTGATCTAAGCATTGGGTTTAAAATGTATGGACTCCCTGGAACTACATTTCTGACTGCTGTCAAGCCTGACTCAGCCTCTTATTCTTTTGTGGGAGATACAGGAAATTAAATTCCATCCAATTTACTGTGTGTGAGGTGGGGGCAGTCCTGGGATAAGACCTTAAAAATGAAGGTCTCTCTTACTATGGATATAAAAGATCCCATTTCACTTCACATTAAGCAGGCTTTTCTCCAGTGTCTACTGAATAACAAATAGTGACCTGGCTGCTGCCCGTGCCCCAACATAAAGCATTTCTTTGTTGCTGCATAATATAGTTTGTAAAAGAACTTTGCCCTTTTTCATGTCCTGTATTAATAGAAAACATTGTTTAAAACCACACTAATTAATATCTTGACACACATCTCCATCTCTGTGTACCATACAGTGCAGCCATTTTACCTTTGCCCAACTAGTATTCATCTACCTTCTTAATTCATCATTCACTGTATGTAGAAATAATTGCAGGATTCAATAGAATGTTGATAGGGGAAAATATTGTGAAAAAGTCCCTTTTTAAGCTGGCTCTGGTTTCCATCCTTTCTTTCCATGTTGCTCTCACCCGCGAGGGATTTATGTATTAATTTGAAAGCAGAGCCGAATGGCTTGGACATATTTTAAATTACATATGCCCTTGGGCTTGTGACCCATGCTGCAATCTGATGAAATAAACCAGTCCTGTGTACTTTTTATGGATTTTAATAAAAAGGGTAAGCAAACAAATACACATTCAAGAAAGCCTATGGCTGAGCTAATTTGCTATCACATCACCAAGCTAATTAAAGATGGGACAATTGAGTGATCAAATTAAGGTCACAATTAAAATTGAATCAATAAATCAATGGGTTCACATTATCAAACCACCAAGTTAATACAGCAGGTAATCAAATCAAATTAGAAGGTTGAAGCCACAAAGAATTATTTGGTTTTCATCTTGTCTTGGAAGAATGTGAGGAGCCTGTTTCCTTTCAGTCCAAGACCCCAACTCCTCTTCTGGCCATCATAGTGAATTGACCTGGCCATTGAAGGACACGATGCCTATAGAGTCAGGAGTGTCCACCGTGGGACCCAGGCAAAGAGAAGCTGACCAAGCAGTTGTTACTCCCACCTTGGTTTGTCTTGAGGAGATACAACAGTTAGAGTATTCTTGGCAATTCTATGTTAGCAATTTCTTCTTAAGTCTCGCTATTATGTGCTACTGATTCATAATTCTTTTCTTTCCTTCACATTAATAGAGAATCTCTCAACAGACTGACCCAAAGGTGCTGGTTGAATCATACACAGTAGCAGCTTTTGGCTAACCCCCTTTTTTAAAAAACAGAGAACCTCTGCAAGCAGAGATAATGGGCATTGAGGTTTGGTGCTCACTTCTGGGAACGCTTCTCCTTAAATCTACATTTATACATTAATGAAAAATGAAAACATCCCTCAAGTAACGCCAGCAAGAACATAGACAAACAAGGTTCTTTGGGTAAATCTGATAACTTTTATTAGACCAACTAAATAGGTAGAAAACATGTTCTTAGCAAGCTTTCAGGTTTAAAAACCCTTCCTCAGGCTGAGGGAGTATCTGCAGTTGGTGTGTGCTCTTCCTGGATGGAATGAAAAGTAAAGAATGGAATGAATAGTCAATAAAACTGCACGCCTAAAGAAGGGAATGAACACACACTGGAAATCTATCCAAGACAAGAATACCTAATTACCAATGGGGGCACATTTCTCACTAGACAACCACTCTCTCTCCAATCTCTCAGTCCTGATCCTCAAAGGGAATTTACAAAACACTTTTCACATATGAGCCTATGAACTTCATTTCATCAACCTGTAGGCTACAAAAAAATCATGGACTAAATGTAGACATTGGATTTATGGCACATTATAACCTGCCTGACATCTGATTCCCCAGGTACCACTCCACCATTTATCTGCTACATTCCTCACCCTTCCCCTCCCCACCTGTCTCTCACCCACTGCCTCCTCAATTTACATCTTCACAGACTGGCTTTCTTGAATGCAGACCAACCTCTCGCTTCTTTACTATTCATTCCATCCTGGAAGAGCACACACCAACTGCAGATGCTTCCTCAGCCTGAGGAAGTCTTTAAATACAAAAGCTTGCTAAAATCTTTTTTCCAACTATTTAGTTGGTCTAATAAAATATATCAGATTTGCCCCCCACAAAAAACTTGTCTGCCTATGTCCTTAGATCAACACGGCTACAACCTACACCCCACCAACATGAACAAGAATTTGAACTTCTCCTGATTTATACGTGGGGATTTTTAACATATGTGTTTCTTGTTAAATGAAACCAGGAAATAGAGGCTTGATCAGACCTTGTCATTCATGTGGGATTTCTGATAAGAATTTCTGACCAGACTGGCAGGGCTGAGTCTTTCACCTCTTCCTAGTCAGGATGGTCTCTGCAGGAACAGTTTCTGGTGCTGCAGATGCTAGCCAAGAAAGATCACTTTTCTTCCTTTAAAGGGCCACTTCCCACTTGTTTCACCACCGGTGCCACCTTTATAACTTGAGGGCCATGGAGATGGATCCAAGTACTATGGGTTAGGTACCCTAATTCTCTCGGAGAAGAGAATGTTTAGGTCAATGGGAAGTCCCATCATAAGGGCCCCTTGTTCTTGAAGGATCTGTTGAGTAAATTAATGGTAGATATTCTCAGAAATATGACAAACAGTATCCCTGTGAATTCTATCTCAGGAAGAATGATGCTACTAAAGTACACGTGTATGTGTATATTTTAGTGCGTGTATATTTTAGTGCATGTATATTTTAGTGCATGTGTACTTTAGTAGCACATGTGTAGTCTTTGCATACTAAAGACTTTAGTAGCAAGAATGATGCTACTAAAGTGCAACCTACAGCAGAGTTAATTAGTTTACTGTGGCCTAATAGGGCCACACATGTAGACATTGCTGAGACTTAACTGTAGAGCTAATTAGGCAGCTCTGTAGTAAGCGTCTCGTGTACATGTGCCCCGTCATTAACTTTTCTCCTGCCAGTTAATTCCAGGGTTTGTAGCTCCCTGGTGTGAAATGCAGAACTCAGAGTTGTGTACCCAGGAACCTATAAAGTGCACAGGGAGAGTTAGATGCCCCACAAAGGGCATATATAACACAAAGGGCACCATGTACACAACACAGCCTTTGTTTCAGATAGGACTCAGTTAACCTAGCCAATTAAAAAATAGGTGTTATGTCTTAAATCTCATTCCTTTCTTGGAATTTTGGCACTTAGGGTGTTTTTACACATGCTCCAGGGTTTGGGCAGGGTGGGGTGTTTTAATTAGACTAGCTCTGAGAGCCGCTTTAATTAAAGTGCCCATGTATCAGCGTCCCTGTGCTTCAAAATGGCAGTGGGAGCACTTTCTCTAAAGCTCGTCTAATGAGTTTAAGTTAAAGCACCCCCCCCACCATTTTGAAGTGTGAGCATTTTGATACACTACACGTGGAGGCTGGCTGCAGCATGGCAATTACCACACTCCAGCAGACTTGATTAATTGAGTCCACTCTGACATGCCAGAAAAAGGAATCAGAACTCCTGGCAGAGGTGATAGTCTTTATTAGACCAACTAGATTTTTGCAACAACAAAAAAATCTTTATTTGCAAGTTTTCAGGCACAAGCACCCTTCTTCAGGCATCAGAGAAAAGATTGTAAAAGTTCTCCTAGGTAGAGATAAAAGTTCATATTTCAGAGAAGAGTTGAAGGTGTGGTAAAAATCTCCTGTTCTGGTAGTTCATTTTATGCAAATTAGGCTCAGAGAAAGCCAACCTATTAAATAGGTACTTTGCGTCAGTCTTTCATCAGTCACACGGGATGCCCATGCCTGCTATAGGACAGGGAAATCTGGGTGAGGGGGATCCCCTACCCTCCATCAATGCTGACCTCATGAAGGAACACCTTGAGAAGCTGGATACCTTCAAGTCAGCCGGCCCTGACAATCTGCACCCCAGGGTACTCAAGGA
>NW_017728886.1:247738505-247747002 GCF_001723895.1 Crocodylus porosus | reverse complement strand
AGCTGACTTCCTGCCCTTTGGGCAGGGGGCTGGACTCGATGATCTCCCGAGGTCCCTTCCAGCCCTGATGTCTATGAAATCTATGAAAAGTTGGAACAGTCTGTTTACCTCAAGGGTGTTGGTGGCAAGCAGTGTGTGGAGTCATATTTCCTTCTGGTTATGATGTTTCATATTTCACAGAAGAGTAAAAGGATGGAATGCTTTTCTGGGCTCCGAGATAATGCAAATTACCTCGAACAAAGCACCTATGACATGCTGTCATTACAGCGCTTTGGAGCAGCCTCCTGGGTCATGTACAGGCACCCTTAGATACTTACATAGCAGGACAGGCAGACATGTCCTTCTGCTCAAGACGCACAGCCTTGAACCCTCCACCAAAGCTAAGCACCTACACCGTTTCTTTCAAAAACCAATCCACAGTCATTCTTGTCTTTTAAAACATGAATGAAGGAAGAGAAGATGCTGTCCAACTTTCATCCAGTACCTCAGTGATCAGAGCACTCATTAGAGATGTGGAAGAATGAGATTCAATTCCCTCCTCTGCCTATGGGGATACAAACTGTCTCCTACTTCTCTGGGGTATTCTGAACTATTAGGCTGCAGGTTATCTGAGGGGAAAAGTCTCTCTCTCTCCAATGTAAATCCTGCACAAAAGAATTCAAGAATAAATAGTGGAGCAAGGTGATTATAGCTGTCTAACTTAATGGTTGGAGGACTTGTCTACAATCTGAGAGTCCCGGGTTCCACTGCTTACTCCAGGAACTCCCTGATTCAGAGAATCAGAGAAAATTAGGGCTGGAAGGGACTCTAGTCCAACCCCCTTCTCAAAGCACAACCATCCCCAACTAGATCATCCCAGTCAAGTCTTCATCTAGCTGGGTCTTAAAAATCTCCAAGGATGGAAACTCCACAATCTCTCTGGGTAACCTGTTCCAGTGTTTTACTACCCTCCTAATGAGAAAGTTTTTCCTAATATCTAACTTAAACTTTTCTTGCTGCAACTTGAGGCCATTGCTCCTTGTTCTGTCATCTGCTGCCGCTGAGAACAGTCCAGCTCCGTCCTCTTTGGAACCCCCTTCAGGTAGTCGACGGCTTTTATTAAATCCCTTCTCAGTTTTCTATCCTCCAGACTAAATAAGCCTAGTTCCCTCAGCCTCTTCTCATAAATCATGTGCCCCAGTCTCTTAACCATTTTTGTTGTCCTCTGCTGGACTCTTTCCAATTTGTCCACATCCTTTCTGTAGTGGGGGGCCCAAAACTGGACACAGTGCTCCAGATGTGGCCTCAGCAGTGCTGAATAAGGGGGAATAATCACTTCATTTGATATGCTGGCAATGCTTCTCCTAATGCAATTTGCATCTAGAAGCTAGGTGGAGCAATGTATAAGTTCTTTGGCAGATGTATTCAGGTCATGCCTAGCACACACGGACAGAACCAGGCCCTGCATAAGCTGCCATTGCAACTACTTATTTTTTTCAAATGTGGCTGGGATAAGATACTACCTATCTTTCATGTAATAGATGAGTGTTTATAGCACTCACCTAAGAAGTGGATTTTAGACTCTTCATAGTCTGAGGTGATTAAAACTCACAAGATTCCTTTCCTAAGACTGTGCCACTCATCCTAGGCAACAGGCTGGTACTTAGAGCACTTTTCTGAGAGGTAGGACATGTGGGTTTGAATTCTATTAGGCTAAGAAGGTTAATTTTCTGTGTGAATGCTCTGACCACTAGGGAAGAATGTAACTGGCCATCATAGAACTATTGTAGCCTTTAACAGTACCCACATTTTAAGAGGGAACAGTGAACCTCTTTGAAATAACTGATGTAGATCCCTACCTCAAGGGAGGATTCTAGGCTCTGGATCCTGTGTGGCAGGAGATACCTGCCAGTACCTCTAAGACACCTAAGCTTTGCAGAGGGATTGGCACTCTGTTCAACAAATAGAAATGACCTTGCCCTAGAATACTTACTCCACTTCTGGAAATAGCATAGTTACTCCAGAAGAAAGTTACTTTCATCCTGAAATATAACATCCACAAAATAGCTAAATTATACTGGATAAATTATTCTGGAATCCTTATGCCTGTCAATTTCCTCTACATGGACAAGGCTGTACTTCTAGATTTCACAGTACATCCCTTCTATATATCTTTCAGATTCAACATCCCCCCAGCACAAGGTCTGCCTTCTCTATACATACTAATTGTTGTCAAATAAATAGTAAGTCTACTCCTTAAAGGAAAAGCTATCAGTGATTTACCAAAAAAAAAAAAAAAAGAAGAAAAAAAAAAGACGTTTTACCTCTCCCCCCATCTTTTTTACAACATAATATCCCTGAAGGAGAGGTCATGTGCATTTAGTTTTATTCCTTAATATGGAAATCTGAGAAGTGGGTGCATCTCTATTGCTGCTTTGACTTCACCTGGACAATTTCAGTAGAACATAGCATATACAAATCAATTATGTGCCCATTTCAACAAATTTCATGCATTCTCTTCTCAAGATGAAGGAGAGCAAGGAAAATAATTAATTTTTATCTGTGAAAAAAGTAGATAAGACTTTATCAGTGAAGATCTAACAGAATTTTTTAGTATTTGCCTAAAGATGCAGATAGATGTCATGTGAATTTTCAAAAGCACCTATTGGCCAGAAATCACTGGATGGTGGGGTGCCTAAACCCATTTAAAAATTCAGGTGATAGATTAAGAAAATACTTTGGAAAATCCCTCTGTATTTTCCCACCTGTGTCTTTAGTGAGCTAAATATCTTTAAAATTGTGGCCCTAAAATCTACTTTGCAAAGTTCTTAGCAAAGCATGTTTGTCATCTACAGACAATTTCAGTATCGTTGGCTTATCTACATAGCGGACTCAATTACACATGCATTTACTCCAGCCTAGATTTACTGTGCAGTAAGCTACTGCACAATGGGCAGTCTATACATGTTTTTAAATGCGCCTAAACTTAATGTGCATTAGCCTAATACATATTAAAGCAATTTAGGTGCACTTCTACACATGCACATGCTAAGGCGCATTAATGCAGGTCTGTGGACCAACTTGGGACTGAAGTTGGTCCCAAGTCAATAGACTCTCATCATATTAATGTGCTTTAGCATGTTTACACAGTCACTAATGAAACTTAGCTATTCATGCATAAATTTGATACCTGCTTTATGTGGGTATCAAATTTAGGCTCAAATAGCCAAAAATTGCCATTTTTAAGGCATATTAAGGGTGAGTGCATGTAGCTACATGTCCTTAATGATCCTTACATTGGGCTAATGTGCATTAAATGTGCATGTGTAGACACACCACGTAAAGGTTTTTAGGTAGGTGTCTACACATGCAGGTATTAGGGCAATTGCCGCCAAGTCCCTGCAGCCCTGCAATGCACCCTTGTGGCCACCAGGGGGAGCTCCAGGCTCCAGCTGCAGCTGCCAGCACCTGGCAGTCATCTTTAAAAACCAGTCCTGCTCTCTGGTCAGCCCCTTCCCTGCCCAGAAGCAGTGTGCTAAGTGCAGGGCAAGACACAGCAGCTCCCTCCTTGCCCACTCTGCCTCCCTATGCAATGGCTGCTCCAACATCTTCCTCTGGCAGCAAAAACCAGCACCCCATGCTCCTGCTTGCTATGGTGCTGGCACAACAGGCACCCTGCACCCCAGCCCCAGGAGAGCTGCACACTGACCAGTGGAGGCCAGGGCACCAGGTGCAGGAGGACCTAGCCAACCACCTCTTCCTACACTCCCCACTCAAGTCCACCTGCACTGCTGCCCACAGACTGCTCCATGCCCCCTGCCTACCCCCTGCACCACGCTCATTGCAGACATCCCACAAGAACACATCTTTATTTCCTTCATGTCCAACAGACCTCCCTCCCCCTCACTCCCCAACACAAAGTCTCCCTCCCTGCTCAACAAATAAAGCCCTTCCACCACCCTCCTCGCCTACCAAAAATAAAAATCCCTCTTTCCAGTGTGAGAACTATTTACAAAGTCTTTATTTCAGTGTCCTGGAGGTGGGGGGCCATAGGGTGGGGCCACCTAGGGGGCAGAGGCTGGGGGCAGGTGGCCAGAACCCTGGGCTTGTGCTGTTCCCTCATGGGTTTGCACACACCAGTACATGCAGCAGCCAGGAAGCTTGCCTGGGACAACAGCTCCCTGTGCTCCTCTGGGGCAGGTGGCTCCCCCTCCACCTGGCTCAATCCAGGCCCAGCAGGACTGATGTCTGGTGCTGGCAACTCCAGGCAGCTCTGGCTCCGTGCCCATGTGGAGCTAGGGTGAGAGGTGGGCCTGGACCTAGGCAAGGGGGATGGGTGGTGGTGGACCCAGGGTGGCAGAGGGCCTCCCAGGCCTAGATGGTGGCCTGCTGTGGGGTGGTGAGCTGCTGCCATGGGGCCTGCAGGGTGGCATGAATGCCATGCCAGGCAGCAGTGGGCATGAATGGAAACTGCCAGGCCCAGGACAGTATCCAGGGTCCAACAGTTACTGTCTGTGGCCTGCATGGTCTGGCACAGAATAGTATTTTGGCCCTGAGAGACTTGGAGCCACTCCCTGTCTAGGGCCAGGAGGTCAGCCTGGAATGCTTCCTTCTGGGCAATGTCCTTTGTTCACCATGTCTCCTAGTGAATCAGATCCTCCCCCCACCACCTCTCCTCCCAAGCCAGGTCATCTTCCTGCCAGGCTCATGTGGTCTCCTCTCACTCTTCAACCACTGCCGCCTGCCACTGGAGGAGGAGGGTCCTGTCCATGGTGTGCCTCTAGTGCAGCCAGTACACCTAGAGGGCACAGGAAGTGGGCAGTGACATCCCTGAACTCGCATCCCTACTGGCCCTTGTGGTCTCTTCTCCAGGAGACAGACACTGGGCAGCTGAGCCATGAGACAAAAGCCATTTGTGAAAGTTTGCAACATTTCAGAGATTAGATGCTCTGCACCGGGGCCATGTGCTGCCTAGCCTCAGATCATGGGCCGGCCAGGCACAGATGCCCAGGGACCATGGTAAGTTGGGCCAGGCATGCCCAGGCCCAGACAGCCACTGGCCTAGCCACACATTTCCACACAATCCCTTGGGGTCAGCAGGCTCCTGGGTGCTGACCACAGGCAGTCTGCCTCCCCTGTGCCATCCCCAGGCAGGAACAGGCCAGGATCCTGGCAGCACCTGCAACTTCAGACCCCACTTCCCCTCCTCTCCCCCTGCAGACCATCCACTCTGTTATGCTGCTACCCAGCCCACAGTGCCCAAGTTGGGGGGTGGTGGCATGGGGCTCCTGGACAAGTGGGATGAGGATCTGGCCACATCCCCACCCTCCCTCCTGGGGGCCTCTCTGGGGAGGCATTCCAGGGCCAGCCCCCTGCTGCACTGCTGCTGTGCCCCAAGTGTGCCCCTGCTTTGTATGCCCCACAAGGTGCATGATGAGCTGTTTGTGCAAGCTGAGGGGTGCCCAACCCACTATACCCTGCTGATGATAATCCCCATGGTGCCCTGGGTGCACCTGTGCTCCTGGTACATGACCATGAACTACAACAGTGCGGGGGGGGGCAAGCCTGGGCTTCCCTGCAATCTCCACTGCCACCTGGAGGGCTACCTGTGGCAGCGCTACACATCCCTACCCCCTGCAGCTGAAGAGAAGATTGCTTCTGGCATCAATGCATGCCTTAGGGTGTGAGAGGCCCGGGTGTGAGAGGCCACCCAGCTGCAGGGGCTGCTTAATAAAGTTTTGCACTGTGTCCCATCTCTCTGCATGCTGTGGTGAGGAGTCCGGGGCCAGGCAGGGAGGCGGGGCAGGGGCTGGGCCTGGAGCAGGAAGGGCCTCCACCCAGTGTGGGGCTTACCATGTGTCTGGGACTAGCATGTCTGGTGGCTTGGCACAGTCCTCCCAGCAGGCAGACATCTGGTTGTCCCCAGTCTCCCTGGCTCATGGGGAGCAGTGTGCAGGCACCCAGTCAGGCATCCTCCCAGGGGGGAGCTGGTGCTGCTGATGGCCAGTGATGACATGGTCAACCGTTCCTTGTGGCTGGCCAAGGCAGGCACTGGCCAGGGCTCCCCAAGCGCTGGTGGAGCAAGAAGCTGAGGAGCTGGGCAGGATAGGATGCTGAATAACCTGAGGGTCCCTCTTTGAGTGCCATGTCATTGGAGGTGCTGGGGCAGGTTGGGACAGGGACTCAGGCAGGCCGCTCATGCTGGAACACTACACATGGTTTCGACCAGGGCATAAGACTGTTTGTGACTTGCTGTATAAAAGGTGTAGTTTTATGGGCACGGCTGAACTGATGATTATGGTAAGTCACAGCCACCCATTGTGCCCGCAAGGCCTTAACCTTTATGTGGCACTGTTGTGCCAACCAGTCATGCCCTTGCTTCCACATCTGGCCTGACAAAGCCTCATAATTGACCCACCCCACTCAAACTGGTACAGCACCTCTGCATCATATCAAAGCACCACAAGTTTGCCAACCTTCTCCTGGCTCCAGTTGGGGCCCCAGGTGGAGAGCACAAGTGTGCACAAGTGATAGTGCCAGGTCTAGATGGGGAGGAGGATGCCATGCTGGGTCCTGAACCAGCTCTCTGGGCCTCTGTGCAGCTGTCCCTCTGTTACCATCCCTGGGCAGCTGCAACCAGTGCCCAGGGCAGGGGCACATCTAGGGACTGGGAGCCGCATGGCAAAAGTTATGCCCTGCAGCACCTGCAGGTGTAGGGCAGGCTTCCACGGGTGCTGCTGGACCGGCTGCCAGAGGCAGCCTGCGGGCAGTCCTGGGAAGCTGATGGGGCTGCCCTGGGGCTATAACAGCCTGCAGCCCTGTTCAGCACCCACCTGGCCTGATGGCAGTGCCCTAGCAGCTGTGTAGTAGCTCAGTGCCTGGCAGCACTGCTGAGATGGTGGGAGATAGGCACAGCCAGGCTGTGGCCTGCCCAGGGGGACACACAGGGCCTGCAGTGCCCTCAGGCTCTGTGTGGTGTGTGTTCAAGGGCAAAAAATGTCCCCAAGCTTTTATAACCTGCAGAGAGGGGCTACCACAAAGACAACCCAACCCTGGAGCAGGAGAGGCTTCCAGCCAGGAGCCCTGGGGCTGGCCCCCTAGTGGCCACGCAGACCCAGCAGCAAATTTGTTATCAGGTTGCATCTATACCTCCATTACTGCACAGTTATTAATCACAATTAAATTTCCTACCTGGATTTTCAGGTAGCAAATTTAATCATGATTAAGGGTTTTACTGTGCATTAAGTGCACACATGTGTAGACATGTGCACTTACTGCACAGTAAACTAGGCAACTTCACAGTAATGCTTCTCATGTAGACAAACCCAGTGTTTAAATTCAAAGGATATTATCAGAGCAGCACATGCTGAAAGGTTAAGTCAAATAGTGGACTGAGAACAGGACTGGGAAACAAGACTGTGATTTTCTGTTTTCCTTGTGAGAAGTTGGCAAGTTATTAAAAGGTTCTTCCTGTGTTTCCCCATATATAAAATGGGGTTGGGAACCAAGCCTTCTTTTCAAATGGGTGGGTCCTGTGATTTAATTTTTTTAATGCCTATGGCTGTGTCTACATGAGACACTGACTGTGCAGTCGTTACTACGCGGTCATTTCGTACTTGTTTAGAATTTGTATAAACAAATAATAAATGACTGCACAGTAACCAGAGTTACTGTGCAATGGTGTCACCGAACGGCTTTTTTGTCATGCTCAGTAGCATCACGTTATACTTTCTTCCACGCGACACTACTGCATGGTAGTCGTGGCTACTGCACAGTCAGAGTCTCATGTAGACATGCCCTATATATATATATAATAGGGTGCAAAGTCAAACCCCTTGCGCTCTGCCTGGTGCCAGCAGCATTCCAGTACTGTTTCCACCTTCTTGATTTTCTGTGAACATCCTAAACAATAGATGAGTGTGTGAAATTGGGAATAGCCACTCAGAGCCAGTCAGCACTGACAAGGTAGAGTTAAAAGAGCATTGGGATTCAGTGTGTGAATGGAGCTGTATTAAGCCTGCCCAGTCCTTATGACTTGTTGTTGATGGATTACACTAGCCCAAAATTTATGGCTAAATGTACTAATTATAAATTACAGATCATAGAAAAACAGTTAGAATGACTGATTGATTTAATCTGACTGGGATCATTTTTAACTGTTTGATTATTGAGAGTTAAAGACATCCTGAATAAATAGACTAAACCTGGGAGAACAGGTTATGAATGCTCCACCAGTCAAAATAGATAATCATATAGAATTTACTAGGGAGTTATACTACTGCCATAGGATTCTACAGTATGGGCCAAAACAATCTCTATAAGGGAAAATGAGTTCTAATAATTCTAGATATATCAAAGCAATTTTTATAGAAGCTGGTTATAAATTCTGCAGGACTTTTGCATGGTGTCAGGGAAATTTTTGAGTATGTGCTGCCAGTACAGAAGAGGTTAAACTGA
Source organism: Crocodylus porosus (assembly GCF_001723895.1). Classification (NCBI taxonomy): domain Eukaryota; kingdom Metazoa; phylum Chordata; order Crocodylia; family Crocodylidae; genus Crocodylus; species Crocodylus porosus. Next base: position 247,738,566 of record NW_017728886.1, on the reverse strand, counting down.
CATGCGCGGTTTGAAGCTGTGAGTGGAAATTTCCAAGGCTCACCCAGTCCTTGCCCCCTGG